>NC_064872.1:32165555-32476607 GCF_943734695.1 Anopheles maculipalpis
ACGAACCTGGATGGGTAGAGCAGCAGCGTTACTGCCTGCTGCTGCGGCATAAGACTCAATGCAGCGAAGAAAAGGGCCACGTTTTTCTGTCCTAGAAAAGAAAATGAATTTATAAAAAAAACAAAACCGGCTTCGGCTTGGTGGCGGCCGGCAGCCCTTTTTGAATGCATAGGAAGGGCAGATACTTTTCGAACATCATTCAACTCGATAACCTTTGCGCGGCGCGCAGTAATGATCGTGGCCGTCTTTCTTGTGGGGTATGGCAGCAAGATGAGAACATCACCAACTCTGCCCCCCCCCAAAGGCACGATCGTTGTAGGAGGAATCGAATGACAGACCACGCAGCATGAATAATGTTCCGTAGCGCATTTCTCGATCCCGATTCGATCGGCCAGATTCGGAAAGGCTTTTTTCTGGAGCACGGCCCGATCTGCCGTACCGTATGGTTGGAAACGATGTTGTTTGTGCTGCTCGTTGTAGCGAGACCCAGTTACATATTTCGATCGAAATCTTTCGGTGAAATTGAGGTTTCCTTGCTGTCGCTATCTGTGCCTTCTCTAGCCTTGTATCAGCCGTGTCGTATCAACAGCAGTAGAATCGAGCTTGTTTCAATAGCAGGCAATGTTTGTTGCGCTGCTTGTTTTATTCCATTTTCGTGAAGGGTTCTCCACATACACTCGCAGCTTCTTGAACGTGTGTTGGTAAAATCCAGTCCAGTTGAAGGTTTCTAGCCACAGAACAGACCAGCCGTGTATGTTTCCTTGTACCAGAACCTACAGATCAGAAGAGCTTTAGGTATGCAAAAGCACAATTTATCGGTCACGAAAACGATTCATATGGGTTGGTTTGGCAAAGTGTTGTTCGCTTGATCGTTACTCAAACGTTTCCTCAAATGCACGGCCGCGAATGGACACGTTGCTGCGGCAGAATGCAGAATGTAGAGGGCTATGCAAGTATTTAACGGAATTTCTTACTCATAAACAATTAAGATATGGGTTTGAATTGCCGTATTTTAGGGTCTTCGAACTGGCACGATCTATAGTAATTTTACTGTCTGATTGGAACATATAGTCGTAACATATTGCAGAGATGTCATTAAAACTGATCTTCGGGATAGCAGTAGTAGTAGTAGAAGTAGTAGTAGAAGTAGTAGAAGTAGTAATAGAAGTATTAGTAGAAGTAGTAGTTATTTTGGACTTAATATTTATAGTGCTGTTTGATAATTTTTGTTCATTAACAATTGGTTTGACTGTTTCATTCATTAACTCTTTCTGGTTTGCTTTTTTATTTTTGCTATTGATTATGATTTAATATTCATAATATAGCAAAAATTCACGAAAAAACCTACGAAAAAATATTTTATTTTATTCTAACCTAACCCTAAGACTATGATAAGTAAAAAATGTAAATAAAGGATAACTAATTAGATAAATTAACCTAAGATCAAGCCAGCATGGCTTAAATTGTTAACTGGTTCAATGGTCTTGCATTACTTGCTTGGCAGCCGTTGTCATAGTTCCGGTAAACTTCAATTGTAGCTATGTTTTTAATTCTGTGAAGCTCTCTAGTATTGTACGAAGGAGGAACATTTATGATCATTTTCAATATCTTGTTCTGCAATACTTGTAATTTTTTTTACGATCTGAGAATGCTATGCTCTTCTAAGCTGAGACTGCATACGTTAGTACTGGTACTGGTTGCCTTTTTGCAAGTAATTAATTTTTAAATTCAATTTTGATCTGCGAAACGGGTACCTTCTTTTAATCATTTTGTTCGTTCTTAGGAGAACATTTTCAATATCGCTATTTAAATGTTGCAATGGGCAAAGCGTAGGTTTTGCCCCTACTTGGACGTAAAAATTTTCTCCATACAAATTGTATGGGAAAGCCCGACTCCACAGAATAGAGTAGACTTTTCTTGGATGTGCAGTTTCTCCGTATTCATGATATCTGACAATGTTTCTCCGATATCACGCATCAATATTACAAGTCTTTCAGCTCAATTTTACAATTTACATCGATGGGAGCATCAGTGCGACCGGATGACCGTGTACGTCAGGACCGCACTGTAGCAGATGGGCGAGGGACGTACACATACCCTATCCAAGGTGCCCTGTGTCATCGGATTGGAGCGTTTGATCGTCTTCCTGGGCATGTACCGACGTATGAGCAGTGTCGGGCTATCCTCCATTATGGCAAGTGATTATGGCTAACCTCCAAAGCATGTTCGTAGCTAGCAGTCCGCTGGCTGCCATATTCCGGCATGCGTACGAACGTACGACACTCCACGCGAAAGTGCAGTCTACGCATTAACGTACGATTTTCAGCTCTCGATATGCGTCGTTACCCTATTGACACGATGCTCCTCAATATCCACTATTGCATCCATACGCAAAAATAGGATGGACGTACGGCATATTAAAGGCACCGCGCTGTGAACGCTGGGGGTGGAGCCGAAGCTGAGGTTCGTGAGAATGACTTTGCCACATCGAAGCAAATTACTTCTGGCGAATATGAGGAGACAACTCATTGATCCTTTGCTCCGGACGACTTATGCAGATCAGAGCCTAAAAGTCGCGGGTCACGTGAGATTTCAAAATTAAAATTTGCGTTTCTTTTTTTTCTTGCGTTTTTCTTTCATACATAAGCTGCCTACACAGTGCAGGAAGCAACGGAGAAAAAGCCGAAATCATAATTTTGAGATTTTTGACCCAGCCGACAAGATTTTTGACCCAGCAATTGCAAAATGCAGCACCTGAACAAGGCCAAGGGTTTTTTGGCAGAGATCGTTTCATGCGAACTCAGTACCAAGACTCAATGGCCTTTGTACATATTGCGATTGATTAGTCTGATCTCTTCATTACAGTAACGTGCAACCCACAAGTGGCCTCAGGTGATCGAATTTTTATTATAACGGCAGTAAGCCTCTGACAAGAGGCTCTTGTCAGAGGCCTCGACAAGATCTCCTCACTTCACGTGTTTTTAGATTGAACTGAACCTCACTGTTTGCTGACCCTCGGTGACGCGGACATATTCACGGTCGGCGGCGGATAACGATCGACTAGTTTCGGCTGAAATTCCCGCTTGTGTAAATAAAGAGCTTCATGAATCAACAGTGTCCAGCTATAAATTATTTATAATTCTATCATTTTATTTTGTCACCATTTCGTTGGTCAATAATCTTAAATTATTAACCGGTCAAATTTGAATATGTTTTTATGCTTAACCTTTATAATCCCCGGAGTTCAGTTACGTAGCCCTGTAACCGCGCTGCATTGACTAGTGTGTTTAAAAAGTAACCGTTTGTCAAATTTGATTCCTAAGTATTTCATGTTTGTTTTCCAAGGAATATTCCCATGACTCATCTACAGTTCGCTTTGTGGTAGTTTCCGGTACCGGTGTTTTTGGTATATCAGCTATATAAATACTGAATAATAAAGGTGACAATACGGTACCTTATGGTACACTGGCCACAGGTACATAGGGCAATAATTAAGATTTTACAATATTTGCAATGTTTTTACGATTGTGTAGAAATGATTTTTTGGTCGACCTTTATAGTCCCATTACTAACATACGCCTCTGAGACATGGACCCAGTCCAAAACAGACGAAGCCCTCTTAGTCGCGTTCGAGAGGAAGATGCTCAGAACATGGGCTGGCCATGTTATACGCATGGTACCGGACGACCCAGTTCAGAAAGTCCTTTTAGACCGTCTACACGGACAGAGGAGGCGTTGTAGGCCTAGATTGAGGTGGGAGGATGGCGTGGAATCACCAAGTTTTAGACATGCGTTAAATATAAGGACTAGATAGGTTAAGGCGTTCCTCGGTCATGGTCTTCGGATGCATTTTTATTAACTTTATTGCAACCAGTTAATTTTTGTTTTTTTTTAGCAGCTTTATCAGCTCGGCTTCGGTTTGATGAATTCAGATGGATGTATTTGGAACTTCGAGACAAGAATTAAGTGGTTGTTTGATGGATGATTAAGGGTTCTGGTTGCCTTTTCTTGTCCGCTCATCATGCACAGAATTTCACGATTCAATATCGTTACTGATAAATAGTACATTGAAATTAATGTATTGTACTATTTTCAAGGTATTCAGGTTCATAAGAGAGTTGCTGTGAGTTTTTGTACAGCAAAAAAGTAAATAAAAATCCCATTTAAACAGCTTCTTGCTTGTCAACAATCAAAATTCATTTTTAAAACCCTAGCCTAAAGTATTCTGTGACTGTAGCCTAATTAATAATAAATACTTGCAATGCTTATGCGTAAGGCTCCTCCACTGTGGAAAAGTATCCAATACAGTGCAAAAGCTTCCAACCCTCTTTTGGTACGGTCTCCAGACCAGTGCCTGGCTGCATGGCTATGAGGGTGAGCCATCCGGTTGAACCTTTTGCCACGAAATGGTCCAAGGCGATCCGGCGGCAGCGATTCCGCGCCGTAGTTTTTATTTTCGCAAGAGACCTCGCATTTGACGCGTTGATTGCCGTGCGGCATGGAGAAACAAAACCAGTCAGCGAACAAAACGTGCACCAGACAAACACTCATATACAGTGTGTGTGTGTGTGAGAGAGAGAGAGAGAGAGAGATAGAGGCACCGGATGGGGGAATAGCAGCACAACCATTTTCTTCAACTGCATCGCGAACCACCCATAATGGGAGCAGCAGCACTCACTGGCTGCTTTCGGTCCATTGTTTGACATTTCGCGCTGCTAGACGAAACAGGCGCGAAACACAGCGCCGGGGGGTGGAGATCTGTGGGTAATTGCGCGCCCGGTCCCCGCAGTGTCTTGGGCGCGCTCGCCAAATGCAAGAACTGTTGTGTGGGCCTGTTTTAACTGTTCTTCTGGTGAACGGAACTTGCTCTAGCTCTAGTGTGTCTGGTGTTCTGCTTGCTTTTTTTAACTTGTTCGAATGCTCTCCAGTCTGCTGCGAGAGAGTGTGGCTCTTTCACCCTTGGAAACCATCGTCATCCTACCATTTGGGGACACACAATCGATTCAGCTAAACAGCGAGCGAGCCAGAGCGAAAGAAGCCTTGCTCTGGATCAACGTTACCCCCGGTGTGTCGGTGTTGCTGGGTGGCAAAACCCTCAACGGTTCGTTAGTACCGATTTTTACTGTACTTACGGGGAGTGTAATTAGGTTGGTTGACGGTACTCGGTGGTTGGTTTTTTCCTTCGGACGACGTGTTTCCCGGGCTCACCCTGTCACTGCGAATACGGAGCAGAATGTCACTCTGTGGATTGACATTACGGCATCAAGACAACAGCCCCCTCTTCACCAGTCAATCCGTGCAGAACAGGGACCTCTGGTGGACATGCCTTGCATCACGTATGCTCGTATTACACTACACGAAACAAGTCCAAAGTGTCCCCCGGTGGGTGAAGGCGTAGAACCTTTCGCTTGACGCGGTGTGACATTAATGTCAGTAGCTGGTATAAGCACAGTTGCTATGCATACTGTCGTATGATATCAGGACAGCCAGATATAATCTGGAGCTTAATTTTAATATCGCAATCACCCGATAAGGGCCCCTAACAGATGGAATAGAATGTTCGATACATTTCTGGAGAAATGAATCAACCTGATGAATGTTTGTATCTGCTTATCTTGATTAGCTTTTTAGCCATATCGTATCGATACGTTGTTTGACATGTTTATTTTTAATTGTAAATGTGTTTACCTCAGGCTTTCTGTTTGGTATGCATTTTTCGGATTGATTTCTTCGTGTTTTCATTGAGTGATTAATAAATGCTTGCAGGGCTGGTAAGATAACGGCTTCCATTGAGTAAACATGCATTTCAACCAGTTGGCGTGAATGTGTTTTTTAACCCTCAATCGTACTTGACTTCCAACGCTTTTTGTTTTTTTTATGATAACGAACGTTTTTTTTGTTACTGTTTATTTTGCATTGCCAAGTTTGAAATATCAGAAATGGAGGGAAAAAAGGTTTTATTTCAATTTCTATTAAATGTACTATTTCCGGCTGAGCTATCACTGGTCGCGTCTTGTCGTTAAATTCAGGTTTACCCCAGGTATTAAAGTTTAATCTCACTGCGTATGTCGTACGTCATGATAATGCTTCGAAAGTGGTATAGATATGAAAACTGTGGGATTTTTCACCATTGCTAGCGGTTTTTTACGCTTTTCCACCACTATTCAAACCATCATAGGTTGGTGGTGTCACACACACATACAGCCACCACCTCTTTGGGCCGTAATTAGATTGCAATCTTTGCCCTGACGTAGACGAGATACGGGAGTGACGCGTGAGTTTCCGGTCTGTCGCTAACCAACCCCGGGCACGTTTCGGGGAAGTATTTGAACCGAGACATAAACGAATGACACCGGTTTGTAATTTAAAACAATTTTGCATCCCCACCCGAGCACACCCGCAAACCCCCGCTCGTTCCGGGCACCGCGTAATGCGCAGTTAACGGCTGGCAAAATAAACCGCACACCGCGGTTGTCAGTTTGCTGCTTGATGAAGCATTTTTAACGAAAAGGCCACTCAATCAAATGATAAGCAATACATTTCGCTTTCTCGGGTGTGACGGTGGTGGCGGCCTCTTTACGTGCCCCCACTGATGAAGAGATTAACAATATGCCCTTTTGCAGGAGATCTTTTAGTATTTTTTTTTTGTTTACCTTTATTTTTGTTGTTGTGTCGATGTGGCACTTCTCATTGCATAAGCATCTCGTTAATCACGTCACTAAGCGGTAAAGTTTACGCGAACAATAACGTGTTGTTTTGTTTTTGGAATTGAAACCTTTTGCTGACCGGCCGAGCCCGGGGAAGGTTGATAGTAACTTTGTGTACACAGAAAAAGCATCCTTTCGCGCATCTTCTGGCAGGCAGTTTGTAAACGCAAAGATCACTACGTGAAGGTAATCTCGTAGTGCGACTTAAAGTCGGTAATTTACAGGATGACCGTCATACATTGACATGCATCCTTAATAGGACGCCATAAATGACAAATATTATACAACCTGCAATGAGGCACATATACCTCGTTTGACTAGGTACGGTAATCGGCAGCAATCATGACGATGAAGTTCTATCCTCTTTGACGTGCGGGAGTCACACGGTACGATGGCATGACGTGCGACTGGTTGCGCTGATGAGTGGTGATGGAATAATTTCATTTAATTGTTAAGCGACACGGATAGAGCAATCGAGCAAGTGGAGCATGAGTGGAGCTAGGAACGCATTCGAGAACAATTGAGACATGGTCAATACACTCCAGCAACGGCAAAGGCTCATTTGCGCACTGCAAAAGCATCACAAGGCCCTACGATTTGTCGATGGGGGTATGGAGAGGTGTTAATTAAAGGACAGTGTACTCGATATGTAATGAATAGGTTTTGTATTGCCAATGCTAAAGTGTTGTGGGTAGGTTTTAATGCAAGAGATTAGCATACATAGAAAAGCTCTACCCAGCTTGAAATATCTCATTATTTTGCTGCTATACTTCAATCAGAAAGAAGCACATTACGGAATACTCGTATTTTTTGTATCTGATAAACTTTAGCTACTTGAGATAAGCTAGAGAGCTGTAACTGCAGTTGTACTACAGAGTTGAAGTCTATATAGGTTCAATTTTTGTATTGAGTCGATTTGTTGAAGTCATAGAACATATTAACTGACATATTAAAGACATAACTTGAACTAGAACACAAAGCGGCAAAGGGGCGACCCGGTGGTGATGTGACAACGGCGCCAGTCTTCATACGGCAGGACCAATAGTCAAATCCCATCCAGACCGTCCCCCCTTATGAAGACTGACTTTAGAAATACGTGGCATCAACAAGTCTAGTAAGCCATTCGATGGCCGGCGCAACCTAGTAGGTCGTTAATCCAAAAAGAAAAGTTCAAAGCGCTACTACCTTCCAGTCCGACCTTTCCCTTCCATGGGGGAGGATTCCCTTCGTCCTGGCAAGAATCCTGGCAGCTACGCTGATGACATTGAAGTCATTGTTTCACGATTTGCAGATACGCCCATGAGACATGGAATCTGGCTCAAGCTGACGAAGACTTGAAACTCGCGACCGAATTAGACGCCTTGGGTGTGAAAGTCGTCTATAATAAAGAACTCTATGGCCTGCATATTGGACAGCAAATTAGTCTCGCCAGGATTCGGTTGACACATGTCATTAGAATGCGGGATGATCATAAAATACGTCTATACAGGTACAGCTCCAGGTACTAGGTTCAGATGAACAGGGAAGGCCCAAAAAGGCAACAACAAACAATTTCCAGATTAAACAAAAGAGCAAAAGTCTGGGTTTAGAGACATTAGGATCCAAGACTTGTTGCTTGTTTTTATGCTGTCTGTTTTATAAAAGAGAAAGCTGAACAAGCGGCTCGTCTGATCGTCATTGGGAGGTTCGTTCGCCAGTGTCAGCCGCACCGACTCACCGTGTGCCCTTCATTTGTTATGACATTAATTCTACAAGTGTTATCCGAATAAATTGAGTGCGTTCGAGATCCGTTTGGAGTTTATTGGATCCAACACTCGCTCTATTAACATCATCTGCAAGACTTCTCTCGACAGCATCTTCACCCACCCAAGTGGGAACAAAAGCAAGCCAAAACCAAAACCTAACCACAAGCGTACGGCGCCCTGCTGCAAGTGCTCCAAACAAAGACGAGAAAAGCATGCCTATGGGGTCCGGATGGTGTCCCACACGTGGGATACATTGCCATCATATGTTGCTCTCGGTCTGTGCCCCGGTTACAATCAAGTTGCTACGATCTACTGCGGGTCTAAGGGATTCTTCTACAGTGTTTTTCCACCGCTATGCCTTCCTGCTGCCCATCCACGACGTTTACCACGATCGGAACCTCTTTTCAGCATTGATACTGGCTGGTTGGTTGGTTGGTGGCAGCTGGCAACAACATGCGGATCGAAATTCTCGCTTTGTCTCTCTCGGTAGTGGTTTTGCTTGCATCGCTGCCGCTGCCCCAATCGCTGTTGGCGACCTCCCCGGCAAGCGTGTGTGATCGCATTGCGGCGTTCATCTGCGTACGGAAGAAGTGGTGTTTGCCATTTTCGAGCTGCCCTGCTATGTTTCGCGTGCTTTGAGCGGTGCTGATGTGGTGGCATTAAAAAGAAGTGACACAAATAATGATAAAGTGACAGGCCTGGTGAGCGACAAAAGCAGGCCAGAGGAAACAGCTAAGGAAAGAAAACAAAACATACGTAACTAAATAAATTAAGCTCGTACGAAACGCATCGTATGGATGCGCATCTCTCGTTTCATTTGTAGCTTTGCAAGCGGATGAGAAAATAAGATCCCACGGGGTTGAAAAGCGTTCAGGGGTGTTTTTTTTGTGGCTGTGTTTTGTTTTTAGTTATGCTGGTTTGGTGTAGCTTTTCTATCTTATTTCAGACTGTGGTTTCTTGTGGAAAAAAGCGGGTTGGTTTGGTGGAGGATTCGAGAAAGATGATTTTATGACGTCTTATCATGCTCTCGTGCCCTGCCTTTGGAGCACTCGTACCAAAGCACCCTTCGTTAGAACCGGCCGAGTGGGTCTTCAGCCATAATCGCTTACAAGCGAACGCAGTCAGAAAGTAAACAGCTTCTGGCAGACATTCCGAAAAAAAAAAAAGACCTGGCCATCCGAGCCATGCATCTCGATTGGATCGTAAAAGAATAAACGGACCGGTCTTGAGACGACGTAGTTTCTTCCGATTTTTGTCAACGTGAGAGAACCTCTGCTGGGTAGTAAAGCAAAAACGCCGTATGCCTTCGTGAAAGCAAACGCTTATGTAATGTCCCTGGAGACGAGTCTGCTGGCTGGAGCTCGGGTTGACTTAAATCCCATTGCCTGCTGTCAACAGTCCGTCACTCAACTATCATCGGTTCGCTGCAATGTCATTAAACCAAATCGCCAAATCTCGGCAGTTTTAATGACTTTGGCCCATCCGCTGGCAGCTTAGAGTGTTTAAATCTTGTTTTTTCCAACCGGCCCAGCAACGTCACATGGGAGTTTGAGTCGCTTTCAGAAAAAAACCATCATCTAAACCGCGCGAAGATCTGAGTGTAACACAAACACTTCTCGCACGGCGAAGGTCATAAAGGCGACGAAGGCCCGCTGAGTGGTTTCAGCAGTACGGTCGGGTCGTTGGCGCTGCGCCGTGCTGTTTTAGGCCGTGTTATCTAGCGCTCAAATTAAAATGAAGGTTTTAGAAAACGCGACACAGAAAGGTAGAAAAAAGGGTAAATAGTGGTGTGCCTTGCCTTGGACGCGTTCAGCTGTGTAGGGTATCGATCGAACGGGTTAAGGTGAAACGATTTGCCGGTTTTTGCCACATTTAACAAGCATATTCAAAGCAGTTGTTTGGTGGTTTGTCAATTTTTGTAATTGTATTTTAGATTTTTTGAAAGTAATTTGTCTTAATTAATATTTAATATTAATTATATTAAATATTCAGCCCAAATCTTAGACCTTATTTGGACAGTTTTTTTTTCATACATATTCGAACGCTTGAATTTTCGATTCGAATACATATTCGAATTATCTTACTTACTTACTTATTTTATCAGGCGCTACAACCACTTTCCAGTCTTGGCCTGCCATAGCAAAATCCGGAACCGCTCACGGTCCTGCGCCGTCGTCCACCAATCCGTTATCCTTTATGATCCTTGGCCTTGATGTCGGATGATTCCACGCCATCCTCGCACCTCAATTTGGGCCTACCAAGCCTCCTTTGTCCGTGTGGTCGGATTAAAAGGACTTTCTGAGCTGGGTCGTTCGGTGCCTTGTGTACGACATGGTCAGCCCATCGGAGCCTGGCGAGCCTAATTCACTGCACGACGGTGGTGAGGTCGTCATACAGTTCGTACAGCTCGTTGTTGTAGCGGCTTCTTCCATTGTCCTTCCACACAACACGGGGCCAACAATCCTTCTGAGCATCTTGAACGCGGCTAAGAAGGCTTCGTCTGCTTTGCACAGGGCATATCCAAAGATTTCAGATTATATACAGTGCATCTCAGAGGCATATGCCTCAGAGGTTTTTGAGGTGAGATGTTTCCTCAGTCTGTAGAATGACCGCCTGGCCGCCAGCATCTTAGCGCACAACTCCGTCTCTATGTTGTTTTCGGTGGTGACTTTTGGACGACTTCAAATTTGCGATCACCTATCCGTACATCACCCCCACGAAGTTACGGATTTCTCAGTAGGGTGTCCGATGGTGCCACCTTCTATTTAGTCTTTGCCTCGTTAATTTGCAACCCGAGGTTTACTGCCGCCTGCTCGATCCTTTGGTAGGACTCTGCTGCCTGGGAAAGCCGCAGACCAATGATGTCTATATCGTCAGCGTATGCCAGGATCTGGGTTGACTTAAAGAAGATGGTTCCCGAAGTCTCCACCTCCGAGTCACGGATGGCCCTCTCTAGCGCCAAGTTGAATAGTTCAGTTTGGCCAGGATTCCAAATAAGCTCATTTCCTCGTAGAGCTTTACTCTGGCTATGCTATCATATGCGGCCTTGAAACCTGTGAGGAGATGATACGTGTTCAGCTGCTGTTCAGCCATTTTCTCCAAGATTTGCCGCATGGGGAAGATCTGGTCAGTGGTAGATTTTCCGTTTCGAAATCCTCTTTGATAGTTTCCAACTAAGAAAATGTTAAATATCGCCACCGCAGACTTGTATCAACTTATTTAAGACATCGAGGAAATCTTCGAACATTGTCCCACTAACAAACGCCACCCAGCATTAGCTGCAGCTGAGGTGCAATTGACGGCACGCCCTTTGGAAATGGCCATCTCCGCGAATCTCCATCCACACTGAATTCATCCATAAAGTGAAAATTAATACGATCGTTTTCTCAACACTAATTGTAGAGCGTCGCTGTGCTCGACCGCTTCGGTGCTACTGATGGCGCTTTGCTCGTGATCATCAAAACACCAGTGGCATGACCAAGGCAGCGAATGAGCACGTCTTTTTCCGGTTGAAAGAAGTTTTTTTTGACATGCGGTTGGTTGAGTGAAGGAAATGATTAATAACGACGTACTAAAAACAAAACTTGCTGTGCTTGATGTGCAATTTTAGCCGCTGCTTAATCGTTGTCGTAACTGGTTTTGGTAACAAACAAAAAATGGCAGCAGAGAGTTCGAAGGTTGACTAATGCGCGTGTACAACAGAAACAGAATTAAATGAGCAAAAACTAAAGACCTCACATTTGCATGAAAGAACTGCGTATCACGCTCTGCAGTACGTGATCGTGAGTAAGTGCGCAAGAACCACGCACACACACACATACACACATACACGCTTTGTTGCACCAGTCGACGATCGTCTGGTCATTCGCCTTTTCTTCGTCAAATGGCGTTGTGTCATCGGCAAACCGACACTTAAATTATCAACAAAATGGCAGTAAACTGCAATGGCAGTGGAGAAATGTGAACAAAAAGCATAAACATAAATAAATAATCGACCCTGTGTGGTGCAGAAAATTGGCACCAATACTCCGCTGCACATCATCCGGCCCCTTGTGCTCCTCTGCTGGTCCTCCTCCTCCTGGAAAGAAAGATCCAAGCAACGAATACAAACGTGCGCACCTTCAGAGTGCGTACACTGCACAGAAATGCACTTCATGCAGATGGGTTGCAAGAAAGAAGCAGACGCGAAGCGTTCATTAATAAGCGGAGACATGTTTGTTCGCTATCCGGCCCTTGCAACTGCTTCAGATTTGGCTCCGAAATGGCACGGGATGTGGCCAATTTCTCAACGGGCTGGAGGTGGAGAAAAGTTGCTGAGAAGAAAACATTCAAATTGCTCAGTGTACATGGCTGCGCTTTCGTCATCAATCGTCTCGAGCTTGGTTGTCGAAAGTTGTGTGGCTGGAGGCGATTACGATATGCATTTTTGCGCAGTACGCATTTCACTTTGCGAGCCTTGCCGACTGGGACGGATGAGACTGCATCTGCCGCGACTTGCGGTACGCAAATTGCGCTTGGTTGCCTATGTGTATGCGGTGCGTCGTAGATCAATACGACGGATGGTCGAATATGTGTTTCGACAAACAAACAAACTAACTTGGTCAAGGGTGACAAAGTCATAAACTACTTTTGCACTTATTTGCTGGCGGTGCGACGAATGCATTTGGCGTCACAGCTATGGCCATAGGCAATTATAAACGGTGCGTATTTACAGGGCCGTTAATTTTATTGGGATATTTTGAAATGCAGTACCTTGCAGTAAAGATTCCGAGATTGCGCTTGGCTAATAAATACATAAAATTTTATATGCGATCTGGGGCGGCCCGGTGATGTAGGTGACAGCGGCGCCGTTCTTCATACGACAGGACCGTGGTTCAAATCCCATCCGAATCGTCCCGTTCCGTAGTCTAGTAAGGCATTCGATTGCCAGCGTGACCTTATAAGGTCGTTAAGCCAAGAAGAACAAGCTATTATGCGATACTGCTTTATTAATTCTGTGTTTTTCAAAAAAAAAGTTAATTTAAAAAAAACATTCAAATCCCATCCGGACCGTCCTCCCGTAGTGAGGACTGACTATCCAACTACGTGGTATCAGCAAGTCTAGTAAGCCATTAGATGGCCGGCATGACCCTAGAGGACGTTAAGCCAAGAAGAAGAAAAAAAAAAACACACACACACACACACACACACACACACACACACGTGTAACTCAATTCATAGCTTGTAATGTAGTCTTTTTACCATTACTGATTATTTCCATTACTTGCTTGCCATTACTGATTTCCCTGCCTTAATTTACCGTGCTATTTGTACGTGAAATAAACGATTATAATTTTCTACTATTTATTTATTTTTTCTAATTAATTATGACAGTACAATGCCGTACAATTTTCTACACCGCTTGTGATGACTTATTGACGATCAATAATGTTAGAGAACTTCCTATAATTTTCCACTGGTTCATCGTAAAATAAATCACTAGAGGTTTTATCAAGGGAGCCATAAACCATTACAAAAATCAGTTCAAAACTATATAAGAAAGACAATAGAGCGACAGTGGCGCCGGTCTTTACTCGGCAGCCGGCTTGGGTTCAAATCCCATCCGGACCGTTCGGTTCCGTAGTGAGGACTGACTATCCAACTACGTGGCAAGTCTAGTTAAGCCAAGAAAAAGACAACAGAGTAGGAAGAAACATTAAAGTGGGATAAAGTTGTAAAAAAAAAATTCAAAAGGCAAACGAAACGAAACACAAAATATAAAAATAAAATAAAACATAATAAAAATAAATCAGTAATTCCAAACTTGTGTTGTACTATTAGCCAAAATGTCTTTAAATGTTTTCAATTCTTTGTCAAGATACACCACTTAATGCTTAAAATAAAATAGAATGCTTGAAATAAAAACCTTTTAAAGACAAGCAATGCATGAAGCCTGAAGATAGTTAGCTCGAATAATTAACCAAACAGCTTAAGTATTACATGATTTTTCCCGGTTGTTTAAGATTACAAAAAATAGCAACGTCTAGCCTTATTTGGACCTATTTGAACTTATTTGAGTTTGATGAAATTTGTTTTCCTTTTCCATTTTACTTTTCTTCTCAGCGTTCGCATATTTATGTTGTGGTCGGTGGTTTGTTTGTGTTTTCAGTTTTCTGGCACAAGCTGTGTCTCGATATCATCAAACCGACCATACGACGCTGCTCTATCATTCACATAAAACAAGTTTCGTTTTCCGGTTCGTGGCGGTTTGTTATTATCAACGCAGCGCCACCACTCATTTTTTGCACTCCCCAAACGCAGCAGCAGTGGTACCACAAGTATGAAGTTATGTTTTTCTTTGCATTATTTGAGTAGCATCACGGATGTTTGCATTATTGCGTTTTTTGTGATTCACAAGAATGTGCACGAGAACCGAGAACGAGGAAGCCACCGATAAAGGAGACGATTATTGTGTCGGTAGGCAAAAAAGCGGGGCACGCTCAAGAACATATCGCGCAATCGGCGAGCTGGTTTTGGAACGGTAAAATAAAAGCAATCGAGCAGTTATTACCGGGGCGCAATCGAAACGGATGCTTAACCTTTTCTTCTTATAACCCTTCGTGTTCTTTTCGACACACAGACCATACAGAGGGCGAGGAAGGCAAGCCCTTGCCATAATGGGCAGTAGTGGTGTATCATTTGCCAAAGTTGGTCCTGGGAAATGGCAAATCGTGCAGGAGTGCCCGATGGTGAGGGATTGTGGTTTTGATAAATGGACATTAATGCCCTCAGACGATGTGTTTTCGGGGGGTTTTTTTTGGCCGGCATTGTTCAGCTACATAATCGCGATGGTTCGTTTAATGTTATGGCACATTGAGGGAAATGATTTACTATAATCATCATCCTTGGTTGGTCAAGAGCTATGCTTTCTCTGAGGGGTATGTTCATTGTTTTGAGTGATTTTTATAAAATAATGAGCTGTGTTCTGAATTGATACTGCACAATCGGTGTAGAATCTATCATTGAATGATTCAAAAAATTTGAAAAACATTCAAAGCAATTTTTAACTGTTTTAATTCTAGTAATCCAATAATAAGGACATAAAGAAAAACCTGATGAGATGACAATGACCCATATAACTGTCAGATGCTTAATTAATTTGTAAAGAGGCTCCTTATATCGAATTTGTATTACTTTTTGCTCTTTTTTGTTTTATAAACAGTCAAGCTAGTTCTGGATATTTTAGCTTAAGTTTGTAGAATACGAAACCTCGTATCTTATCGCTTATCTCACTGTTTCCGAAAGCTCATATGTTAATAATTATTGACCGAAGCGTATCCGGTTGCACCGACGATCCTGTAATATCCGCTCCTTTTCAATTGCCTTTTGCCTAGTGGTAAGTTTCGCATCAACTCTGCGCCCTGCTTCACGCTTCAATTCGGACGTTTCCACTGTGCCTGCACTTGCTACGGATGACATGTTTCTCTTAACTTTTTTATAGTCCTGGCTCAATGTTGGGCTGGAAAGTATATGTTTGCATGAGCATTTAAGACACGTCGTTCAAGCTCACGGCACACATCCGCTGTCTGAGCGCTAAGGGTTTACAATTCTGGTGTCGCTCTTCGTACTGACAGTGTTTGAAATTGGCTTGCGTCACCATATCCGTCACCAAACCGTAGAAAACCCAAATTTCACCGGTTTACGGTTTCCGCTGGATGTTCTTGGTGGTTTTTGGTAAAATATTTAATTTCTTTTTCGCTAAATCGTTTCGCTCCCTGCGTCAACGCAGTGAGTTGTGACCTGATATGGAAGAAATGTGACCCTTTAGGTTTGCATGGTTCACATCCCTTCAAGGAGATGTTTTTTTTTTCTCCTCTCCTGCATATGTAAAAATCTATGGCTTTTACACAAATAAATCACTTGTCCCATACTCGAGACACTTGTAGGGTCTCTGAAATCCGGCCCCTGGTAGTTGAGTATCGATCGGGAAGATTGTCTTAAGATCAGAGATCTTCTGCACCGATCGGTCCCTTCTAGGCGCTGGTGATCTTGTACCACCGTCCATGGGGTACATGCTGGTAGTCCTGTGATGAGGTTTAGCCTTTTTTTGTATGTATTGCACAAAGGTTCCCATTTTGTCTTGCCGCAGCTTCTACGGTTCGCTGGCAAGAGAAGCAGAAGTTTTGTAAGATAATCTTTCATCGTCTCCGGCGAGTGGCGATGTCCGGAGGAATTCCATCCTCTCGACGACAGTAAGACGGTCTGTATCTGTAAAGGTTTTATTTGTGTGGTGAGCTTTGTGTGCGTGAGCTGCACGACCGGTGTTTGTTTCGCACCTTTACCACCCAGCTACCCGTAGATCCGACCGTCAAGAAGACGTCAGGTTCACGTCTTTTATCGTCGGTTCTGTTAGCTTTCATCAATTTCTCTTCCCAATAATTTGGTATTCCAGCTGCAGATCCATCCATCCAACCATCCATTTTGACCGTTCTATCCCATTTTACTCAAGGTTCGGTTGCGTTTTCAGCTCTCTTGCTTACAGTCTTTCTACGCTGCCTGCCTGCCTGCTGGTCGTCACGCAAACCGAACCAGAAGATTCCAATCTTCTTCGGTTGTGTACCGGTGGATGGAGTGGATCCGCGGCGGGTACGAACCCGAAAGAGAAAAGCCGTTCTATAATTTCACATCAGTTTCGGTGGTGTAAGAAAACGTAAGAACCGTGTGCCCCTGGTGTATGCTGGATGGTGGAAGAATAAATAAAATCACCCGAAACGGTTTCGGGAAAGGTCGGTGCCGTTGGTGTTCGTACCGCGCCCGGAGAGGAATAAACTTGGCCGAGCAGCGACCAAACCGGCATAAATTGCGTCGTTAGGAGCTAAAGTGAACTTCAAAGTTATTACGCAGTGTGGTAAGTATATACGTAGATACGAGGCTTGAGGTAAACAGAGTGTGGTGTGTTTCTGGTTCTTTTTTGTATATGTACGTACGCACATCCATTTACTGAGTTTGCCATTGCTGTAAAAGTTTTAAGTGTGTTGGCTTAAACAGCAAAATTTTGTTTTAGAC
The DNA here is from genome assembly GCF_943734695.1 of Anopheles maculipalpis. Taxonomy (NCBI): domain Eukaryota; kingdom Metazoa; phylum Arthropoda; class Insecta; order Diptera; family Culicidae; genus Anopheles; species Anopheles maculipalpis. The sequence goes on from NC_064872.1 coordinate 32,183,053, forward strand.
AAGTCTGGTCGTTTACATTAATTAAATTTTAATTGGAAGGTAAATTATGTTCGCCCAATCAAATCGCACTTTTCAGCAGCACAACATCAGGGTATAGGTAAATAGGGAATGAAGCTTAAATTTCCTACTTAGCTACTTCGAAAAAAGTTTTGCAATTTTGTTTAAATAAAATGGTTAATGACAGGTTCTGTACATACAGCCTTTTATAATAATAGGCAAAACAAAACGTTACACTGTCATTTAGCTGCATTGAAATAAGAAATTAGAATAACTACTCCTTTCAAAGAATTAAATCAATATTACTCCTTCCACATTGTGATTCGATTCTTATAACAATGCTTTTTTAGATTCGTTATAACTAAACTCACTCTGAGCGAGTTGCTAGTCATCTTGAAGGATTCGAATCGTAAAGAGATTTGAACCTTTTTTGGGATTCGAATCGCAAAGGAAAATGTCTCTGCTTACAAGCAAGTCACTTAAAGTGAGTTTAATTATAACAAATCTCAAAAGAGTTGAAAAATATCTTTGTGATTCGAATCCCATGTGAGTTTTCAAACTCTTAGCGATTCAATTCACAAATGAATTATTAAAACTCCTCGTAAAGAGCTTCTTCTTCTTCTTCTTCTTGACTTGCTCAGGATTGAGCACGTCTCGTCGATATGGCCAGGTCTCCAATCAGTTTCCAGGAAACTCGATTTGGGGCTGCAGCCCTCCATTTACGACTGCATCCAATCTCCGACAGGTTAGACTCCACTTGATCTAGTTAACGAGCTACCGATAGACCCATAGACTACCTGACGTATCAAGGTGCGGTATATCATGGATTCATGTGTTGTTATAGTCTTCTGGATCGCAGGAGTTTGTACAGTCCGTAGTAGGCGCGATTCCCCTGAACAATGAGGCATCGGATTCCTCCTTTCCTCCTCTAACACCTCGAGAACTAAGGACTCCTCAACCACCTCGAAATTGTCGCCGTCAACTGATACTTTGCTTCCGAGTCGCGGTCTATCGCTCTCAGAACCACCGGCAAGTAGGTATTTTGTCTTCATCGCATTGATGCTCAATCCAATTCTATTGGCCTCGCGTTTCAGTCGGGTGTCCGCCTTGCACACCGCCGCAGTTGTCCGTCCGATGATATCGATATCATCCGCGAAGCCAAGGAATTGGAGAGATCGGGTGAAAATCGTGCCCCGGATGTCGAGCCCCGCGCTTTGCATGACACCCTCCAGAGCGATGTTGTGAAGAACTCACTCACTTTAACTCACTTTAGCTCAGTACGCACAACACTAATTGAAATGTGTACATGTCAGATCTGTTTCGAGTTTTGGAAATATTAAGTGAAACAAAAAAATACTAACTTTTGGTTATTCTGTTAAATGTTTAAAGTATATAGTAATTATTTGTTCGTTATGCTGTATAAATTAGCAAAGAATTAAAATTTTGTTTGGTCCATTTACCGCAGAGGTTTATCGGATCGATCAAGAATTCGACACATAATATTGGCGTAAAATTGTGAATAAACTAATGAAGCTAACGAGCATGAAATCAGCCCAAGGCGGTTGTTTTATTTTTACACTGAAAATATATGCAGTCCCTTCCATCTCTTTGAACTACTGCTAAAGGACGCAACATTTGTGTTTAATTTACTATCTGATTTACTGCTGCCAGCCAAGGAAAGTAGCATCTTGGCTCGATCTCACTCTATAGCACGTTTTACGACGTGCAACAAATTCCGCTTGCTTTGCGAGAAATCTAAGAACACGGTCAGCACAAACACGGGTCATAAACGCTTACACACACACCCATCAGCGTTTGCTCAAGAGCATGCATCCACCCACGGACGAAGCGGTTCCATGATCCAGCTCCCTAGATTTGTTAGCAAACGGCATTCAATGTTTCAATGTTGCGGCCTCTGCCGTACCGACGATGCAGCATACTTTCTATATGGCAATCGAACGCAACGAATCCATTAGCCACAGAGTTGCGCCAGTTGCATACGCCCAACCCTGGCAACATGATCTCCTTCATCATCATCCACACCGTTGGTTGCCCCGTTTTGTGCCGCGGGAGAGAAACTAGATTGGCCCGACACGAACGCCGATGATGAACTTGGTCGGATCTTCCTTGTTTCCCTCGGTTTGAACGGGCTTCATCGACAACGAAAACCCGCTTTTCCAAGACCCTTTCTCCGTATCTGTACCGCTAGCGCGTATGATCTGGCAAAAAAAAAACCCCAACCACCCTAACGCCCATCAATATCATCAATCTTGTCGCCAAAGTGGCGCGGCACTCCTCGTGATTATTATTGCGAAGGTTCGAAAAGATGCTTCCTTGAGGCGAAGGTAATGGAGGGAGTCGTACGGATCGGTGTATAATTTTTCCGGCCCGACTAAATCATAAAATCCCGCTGTTCTGACACGGACTGGAAGTTCGCGGAGGTCCAGCAAATCCTGTTTTGGCAGGCATAATAAATCTTGTATTGAACCGAACGCCCTCTGCGAAGATTGTGGTGTACGTGGCAAAATGCAGGGAGCATTTTGTAAGTAAATCACCTTTCGTCACCTTTATTTTACCTTGATGCCGCGATGGGAGGAGCATCCCGGCTCATATACAGACCTCCTATAGCTACTTCCAGCGATATTGCACTCGTCACGATCAGATAAGAAAATCAAACAAAAAACATCTTTTTGTGGGTCAAGCTCAAACAAAATAGAAAGCATCATCGTACGATTTGGTCGGTGGTCCGCATTGGTTCTTCTCGCGGTTCGAATTATTACAGTGTACACAGATTAAACCCACTCCATCATTGTGCAGCTTCGCTCGGTGGGTACACAAATCAATAAACAAACTGATTAGCGTTCATCAACATTTGCAGCACCGTAACGGAGTGGTAAGTGGGTGTTTTGGGACGACGGTGGATGTGGGGGCCACCGTCATGACAAACCTGGCTTTAACTGCTTGTAGCAGGAAAATGCATGACGATAGTCTGATCCGTTAATCAAGCGTTAATGTAAATAAAGTATTAAAGAGAAGTTTACTTAATTGACGTGTTGGTTATTTATAGTTGGTTATTTAAAATATTTCTGTTCAATTTTGATGTGGAATTCAACGCTTTTATGTTGCTTCACTTAACACGTTGAATGCCATGTCACCCACATTTTGGGTGACATCAAAACCGATCCTCTCTCCGTATACGATAGGCACTAATACTATGAACGTTCTAATATGGATGGTTGAGCGATTGTTGGCAAAAGGAACGAAAAACGAATAAGCTCAACGAAAGTATAATTGGTAACAAATTGTTCATTTCATGTACGAACTCTGCCTAAGTTACAGTTAACCTTAACAAAGCGAGAAAGCAGGCCGATTGTGTAGTATAAGAACGTTATAACAACAATGTAATAACATAGATATGTGTCTGTAAAAGGAATGAGCATGGCTGGGGTCATTGCTCAGTCGAATACAATTTTGTATGGCATTATCTTAAAGAACCTTACAGAACATTACCTTAAAAACCATATCGCAAAGCATGAGCCTATGTGATGAGTGAGCGAAGCGGTTCTTACAAACGAATAAGTAAGCGGCGCCCGTTCTTTAGCGATTAACGTGGCCTGACGGATAATTTCGCACAAAAAGGCTTGGCAGTCAACGTGTTAAATAAATTTGAATAAATTCTTATTATAAACTTATTACAATTAAGTTTGCAATGATTTGTTACTAGCAGTAAGCTAAGTAATAATTTATTTCACAATACGAGCACAATTCGGGCTGGATAGAATGACCATGACCAACGTCACATGCCAGGTGAATATGGATGTAAAACTCTCAGGGTCCTTTGCTACCACTAAAGGCCTGCGTCAGGGAGATGGGCTCGCCTGTCTCCTAATTATCTTGGTGCTAGAGAGGGCCATCCGTGACTCGGAGGTGGAGACTTCGGGAATCATCTTCTATCCAGGCATACGCTGACGATATAGACATTATTGGTCTGCGGCTCTCCCAGGTAGCAGAGGCCTACCAAAGGATCGAGCAGGCGGCAGAAAATCTCGGGTTGCAGATTAACGAAATTGAAGGTGACACCATCATTGCTAAGAAATCCGGAACTACGTGGGGGTGATGTACGGATAGGTGACCGCAAATTTGAAGTCGTCTAAAACATCAAAAGTCCTATTTTGGGTGAAAAGTTAGCACCGAAAACAGGATAGAGACGGAGTTGCGCGCTAGGATGCTGGCGGCCAACCGGTCATTCTACAGCCTGAGGAAACCTCTCACCTAAAAAAACCTGTCGTGACGGTCGAAGCTGGGACTGTATCGTACCTTTATAGTCCCAGTACTCACATACTCCTCTGAGACATGGACCCTGTCCAAAGCAGACGAAGCTCTCTTGGCCGCGTTCGAGAGGAAGATGCTCAGAAGGATTGTTAGCCACGTATGTGTGGAAGGACAATGGAGAGAGCCGCTACAACGACGAGCTGTACGAACTGTATGACGACCTCACCGTCATGCAGCGAACTAGGCTCGCCAGGCTCCGATGGATTATACGCCTGCCAGATTCCATATATGTTATGGAATCATCCGACATCAAGGCCAGGATAACGGATTGGTGGACGGCGGCGCGGGACCGCGGGCGGTTCCGGATTCTGATGCGGCAGGCCAAGATCGCAAAGCGGTTGTAGCGCCTGAAAAATAAGTAAGTAACGAGCATAAATCACCATCTGAAACTCAGTTCAGATAACAAGTAAAACGAAATTCGCCTGCCAATACAATAGGCCTTTCTGACTGACGAGTAAGCGCTAGAACTCCGTTTTATTAAGGGTCTTAGCAAGTCTCTTCCGTGGATGTAAAAAGCCCTAAGTTAATTTACACACCGGATTGTTCGGTGGCATTCTCATGACTTAACCAGTTCATTGCAGAGCAGGTAATCATACAAAGAGCTTTATTGAAGTGTGGCTTAATTCGTGTAAGAATAAAATTCCGTTTTAATTGGTATAATTACGATCATCAACTGAATTTGTCCAAATGTGAATATTTGTAAAATTTGAGTTTTCTTTTTTTCTATTATTGTCGAACTCACGCATTAGATGAATAAGCAACCAATCTACAAAATAGATGATAGGTACGAACTTTCAATTACTATATTAGCATACCTCATAATAGTTGTAAATGTTCTGATGTGTATCCATTAATACGTATCAGCTCTTCTTTTTGGCATAATGACCTCTAAGGTCACGCCGGCCATCGAAATGGCTTACTAGACTGCCGATACCGTCCGTAGTTGCCGATACCGTAGTTGGATAGTCAGTCCTCACCACGGGAGAACAGTCCGGATGGGATTTGAAGACCGGTGCCGTTGTCGCCTACATCACCGGGCCGCCCCGTATCAGTATTTCCAATAAAATTAAACTCATTAGTTGTGTGAGGTTGAGGTATTGGAGGACAGTAGCTTTATTAGGTCGAAGTTCAAGACTTATGTCTTCGTTTCGTTTGATCGATTTAGCATATCGTGGGCCGATAGTGAAAAATGAACGACTAGGAAATAAAATTCCATAAAATGAGTTGGTAAAATATTAAACAGGATTAATAGTTTTCTTAGCTTTTGTGTTGAAGCTTTTTGCCATGTGTTTTGTACCATCAATGGCTACAGTCATCGTTCGCGATTTTGATTATCGTTCCAAGCTTGATTGAATGATGATTCGCAGAATCAACCACCCGTTGTCCTTTTCGCTGCATACGACGGCATCGATCGATGCGGATGTTGTGTGGATTGTGCAAATCACGCAAGAAACTCTGAACCTTTCGATCAGCAGCTCCCAGTTGCCAAAGTCGCTGTTGGAACGACAGTTCACGATCGGTGTAAAGGTGTAACAAAAGGTAAGGACGTCAAATAAACCTAGCTGCGCTGTGTCGCAACTACAATGCCAGCAAAGGTTTTTTTTTTTTAAAGGGGTTGCTGCTGTGAATGTGTGAATTACATTGATAATTTGCAACAATTTAGCACTGTGCGCAGGTTTGTTTTGTAGCTTTTTTCGATTTTTCGAAGCAAACACCCGCACGTTACTTCCGAACGGCGATCGAAAGAAGAAAAAGGGTAGGATATTGGTAGAAATTTACCTTTTGTCCCACGTCAACCGTTGTTGTGGTCCAGCTGGTAGATTTCGCTTGGCAGACATCTTTGCAACACTTCTGTAATGAAGATAAGGGTGTCCTCGGTAATAGGCTTTCATACCCACTTCGATGAAGTTGGTGATTGTGCAAGAAGCTGGTTCGCTGTATGCGTTTGTTGCTGAGGCTGAGGGGTCTTCTCATTCCGAGACCGTTTATCTCGTACGGTAATCGAAAACTTTCTCTCAACGGAGCGATACGAAAACTTTCCTGCGTGAAATTTATTCAAATAGCTCGTGCATTACAATGGATGATATTTTTTTTCTGCGGTGCGGTGCAAATTTTTTTTTAAACGTTGGATAACCAATGTCTAGGCCTAGTGGTTGAATGATCGTCAATAAAGGGAAATGAGGGATCACAGTATTAGGATCGCTTTCGGGATGCAGGAAAAACGAACTAATTTATTTTATCGGTGGGGATTGTGTAACAGGTCAGTAGAGTGTCTATTCTAAAAACTTAATTTTTATAACGTTTTATAGATGACAGTTCCATTCCTGTAGATTAGTAGCCAGCAATGTCAGTAGCAAACACGATAACATCGAAATTAACACCTGTCCATTTAAGGCTAGATTACTTTCGGAAGCAAGACATGTCAAACCCAGATCGCCAAACAATTAGAAGACTATGAGTTGACAAAGCTTATCGTATTGATTTAATATTGCAAGTCTTCTTCGTCTGGACTGAACGACTTTCTAGGTCTCGCAGGCCATCGAATGGCTTACTAGACTGGCCGCTACCACGTAGTTGGATAGTCCTCACTACGGAAAGGGACGGTTCTAGGATGGGATTTGAATCCCTGTCCTGCCGTATGAAGATCGGCGCGACTGTCGCCTAAACCACCGGGCCGACAGTCGCGGATCGTCGCGGATAGAATCGTCCTCACTACGAGGGACGATCCGGATGGGATTTGAACTCCGGTCCTGCCGTGTAAAGACCGGTGCCGTTGTCACGTATACCACCTGGCAGCCCCTGCCGTGTATGAAGGTGAATAAAGTATGCTTCAAAAATCAACATATTACTCAACGAAATACTAGCAGCAGTGGAAAGCTCTGTGAAAGTGTAATAAAATTAAAAAAGGCACATAAATTCGTTACTGCCGTGGTGTGGCAACCCCACAGGGAATGCAAGAAGAAACAAGTAGCAAAATAAAATAAATGCAAATGCAACCGGTGCAACTCACCAGATTGGCATCTGACCGTCGGACCGTAGGAAGCTAATCTGCAATCTAGCTTTAACTGACAGCCACCGAATGCAGGCGTGTTGGTTGTTCTGGTTTTATTGCACCCCGCGCTTTCCGCTGCAAGAGAGGTTTGCATTTATGCGATACTAACCATTAACTCTCAGTTTGTGGGAAAAGAACAGCAAAATAAACATACTACACGTATGTTAATGTTCAGATCACTCATGTGAATGGGCATGGACAAAATTGGAATGTTCCCCCTTTTATTCTCAAATGTCTAAAGTTTGATGATTACCCTTCAAGTATTATGTTGAAAGTCCGTCAAAATAATGTTTAATTGATTATTGTTTGTAAAATGGAGCTTATTTTAAAATAACGAATCTCTTCATACAGGTTCTCGTGCTCGAAATTATTAAAAGCTCTTTAAGTGTTGGAAATTAAATTAATTAAAAAAAATGAAAATTAAATTAGCATCTCTGCAACAAGCTATTAAATCCATTAATCTCTAACGACTTCCCACTCGGCTTTATCGTCCTAGATCTGCTAGCGCACACTCCCGTGCCAGTTATCTAGCTGCTTGTGTTCGTGCTTGATTAACCGCGCTAGAAAATACTTCGCTCCCCGTGCATATCGCGAGGCTTAACTCAATAGAGCTTATTGATTTTAATTCTGAACTTTGCACGATCCATTATCCTCCCCCCTCCATACTCATCTCCGCAAGTGCCCTACACGAATGCGGTGGGAGGGCAGCCGCCCGCCTCTGTTACCTTCCCAACTGGCAAACCTCCTCTTAATTCCATCGCGAAAGGTTTTGCGAACATGGGAACAAACCATGCCTACAGCAAATCCAATCGAGACTTGGCAATCGCGCACAATTGGATTGCGAATGCAATTTCGTGAGTGCATGATGCAGTTACCGTTGCGCTTGCTATGCCTCCCATCCTCCCCATTTCGAGGGACATGTGTGTGTGTGCGCGTTGGATGCATCGCCATGTTCTGTCTGTTTGACTGTTTGTCTGTCCGTCCGTTTGTCTGCCTGTCTGGTCGGGTGGTTTGTCTGTGTTTGCCGCCGGTGTCGACAATTGGGGATTTGGGGGTGTTGAAAGTCACAAAACGGTGCCTTGTAGCCTAGCCCAGGACGAAGAAGAACTGATTTAGCTGTGTGTGATGCGCGAAATATGAAACTGCTTCGTGTTCTTAGGCAAGCGGGACATTATGTGTGTGGCTGTGGAAGCATAATATGAACGCGAATATATTGGGAGCTCGAGGACATATGGATACTCCCCGGTCGCTGGACACTTCACCTTGAATCGCACCGTCCCCAGCTCGAGTGTACCCCATCGTTGCGTTTTGTCAGTAAACCGGCGGGGTGGTTATTTGACTTAACGGTACCTGTAACACGTGGGTCATCCATTTATTCAGTTCCGTGCTCGCTATGATCGAGGCAGTAGCAACGAAAAAGACACCTTACGGACTGAGGCGTCCAGCGCGGTGTATTGAAATTCGCGCACCACACAACAATATGTCTGAGCGTTTGCGATTTACAATGCGATGGTCGCGAACTGGGAAGAATAGCAATTTACTTCCGTGGCGGCGACGTGTTTTTGCACTGAGTGGGGGGTTCGTTGTGACCGGAAAAAAAAAACTAGACAACGAAGGTTATGTGGATGTCGTTTTGCTAGCGGAAGACGTTTGTGAGATATAGTTTGTTTGTATAATTAAGAGCAAAGGAGAATAGTGCTAACAGGTGGTTTTTATTTTTGAAACTATTTGCTTCTTCCGATACGGTCACAATTTAAATAGAAACTTATCGAACTTTATCAGCTGAAGGAAAAAAAAGCCGGTTCCGACCGGCTTCAGCCCGGAGCCGGTTGCGAACCAACGGCTCCGGAACCGGTTCCAAACCAACAGCTGCGGAGCTGGTTCCGAACCCACGTCTCCGGTTCCGAACCAACGGCTCCGGAGCCGGCTACAATCCAATGAATCCGGGTCCGGGTCCGCACCAACGGCTCCGGAGTAGGTTTGTTGTAGGTACAGTTTTGATATCTAATATTTTCGCTCTTATGGCCTTGTTTACATTTTGCACTTGCAGACGTATTTTGTAGCCGCTTTATTTTGATAGATGATAACCAATTCAACACAATTTATTAAGCACATTGAGCGTGGATCGTAATTGTCTGGTTCATAATTTATTTTGATGAAAAAACATCATAAAATTAGTAAAATTAGACGATACACAGTAAAAAATATCCAATATGAGCTTTTAATTCGGATCGACCAATGTACTACAATGCTATAAAAAGTATCTGAAAATGCAAAATGTTAACAAGGTCATAAGAGAGAAAATATTTGATATCAAAGCTGTCAACAAACCGACTCCGGAGTCGTTGGTTCGGAACCGGCTCCGGAGCCGTTGATTCAGAAATGGCTCTAGAGCTGGTCCAGAGGCGGCTCCCCAAACGTTGGTTCGGAACCTCCGGGCTGAAGTCGGAGTCGGCTCCGGAGCCGTGGTTGCGCTCCTGAGCGCACATCACTATCAAAAGTCCCAGTAATCACTCCTATCTAATTTTATTTTTATTTTTATTTATAATTAATTATGACGGTCCAGTGCCGTATTGTTCACACCGCTTGTGTTGAAAAAAAAAAATACAATTATATTGGTAAGGCATTTCCTCCTTATTCTTTGCCTTATCCCGGGCATACTCGGTTGTGGATGGTTGTGGTGATGGTGATGATGATGATGATGATGATGATGATGATGATGATGATGATGATGATGATGTAGTGGTGGATGTTGTGAGTTTTGATGGTCCGGGACTATCGCTGTGACTATTGTGATGATGGTGGTTGGGTTCATCCGAATTCCGGCTATAGTGGTGATGTGGCTGTTCTATTGTTGACATTTGATGTTTGGTCTCGACTGTAACAAACAAATAAACATTGTTAAGACAGCACGAACATTTATTTGTCTGCATACAGTGTTCTCCAGTGCAGTCCAGCCATGACATTCCAAGCTCAATCTAGTCAACGTCCAATCAAAGGATGATCGACAAGCTCTATCCCGCAGCAGTGAAATCAATTTCACTACTCCCGAGACCGATCCCGCCAAACACCCCGAACCCGACGCCAACGCTGTGAAACTCAATGTGCCAAAACTGGACTGGAGTGTAGAACACTGTACTTTCAACAGCGCCTGCCTCCCTTTTACGGCAGTGTTGGAATCGCCCTCGAGTGCTGTTGCCCAGTCATCGGATCACCCGTGGCACTACAAAAATACACTTAAGACGTAGACAACAAAACATTTAACAAAAAAGGAATGGGGAAATACGAATAAGGATTGTAAGGATGCTTGGGATGTGGAATCATAGGACAAGACCGTTGTCTCTAGCGAATCGATGAATGATCCTCATGTAGGGGAGGTCCTTGGTAGCCAACACTTCTCTAATTTCTGTACCCGGTCGTCTGCCGATATTCTCGACTGCGCTCAACAAGGAGGGTCTTGCGGTTTCAAATTCCACGCAGGACCACAGAAGGTGATCCACATCGTGGAATCCGTCACCGCAGCCACACACTTTTGTCTGAGCCAGAGTTATACGCTGTAGATGAGCATTCAACGCAAAATGATTCGACATCAGTCGAGACATCATTCGTATGAATGCCCGGTCTACAGAGAGCCCATCGAACCAAGGCCGCAGGGACACTTGCGGAGAGATCGAGAAAAGAAAACGCCCGAGTTCATCCGCCTCCCACATGCTCTGCCAGCGAGACAGGAAAAGTTGCTGTGGGAAACGAAGGAACTCCTGGGCCGAGATCGGTCGGTCGTAAAAAGCGCCTTCTTGGACGCCTGTTTTGGCCAGTGAGTCTGCCTTTTCATTGCCGGGGATTCCACAATGAGAAGGGACCCAAATTAGCGAGATCTTATACGCCTTATCGAACATTGAGCCAAGCAGTTCAATGATTTTTATGGTGAGGAAATCCTGACTCTTAACAGCCTTCGGAGATCTCAGAGCTTCAATAGCACTAAGGCTATCAGTGAAGATGAAGTACTGGTCCGAAGGTCTCGCTGCTATCATGGATAGTGCGTACAAGATTGCGGCTAGCTCTGCGGTGTAAACACTACATGGCTGCCTCAATTTGAAAAATGCCTCGGTGAACTCGCTAAAAACACCGAAGCCAGTGCCCTCCTCAGAGGATGATCCATCAGTGTAGTACTGGCTTATTTGGTCTAAATGACCATACTTATTCATGAAAATACCCGGAACTACCCTCGGGCGAAGATCATTAGGTATGGTCTTAATTTCCTCGCGCATCGAGGAATCTGTTTTTAAAATGGAACTGTAGTTCTCAGGAAGGGCAGCACGATTTAATGCCTGTGGAGCGCTAGGATGCACTTGTAGGGCAACAAAATCTTCGTAGATCTTGAGGATTTTGCTCTTAGAACCTGTCTCTAGAAGCGCTTCAAAATTTTCTATTATCAAGGGATTTGATACTGAACAACGGACTAGAAGGCGAAGCGACAGCATTTCAAAACGTAGTTTGAGCGGCATCACTCCGGTCATCACTTCTAGGGACATGTTGTGTGTAGATTTCATGCTCCCTAGTGCGAGTCTAAGACAGCGGTACTGTAGCCTTTCGAGCTTGAGTATCAAAGTATTGGATGCCCAATGGAAGCATATGCTTCCATATTCCAATACGGATAGTACCGTTGTCTTATACAGTCTCAGGACGTCTGATGGATGTGCGCCCCACCAGAATCCTGTGACTGTCCTTAGAAAGTTGATTCTCTTACTGCATTTTTGTACCAGATGGGTGAAATGAGTACTCCAGTTTAGCCTTGAATTAAACCATACACCAAGGTATCGAAAATTGTCGGATGTTGATATCTTTTCACCATATAAAAAGACATCAATTTTCGGATCATATAGCCTTTTCTCCCTGTTTTTTTCCGTGTCGCTAAAAGGAGAAAAGACTACCATCTCAGTTTTCGTTGCAGAGAACTTGATACCAAGGTTTTCAGACCACTCGGAAAGATTGTCCAGAGTGGTTTGTAAAGCCAGTTGTATTTCGTCGGCGTCTCTGCTTGCAATAGATATAACGCCGTCGTCTGCCAATTGTCTAAGACTGCAGTTTGGCGCTAGACAAGAGTCTATCTCACTAACATAAAAGTTATACAACAGGGGGCTCAAGCAGGACCCTTGTGCTAGTCCATGGAAACTGGTCCGTTTTAACTGCACGTGACCATTGTTGAAATTCATAACTTTTTCCGACAAAAGTTTGAATAATAAGTTATTCAACTTTGGTCCCAGGCCCGCATTTTCTAACTTTTGACTCAGTTTGTATGGAGAAACTGAGTCAAATGCCCCCTGTATGTCAAGGAAGATAGACCCCATGTTCTGCTTGCGTGCACGGGCAAGCTCTATTTCTGTCACCAAAAGCGCTAAGCAGTCATTAGTACCCCTGGCTTTACGAAAACCAAACTGGGTATCTGATAGAAGGTTGTTTTTTTCCAACCATTCTTCTAAGCGTAAGAGAATCATCCTTTCAAGGAGTTTCCTCAGACACGATAGTAGCGATATTGGCCGATATGAATCGTGTCTTGATGGCGGTTTGCCAGGCTTCAAAATAGTGACAACTTTCACTTCTCTCCATTCTTGCGGGACGCTGTTGAACTCCAACATATTGTTGAAGATTCTTAACAGACGTTTCTTGCCCATGTCGGGGAGATTTTGCAGCAGTTTGCTGTTGATCTGATCCAGGCCTGGGGAAGAATTTTTGCTTGATAGAAGAGCAAGCGATAGCTCAACCATAGTGAACGGTGAGTCCATGATAGGGTCACTGCCAGGCGCATTTTGTGCAAAGTTTTGCGCAGGAACGAAATCAGGGCAAAGCTTGTGGGCAAAATCATTCAACCACTCGCCAGAAAAGCTTTCGCTCTCGTTAGTGTTATTGCTGTTTCGCATCCTTCTAGCCATCCTCCAAAGTGAATTAAGTGAAGCGGAAGGGTCTAGGTTATTGACGTATCTACGCCAATAGCCCTTTTTCTTCGCCTTCAACAGGTTTTTGCACGATCTCTCCAGTCCTTTATATTTTTCATATAAAGACCTTGAGCCCGTGTCCCGGAATGCTTTAAACGCCTCCCGCTTCTTATTAAAAGCCGCTTGGCAATCCTTGTCCCACCAAGGAGTGGGAGGTTTTTTGAATGTCCTTGCTTGGTGGGAGCGCCTTGTTTGGGCCTCAAGAGCGCACTTGTTTATAATTGAAACAAGTTTTTCGTACTCCTGAACTGGAGACAAATCTTCCAAGTCAAGAGAAAGCGAAGCGGCTACTAATTCACCGTATCTTGTCCAGTCGATGTTCCTCGTTAAGTCACATTTAACAGGGATTCCACCTCCTGGACATCCTCCCTTGATGTAGGAAATTTCTATCGGCAAGTGATCACTGCCGATAGGGTCCTGGATCACCTTCCAACTAAAATCCAGGGCCATCGCTGATGGACATAGAGACAGGTCCAGTGCACTCGCCCTACTCTTAGTTGTCTGCATCCTAGTTGCCTCTCCTGAGTTGAGAATTGAAAACCCAAATCTGTCGCAGATGTCTCGGATAATAGGAGCGCGAATGTCATCCTTATCGCAGCCCCAGTCGACTCCGTGAGAGTTGAAATCTCCCAGGATCAACTCCTATCTAATTTGTTCTACAAATATTTTCATCCACACTGTTTACCGCACAAGACGGTATTCTTGCCAGACATTCAATCATCCTTGCTTAGCATGTCTCTCTATCAATTTGCAACATGACTTTTATGCACATCAAACTCGCCTCCTGACTGTGTGAATGGCACACCCGCATACGCCTCTCCACGGAGTGCATCATCAGCATCGTTGCAAGCAATCGGATTGATGGCCTCGTCAATCTTTGCCGGGTGCATTTATCAGCATCAGTCGACTGCTGTTGCGAAGTCAGAATGTTTCAGGTTTTGCTTTCATTTGCGAAAAAGTCACACAAAGGTCGTTGTGAAACCGGGATCAGGCTTGATAAGGACGATGCAACGGAACGCCGGAAGATTCTGATGGGCTCGTTCGGATGGGTGATAGTAATTTTGTAGCTCTGATGGGATGGTGCTCCGTGTTGCGTTCGTGGCGGTTGGGAAAGGGGGATGGTCGTAAATTTTGAAACAGCACGTCAATGCGTCTCTTGTGGTGTGTTGGGTTTGTTCCAGAAACATGCTACAATGTTGTCATCTACGTTCGGCAGAGAGTATACGTTGCCTTTTTCTTAAGAACACTGTTATCATCGTCTTGGTGAGTCCGTCATGTGGCTAAAATTGGAAGTTAATCAGTTGTGTCTTATACAGTAGTTTTGATGTTATTGTAAGTAAATTGCACGAGCTCGGGAAGAAAATTGGATCAAGCTGAGAAATGAGGACATGTTTTTAAAGTAAGTAGATGTGCTCTATGCCGATCATAATTTGTGCATAGACTTTTTCCACTTGATCCATATCAGGAAAAGAAATTATAGACCTACTGATGTGAGATAATAGATCTCTGCGAGATAGTATTTTATTATTCCTATTCTAATATGAAATATTTATCGCATTTTAGACCATTCTTTGCCCATTATGCGTCAGCCCGACATTAGCTAAACTAATTTACCTTCCCTTGGAGTAACATTGGGGCCAATTCTTCTTCTGCGCGTTGCTTTCAGAACACCTTTTTTAGTCAAAACTCGTTGCTCAGTTTAGTGAACTTCTCCTCCTCGCGGCTTGTCGGTCCCACGGTATGGTTGACGCTGACAAAGTGAAAGAGGCTTCGCCCCAATTGGAGCTTTCTAACGCTTTTGCTACGATTCGTCTGTGTTTTTTTTTTGCGTTCAAAAGCGAACCTTTTCGAAAGGGTGCATTTATCGGCAAGGCAAGGAAAGCTGTATGCAGGACAGGACAGGAAAGAAGGTTTTGATAGATTGTGCCAGCGTATGCAAACCGGAGTGGGAGCCGGAAAGCTAAACGGGCTCGCGCTTGGGCCCTAGGACCAAAAACACCCCGTGGCGCTTAGATGGAGTTTGATGGCTTCTTTCCCACCGCTTCTGCCTTTCGTTATTTCTCTTGCTGTTTCTGCTGTCTATTGGTTTTCACTCGTTTTTTTTTTTTTTGTTGCTGCCATTAGTGTGCCAACAAAAATCCCTCGAGTCGAGCAACACCACACACACACACACACACACACACACACACACACACACACACACACACACACACACACACACACACACACACACACACACACACACACACACACACACACACACACACACACACACACACACACACACACACACACACACACACACACACACACACACACACACACACACACACACACACACACACACACACACACACACACACACACACACACACACACACACACACACACACACACACACACACACACACACACACACACACACACACACACACACACACACACACACACACACACACACACACACACACACACACACACACACACACACACACACACACACACACACACACACACACACACACACACACACACACACACACACACACACACACACACACACACACACACACACACACACACACACACACACACACACACACACACACACACACACACACACACACACACACACACACACACACACACACACACAGCGACACCGACCGATGGCTCAATCGCAACACTAACCGTTCCGCCATTCGTGTGTCAGCTTTTAGCGAGGTTAATGTATTCCTGTCGCGCTCTGCTTTCGCATTCAAAATCAACACCCGATCGGGGTGCGCGCGCGGGGATCGACACCGACAGAAAGCGACCGATTCGAACAATGGTCGATCTATTGGGGTAGCTCGTTTGGTTGTTGTTCCAATCCGGTGCACTGGTGCTGCCCGGAGCATTATTTCATAGCCCTTGTTCTTCGCGTTCCCGATCGGTGCTGTTGGTCTTCTTGCTTGATTTATGTCACAACAATTGACTAACAGAGGATGTGTCCTCGTATGCTCAAGCATGTTGTATGTTATCTGTTTACGTATTGGGAGATATATGCCTTTTTTGTTGTTTGTTTTGTTGTTTTAATTGTTTATTTTTGTCGTTCTTTTTCTTTTGTGTTTTTTTGCGCACATTATTATTTGTTTTGCTCTGCGCTGCTTTTTCTGTTCAACTTTTACCTTTCAAGTTCGATTTTACATCAGCTTCTGTGTAAGTTGCATTTGGTTCTGGGTTTTTTGTGTGCCTTTTTTGTTATCAATGTAAGTTTTTTTTATGTATAATTGTTTACTTTCCGCTGTTTGGTTGATCTGATGATTTAACATATTTTTATTATTTTAAAATAAGGTCATAATGATAATAATCATCGTTGTGATAAATAGCTTTACTAACTTGTTTTCATCTTCTTGGCATACCTGGTTTTGATCGATATCATGGAACATTTAAATTCATCAGTTAATTTTTCCTGTAATTAAAGTTGAAGATTGGACAATAAGGCGCAAGCCGTCATACTTAAAATAAATAAAAATAAAGTTGAATAATGCAAGCTTCTTATGGAACTTTAACTTTAGCATCATATGTATATGATTGTGTATTCAGCTAAGGGAGATTTGCAATTCAACTGCGGCTCTCTCCAATCAGCTGTTGAATTTCTGCCGACCTTTCGGAGATCTCCTATTGAAATGACCAAAATGAAAAATACCATCCAATAGTGTGATTATATCGGCAGTTCTTATCACCCACATTTCGACGAGTTTAAAGCCAAAAAAAATGGTAAAATTTATTCTTATACCATAGTTCTTATGAAGACCGGCGCTGCTATCACCTACACCGGTCCGATAGGTCCTCGACATTGTGATGAAACAAACAAGATTAACAGACTTTTTATTTAAATATTACAATAGATGTAGCAAGGTAAACCAATATTTTCTTCTAAACGAATTGCGGTATGATGACGATATGGCGAAACGACATTTGTAACGTCAGTTCCATTTGATTCTTTTTAAAGACTTAAGGCCAAGACCTTAGGCCATAGTCTCCGTCCGTACCGGACTATGCAAACTCGCTCGATCCCTGTTTAAGGTTACGCCATGGTCAATGGGCCCCATGCCCAATAGAGGATCGCTCACCAAACGTAGCTGTTGCGTTTTTGTATGTTTAACCATCGGTGCGTGCCTCTATTACAACGGCAACGTGACATTTTGTTGTTTTTTCTTGTTTAGAATAGTTAGAATGTGTTTGTTGCACCCGGTTTACACGAGCCCTTCTACCTTATAAAAAGCAGATTTTTTCATCGACGTGATGCAGAATTTGCAAGTCTATGGGGCCCCCCCGGGGGGGGGGGGGGGGGGGGTTTGGTCAGTGTATGTGCAGTGTAGCGCTGGGAGATGAAATGGAAAATGTATAAATTCCAATCCAAACCGTTTGCACAATGATGGGGCACCCGTAAGCGCACCGAATCGGATATATATGGGCGCTTATGGGTGAATGAGTTAGTTCGGAGCATGAATTAATGAACTGCCGCGGATGGTCACCGCGGATGGTTGTGAAACAATATTTTATTCATACAGCGTACCGTCGTTGAACTCTCCCCGCGGGGTGCACCACAGAAAGGCACGGGAAATCCCTTGGCGAGAGTCAACAGCTTGCCCTGATGCTGCTGCCATCTGGTGTGTTGGTGCAGAAATTTTGCACAATTTAAATATGTTGACAATAACGTAGTATCGCAATTCTTCTTTCCCGCACAGCAGACAAATGGATGGTGAAAATGCAAACAACGTTAAATTAGTTCACATCTCAAATTGTCACCTAAAGCCCCGGCTATGGGTGGTGTTTTGGTGGCGGAAAAGGTTGAGCCACTTATTGCCAGCGTAGTCATTTTGTGCCAATAAAAATGGGCTATACTCTAGTGCATTGTTTTCATTGTTTGAATAGCAAGGGAGAAAGGTGTCTGGCGATGTGATTGAGCTACATCACACATAAGCTGGCGGAACAGGGCTGGAACTGCTTTTACATTGTTTGTAAATTGACACTCTCTCGTAGTTGTTTTGTATCAGTTGGGAAAAAACAACATTTAATTGAAGTTTTATGTTCATTAGAATATTGAAGTCGTAGTTGGATTTCTCTTGTCTCTCTTTGCTCTTAGAGTACTTCACTGCATTAGGGGTTTTCGTAACAGGTTTTTGTAAATATATTAGTTCTCTCTTATATCTTGTTGGACTTCTTATCCGTCAAGAAAAAGTTTCAAATTTCTGTATGTATAATCTAGAATTTCCTTATCCGAAATTGTGTTACTTTGTTTGTTCCCTTCAAGAAAACAATCACACTGTAAATGGTTTGATTTTGCTTGTTCGGAGAAATGGTGCCTGAAAGAGAGAGACCAAAAAAACCCCCGCAACTTCAATAATCCGTGCACCAAACGCATTGATCAAGCGCCTCATCTGAATTGCGAATCGTTCCCATTTTTGTTGTAGCGTGGAGCATGAGGCGGAGCGGGATTGATTTGCATTTTGTGCTAAAGAGAATTTCAATTTTCATGCTAATTCCGATGAATGCTATCGAAAACCACTCATCTGCATGCACTGCAGCTATTCAATAGGACTTACGAAAATATGCAAAACCATTGCGCATTCATATACAATACGCTCAACTCACGTTTACCTGTGTGGGAAGAACGGAAGAAGATCAGGGAAGGCTTTGGGTAACGAAGAGGGGGAATGCAAGAGGGATTCTGGGCCTGGGTTGGTTGAAGGGGGTGCAAATGTGTGTCGATGTGTGTTGTCTTATCTGTTTTGAAGCACCTTTTTGATGCGAAATTAGTAATTCTTTAGCGTGTGTTATTACATGAGGCATAAAGTTTTCTTAGCATTATGTGGAAAATAACATACAGTCGTGCAATACTTAGAATCTTGCACTTGGTTTAGCTAGTGAGGTCTTGGTTTAGTTGAAGTTTTTTTTCTGTAAATTTGCCTACTAATTTTTTTTTTAAACAAGTATTTTATTCGATGATCCTGAGCAATCTTTCCAATAATCCGTTTTACGTCGTATCATGTTTAGATAAAACTTTAGATAATTTTAGTTCCCAAAAATAACTGCAATCATATTGAAAACATAGAGCACCTATGTCTCATAACACTGATGGACAGCGACTATAAAATATTTAGTAAGATTAAAAAAAAAAAGATTTTAGTAAGATTAAATCTGCTCACCAATTCACAAAAATGTAGTAACAAACCAAAACATATTTTCCAAGCTCTTCTATCGATTATAGACAAAAATATGAGCCTTAAGCACCAAAACAAAATAGCGAAACTCATCTCCTTCGTCATGGAAAAGGCTTTTGATAGAGTGGATCATAAATTACTGTATAGAACTATGCAATCTATGGGCTTTAACGAGAGAATAGTTTTGCTCATAAAAAATTTGAATGCAAATGCGTACTCAAGAATGTCTCTAAATGTCACACTTCTACCGTCAATAGCAATGAAACGATCTGTAAGACAAGGCGATCCACTTGCTATGCTCCTATTCTCGTTATATTTTAATCCTTTATTGACTAAACTAGAAGAGATATGCAATGGTGAAAATGTCTTGATTAATGCCTATGCCGATGATATTTCGATAATTACAACGAAAAAGGAAAGAACTTATTAAAAACGCCTTCCATCACTATAGTGTCACATCTGGAGCAAGACTAAACATCTCTAAGAGCTCATCCGTTGACATAGGGACAGTATCGGATAGGAGCAAAATTGTTATTGATTGGCTTGAAAATACGTATAAAATCAAAATCCTTCGTATAATATTCACTAATTGCCTAATTGAACTGGGTTATCTTGACTACAAGACGGTTGAACGGTCATCTGCAAAAGCAATACACAAAATAGTGCTGGATTCACTTGCGCCACCAAATGTACAAACACATAACACACATTTGAAATGGAAAAAAGATATGAAAGAATATTAATAGTAACTCAATGAACTCGAAACAAATGAGTCTCTATTACCTTACAGCAAACGAAAAAATATTCACCCAGGAGCTAAAGCATAAATTTGGTACGAGTGCAAATGCGAACTGTCAGGAATGCGGAACGACTGAAAATATGGAAAATAAGTTCAAAGACTGTAAAGCGTTAGGAAATATTTGGAAATTATTTTGTGAAATAATTATGGAAAAACGCACAGCTGATTAAACCGGACCTAGAGAATATAAATACGAAGAATAGAACGACTATCATGTCGTTAAAGTTAAATAAACTATATTATGATAATTAAAAATAATGAAGTTACGAATTGGATTTCTCTTGATAAATATCATTTAAAACAAAAGATATTTCACTAATAATGTAAGTAGACTATATGAACTGTAAAATTCTTAGCGCTTAAGACGTACTAAAGACTGTTTTGTAAATGTTAAAAAGAGTGTTAACCCTGAGTAAAAGGTGGTCCATGAGGTCTTAAAGACTCAAAGTCTTTATAAAATATTAAAAAAAAAAGCCTGAGTAAAGAAGCTGGATATATCCTGACGACCGATTCTAACATCTACGAAGTTTACAAAAGCAACAAAAGTCACAACTGATGTGGATAAAATGACAGTGTTTAATAGGGAACAGATTCCGGTCACTTCACTGTACATTGTAATTTAGAATTTAGCAAAACTTCATGAGCAATGCCGAGGCTTTGTTGTCTGATTCCTTAATCGTTGTTAAACTTTGATCTAAAGATCAGTCCGACCATCGAGTGGTTTTTACTAGAGACTTGCCGATAAACACGCAGTTGGATAGTCAGTCCTCATTGCAGGTGGACGGTCCGGATGGGATTTGAACCTCAGTCCTGCCGTTTGAAGACCGGCGCCGCTGTCACGTATACCACCGGGCCGCCCGTGAGTCAGGCTCGTGAAGATCGGTGTAGTCGTACGAATTTTGAATTCTATTCCCTAACAGAAGAGCCATCACATACATAATTAGTCATCCATTTCTAAGGTGAAGTCATACATGGTTAAATTATTCACTATTAGCAGCTAGCAGAGTTTGTGAAAAATATCTTGTTTTTGGTGAACATGACGCCAATCGAAAAGACTCAAAACCGACCTCAACGACGACCAAAAGAATTTATTGCGCTTACTTCAATCGGAGGACCTTCTACCTAATGATTCTACAACCAGGATGAAAAAGCAACTGATCCGTCAAAGCTTCGAAAGAGTTGAAAAAAAATGTAAATATTTTTGAAGAACGTTGGAGAGATGTAATAATAAACACAAATAAGCTCAATTTGTTGTAAACAGGTGAACGCACCTAGCGGTGTTATTATTGGTCGAAATGGGCATTCTAAGGCCTCCCAGCCGCAATGATTTAGCGCTGCAAGTTAATGCGCGTTTTTTTGTTGTTGCTATTGCTGCTGGTTTCTTCTAACCTCTGTTACCGAAATGTAACGAACGAATTAATATGTTTCCAGAACGCGCTGCAGGCAAGTCTGTGGGTCCCACCCTGTGCAAGATGCTACATCGTAGCGAATGGATTTCGGTTTGCCGTTACAAGACTTCTAGCGTGCACACCGGTACACAATTAGTTAGTTTATTGAACTCAGAGGGGTAGAACATCGGTATGGAACCTTGGCGAATGCTACGAGCGTTGCAGAACATTCACATCACCCACACGCACATGCTCCACAGGGTCGTCGAAAGAGGCCGCTGACAGGAATTAGTGTCATATTTCGTGCGCCATTCCGAGACTCAGCTCATGTTTACAGACAGTATTGATTCGTTCGATTCCCGATGCCAAGAAAGATTAGTACCCTGGCACACGTGAGACAAAGGTGGGGGAAAGAGCACCCCTACTAGCTGGACCATCGGCTCGTTTGACTACTTTTGCGTTGATCGTTGCACGGCGTGTTGCGTGTTGCGGCTTTAAGCTGTTTGACGATCGCTAATGCCGGTTCTATTATGGCTGCCTGTGGCCAAATCAGCGACGATGACGTTTAGCAAACAAAACGGACTGACATTTATGGCCTCCGGTAGCTCAAGTGCCATTTGCACGCATCGATGGTATGGTCACCACCATCTTCCCTTGCTCGATTGAGGAGTATGTAGTGTGACTGGAAATAGTAAAAGTGCTCAATCGAGTGTAAGCGCGTCTTACAAACGATGACGTAGGTAGGTGTCGTTTTCTTGTTGACGCACAAGAGCACACAGCAGTCCGACGTTTTGCAAGCACATGTTGCAATGCTGTCATCGGGAAAAATGTGACTGGCATGTCTGGTCAGAGCATTATGAATGGTATGTGTGAGATGTTTTGTAATTTAAGGTTTAAAATGGCAGTCACATTTCACATATGTTCATGCTATATCGTTCGCAGAAAGGTGCAACAAATGTTTGAATGAAGTGTAAACACTGAGGAGAGCTTATAAATGACTTTTCTTTCGTTTTGGTTACTTATGGTTTTTCTAAACATATGAAATACGTGTGAATTGTCCAATGTTCTAGCCTTTCTTGTGGACTCCACATAAACGGTAACAAAAAGCGTTCTGAACATCTCTTTCTCGAATGCAGCTAAGAAGAATTTGTCAGTTTTTGAACAGAGTTCATGCCTCAGAGGCGTATATGAGAGTTCCCCGGACTAAAAAACACTGACAATTTGTATTTTATTCGCCTTATGTCAATGTGTCCCTTCTCCGTGCCAACAGCGGTTACCAGTCCGCAGCTTAGCTGCCCACAAAGCGTACATTGTCCCCAATAGGGCGGGCAAACAACAGCGCCGCGCTCACATTTTGTGCGGTCTTTGTTTGGCGCGAATTGGCGCATCACTAATCCACGATTGCGCACACACCGCCTAGGGGTCACTCTGGGGCTTTGTTTGGTGGGCGGGTGGGAGTATAACCATTTTATTGCACGATCTTCATGGGATGTTAACTTTGGTTGTTATTGTTTGTGTTTATTTGTTTGTATCCTCTTTTTTTGCCATTTTTGTTTAAACTGCGTTTGATGTTATCCCGCACCCTTAATGGATATTGTGGCAAAGTTGCAGAAATTCTTATCGTGCGCATTGTTTTTTCTCTCTCTAATCTGCTGCCGGCGTATGAGTCAAGTGCGTTTTTTTTAAATGCATTTTGTAGCAGTGTGAGTTGGCAAAAAAAACCCTCTTCGTCACCACTAAATGGATCGGAACAACGGGCGTGTGTGTATATGTGGAGAGTACGCTTAACTTTCCCTCAAACGACGAGCATTGAACGCATTGGCGAAAGATAGACATCATGCTGCCATCATCATCACCAAACCCAACATCCAACCTGGCACACAGAGACGAAAACCTCTTCTACCACCATGGCCATGTTTAACTCATTAGTCGGCACATATACTTATGGCCGTGAAGCGTGTCGTGCATATTTTGCTATTCAAATTTCCTGCCGCCCAACATAATTCGATCGCATCGCAGAGGTTCGCGTTTCGTGTACATTGTGTGTTGGTGCATCTCGGCTGGTGTATTTGGGGCGTTTTGTTTCACATTCTTCCATTTATGGTATGGAAAGAAACGTTGGTTAACTGTGCTGTAATGCTTGGTTAAATGTTCTGTTACTTTTCCTACTTTGGGAGTGTGAGATTATGGCGAAAGATGTTTTGTTGTAGAATCATACACAGGGGTTAGGGATGTTCCAGTGAGTGTTCGAGGGACAGAGGCAATAGACGTGACATCAATATGCCTTGTAAGCTCTTAGATGGCTGCCTTTATCTTGCATGTCGTTAAGTCAAAAAAAAGACAGAAGCTAGCATTGATTGAACCCATTTTATTGACTTTCATTTAGGGTGTAATTAAACATTTTCAGTGTCAGGCCAACACAAGGTAGTAATGCAAAAGTTCTAGAAAAAAGAGGAACGGAACGGAACTGGGTCTTTTTGGAAAAGGAACGGAACGAACCTGCCAGGTTCATTCCGGAACGCACAACTCTAGTTTCTTTCCTTTAGCCATGATCGTTCCTTTCGTCAGGTTCGTTCCTTTTGCCAGTTTCTTTCCTTTAGCTATGATCCTGTCAGGTTCAAAATTTCGAACCCAGCGCCGATCGTTCCTTTTAGGGAACGGAACAAACCTGCCAGGTTCATTCCGTAACGCACAACTCTAGCACAAAGTTGTTGTACTTTCTGCGCTATTTTTAATTTTGAATAGAAACGACATATCTGGATGTCCGATGTCACGTGGATGTCAGGCATGCACCCTATTAAAATACTATTATTTATACTTTTGTCGAGAAATACCAAAAAATATTTCACTAGAAAATGCAACAGAATCCACCCGATATTGTTAATTTTATTTAATCATGTTCATAAAGATGCTAAAAACTTAAAAAATACACGATAGTTAGTTCAATAGTGGCTAATTTCTTAGTGGTAGAGCACGAGAAATGTTCTTTTCAATTTTATTACTCAAAAATGAATTTGACCGTAAGAGTATATTTGTTTTATTTAGCATTTCATACTTTGAATTCAAAGACCATAAAAAGTGTTTCAAAAAAAAATTGACAGATCTGGACAGAAATGTGATAAAATGGTAATAATTTAATTGATAAATGGCAATCGAAGCATTGGTATTAGTGTGAGTTGACTTTTTCGCATTAATTTCGCAGTGTAGGCATTAAAGATCCAGTCTAAGGAGGTGGAAGAGTTGAGTCAATTTTTAATGTCAAAAAAATAACTTTTGTTCCAATAAATCAAGTACGATCTGGAAGTTCTTTGTTGGAAACTTCGGTAAAATAAGCAGAACAACGCTTTGTGAACTCTTTCATTATTATTAATCCATAAAAGTGCTGTGAAATACAAAGAATGAATACAACTTATCACCACAAATAGCAACAAATAAGCGAAACGAGTCAATGGAAGATGATCCTCTGTAGCTCCCTGGTCAGCTATTAAAGTAATCAAGATTGCCGTTTTACGCCAAGTATTGACGTTCGTCTGATAAGGACATCAAAGTGATTGAATATTACCAACTGCGATTAATGGCACCATCAGGCGCAAACTGCCATTCAACCTTTTTTTTGTGTTTTGCACGTAAAATCATCTGTTCAATGACGTACGCGCTTACACACACTCTTTCCTTCCATCCGTTTTGAAAAAAATAATCCAAAGTTCAGAAAGAAAGTCTTTGTTACAACGTTCGAAACGGATGTCCGTGACGATTCAGTGACAAGGTAGCACCGCCTGGGGAAGGTCTCCCGGAACAGATCATTCTCGCAGTACGTCAGCAAAGGGGTTGTAGAGGGATTCGACAGGGGGTGCAAATCTTGGCACCGAACTTGATAGCTTCGTGTAATGGTAATAGTGGTGGGGAATGACGCTTCACACCTTCAAAATTTTCCCTCACTCTCCTACCAGGGTGCAATGACGTAGACTTACGTGTACTGAATGGGAGCAAACAGTTGTCTTCCCACCTACACCCATCGTCGGTTCGGATAAGTTTTTTTTTTCCAGCGCTTCTCCACTTTATCTCACGTGCATTCGCCATTGCGCCCTCGTGATACACCTGCCGGATGATTAGTTTTTCGAAAGAAGAAAACGGGCAAACACGTACACGTTTAACACCTCTGACGTAGAAGGAGCACTTGCGTGTGTGTGTGTCTGTGTGTGGTGTGTTCATTCGTTCTTGGTTTGTTTTAGCTCGATTTATACTGCTATGCTATGGCCTTAGTTGCACTCAGCGAGAGCCACTGACGAAGGGGCTACAATGTGCGGTGGACTGCGTGGAGGCAAGTTTAAAGTTGATCCAGTTGCCCTACGGCTCTCTGTGGTCTCTGAGTTTGCTGTGGATGATGTAATTCACGTTGCAGGAAAGTGTAAAGCGCAACTTATAAAGGCAAAAGTTGTCCCATTCTTTAAGTTACTGGCAGGGCAGGAAGTTGT
Organism: Anopheles maculipalpis; assembly: GCF_943734695.1. Lineage (NCBI taxonomy): Eukaryota > Metazoa > Arthropoda > Insecta > Diptera > Culicidae > Anopheles > Anopheles maculipalpis. The sequence continues at coordinate 32,209,298 of NC_064872.1, forward strand.
GCCTGTGCTGGTTGCCTCCGAAAGTGCGTGCGAAGTGAATCCATTTTCCAATACCAGTTCTTGCGGGGTAAAGCTCAGGTAAGCTGTCCGAAGGGAATCAGGAAATAACGTTTAACTTCCTCATCGTGCTAACTGCGTCTGCTTGGCGAAGAAGTTCATTCCGTTTAATGACATTGATGCGCGTGCCGCGCCGCAGCCTGTGCGGGTATGTACGTGCCGGATGTACGATGTGTGGAGGTTTCTTGGTGTTTGGTAGTCGAGTTCTTCCAAGGCTTCAGTAAAGTTGCACGTATGGTTTTGCATGCGCGTTGGCGCGTTGGACCAGTGTCCAATGTAGCAGCAGCAGGTTCGATTTCATTGTAGTGGCGTCTATACACGATTCTAATTGTCTTACTGATGACGTAAATGGACAAGCGCTAGCGCCCAGGAGTGGGAGGACACAGGACCTTTATCGATTGTAGGCCTGTGTGTAGGTGTTATGTTCGACCCTTTGGAACTATCCTTCCTCAGGAACTTTAGTGTGGCTGGTCATTACTGGTTAATGTAACACTATCGTCGGTTGCAAACGATCAATAATTGGTGATTATAGTCTAATATTAGCATCCTCTCCCAGGTTAATCCCATTTCTTGTGTATATTTGTAGTGTGTAAGGTTCATAAGTTATAGTTTAAAGATTCTTTTTCTACCATCGTTTCTACGCATAAAACTCTATCCCTCAGACAGCTGAGGGCCATTTTTATTTACCAGTTACGTGGGTAATTTTCCCAAATTTTCCTAGCCTTCTCCTTTCTCGCCTTTCCGTTCATACCAGAACGCCATTCGAACATATAGGAAGCTTGTCTATATACCCCACCCCAAGGGTGTGTGTCTGGTGCTTTTATTTTTTGTTTGCTCCCATCAACATCATCTGCTTGATGCTCTACTTGAAAAACAGCGCACCTCGTGTGGCCTTTTTTTCTCCTTCTGTCTTCGCAATGAGTACTGTGAGAGTGATGCGTTTTTTTTTTGCTACTCGTTTGTAGAGCATCCATCGCAAACTACCGGAGTGCACCGGTACTCGGGACCGAGATACAGCTTTAATGATCGTTATTGATCTCAATTTGCAATTAGCAGCACCTTCGCCTTGGCGTGGAAAAGTTTGATTTTGTAAGTGGTTCGAATGTGGTTCGCGATGGTGTGTGTGTGTGTTCGGGAGGTTAGTTGTTTTTCGAAGGTCTTAAAATTTGAACAGCCTTAAGCGGTTAGCTGTAGTGTACAGTAGCAGCATACCGTACTGTTATTTAAATTATTGATGAAAATACGCCATTCTTGAATAGTTGGGGTGGATTGCTCGTTGGACTAGCAATGTTTAACATTTTTAAAGTCTACTAAATATATAATTTTGTTTGAAGATTGAGAGAAGAATGATGAAAAATTACGTCAAAATAGAGATAACAGGTTAATAATTAATATTTGCCATTACAATTTCTACCAGCACTGTAACAGTTGAAATAGCTGTTTTTCTTCTAAATGATCAATGCCGATTTTTAAGACTTCAAGGGCTATCTCACTCTCGTGGGCTGTAATTGAATTACGAAGCCAGTCGAAATGTGTAATATCTTGCCCGCAACAATTAACTACCGCGCCGTGTTCTACGTTTTGATGATGTTCACGATATGGAATTAAAAAAAAGGAAAAAATGAGTACAACATTTTTAATCGGATGCAAAATTTTCCCCCCATCAATCGTGTGCAGCAGCTTAGTTTTTGGAGGCTACGAGAAGTGGTCATTATGCTTGACGGTGATCGTTTTTTCTTTTGCGTTGGTTTGAGTCCATTTGTGCGTCTCTCTGCGCGAGTAACCGATTAGTGGTTAAACACCGTTAATTGTGCCACACGACCTGGATACTGCCAGACAAAAGGCAGTGTGTGCTGAGATGCTGAGCCCAACAGTGGAGGGGAACCGTCAATAGAATCACGTTTGCGCACACTCATCCGGTCGGTTTGGCATTGCGGTGGCTTTAGCGAATGAGATGTTCTACTTTTGCTGTGTCGAAGTAAATTGTGCTCCATGGTGGAAACGGATTGTTCTTGACGGAGTGGTCGTCATTTAGGATATGACACGGTTGATGGAGCTGTTTTTATGTCGATCTAGGTTTGTCTAACCTCGCATCAGCTTAGGATGATTATAAGTGGTTTGGTTGGACCTATGGACTAGGTCAGCGAAGTCAGTAGACCTCTAAAATATACTTAAACAATGCTTTATATTCAATATAAACGAAACCTCTGCATGTTTATTTATTAAAGCTTAATTTCTAGAGCATACAGAACATATATCTGACATTATTTTATTTTCAAAGCTTCAAAGCAAAGCACGCTGTACTACCTCAGTGTTCCAGTATGGAAATTTCATTCATAATGCAGGAAATTTGCACCTTGTGTGGAACCGTTCCTAAACTGAAATCAACGAACACTCTCCATTCCCCAACAAGATCACCCAACACATCATCAAACCCGAAGCTTCCCATATCGACCATATCGAACTTTTCCACGTGCTAAAATAGAGAATGGTTTTTTTTTGCTTTTGTTTCATTCTGTTGAACCCTGAAATTTATACAAAACTTACCCCCTTCCGGTAAGGACAGCTCGTTTGGTTCAAGTGCTTCGTAACTGGATACCAAATTTCGGTACTGGCGTGCATTTCCAAGCAGAGATTAAACGCATTCTTGGTGTACGGCGTTGGGTGCCATTCGCCATGATCTAGCTTATGGGTGTATATCGATACCTTTAGAATGAAAAAAGCGAACCCAAGTCTTGACAGTTCCAAAGGTACATGCTTCGTCTTCCTTACTTACGCCCCACGGTGGATAGATGTGCTGAGTAAATTTAACCTCTCCATTCATGACGAGCCGTTCGTCCTCGGCAAGATATAACTGCATCTTGGAGAAATCCAACGGGAATGGTGCGGCCTTCCGTGGGTTGCCGCAGCTCTTAAACAGTCTATTAACTTCCACTACAAAAACGCCCTAGAAACAGAACGAGACGCCATCCGTGTGTGAGAACTTTCTCGTGTAAGAACACAACGTTTAGGGTGTAAAGTTTTTCTACCAACGTTTGCAATACTGATCAGAACGGAAAGCCAGAGAATGATGTGCTGCATGGTGTTGTTTCCACTGGAAGAAATCGTCTGCCGTGAAGGACGTACGAACGATGTAACCTAGCACCGGGAAAGTGGTCATTGCGTGCTAGTCGCTAGTTTTCGATACCGATCGGAGCATATGTTGTGCACAACTTGCTGTAAAGTTAATCGCGATAATGTTTTTTTATTAGTTACTTAGTTTCATTTGCTTTCGAAAACAACTTTCGATTGTTTAAAGTTGGCAAACAACAACACTATCGAGATGCAGTGAAACGTGCACAAAAATGTTTGAAAATGATTAAGCCATTTGTGATATGTTTGTAGTAGGTTAGATAATTAAAAAAAAATACGTTCACTTCCTATTGATGTTTACCTGTTGGAAAGAAGTTCACGTTTTGTAGGTTTTATTTAGTGAAAACACATTCTGCCATCATTTGGAGGAGTACCTTACTGAGTTTGTGCAAAGCAACTTCCCATGCTCCAGTCTGAGCCAACACGCTGTCGATCGTGCGTTGACCAGCTTTATCCTCTGCATATTTGGAACCTTTAAGTAAGGCCCCATTGTGCTGTTTGTTTAGTGTAATAACCTCACAGAGTCTTAGCCTGTTTTATTTTATACTTTTATGATCAAAAATCTTGAGGAAGGATACGTATGGGATTTAATACCTGTCATCTGATAGACTACATTTGGAGCTTCAAGAGATCTTGCCTAGCATTCCTGGGACCGTTGAATTTACCCACCCGAAACTGGTTATTCAGTCTCGTTGGGTCACCGAGTCACGACATGGCCCATTCAACAATAGATCTCCAGGAAACTCGATCCCTGGCTGCAGCTTCCCATCCATGTCCAGCCAACCTGATCCAGCCAACGAACTCGCAGAGCTCCCCGACGCCTCGTGCCGAACTAGGGGTCACTAACGAATACCTTCTTGGCGGGTCAAAACATGTCCCAGCCATCGTATCCTGCCGGTCTTTGCTACCGTCAGGATGGCCTGTTCTCCTCATAGCTCAGCAAGTTCATGGTTCATCCTTCTCCTCCACACTCCATGCTCGAACAAACCGCCAAAGATGGTCCGGAGGATGCGACGCTCAAACACGCCAAGAGCGTTTGCATCCTCCGCTTGGTGTGCTCACATCTCACATTTAGTGCGGTCTCGAAGTCTTCTGGATCTCAGCAGACGGTAAAGGCCGTAGTAGGCCCGATTCCCCTGCACAATGCGTCTCCGGATTTCGCTGCTGACATCGTTATCCGAAGTTGCGATTATTTCAAGATAGCAGAACTCCTCGAGGTTGTCGCCGTCGTCTAGTCACAAGGTGGTATCACCGAGGCACCTCACAACGTAGTAAATGAAAGATCTCATGATCTTCAAACCAATAGCAAAAGATGTTGATATAATTTTTGCAGCATTTTATAACTGCTTGTTCTGATATTGAATCCTAGTGAATAATACTTTTACGCTTAACGTTGAGTTGGTTAAACCTTATTATTGACCCATTATTAACTTAGACTTCTAGCCTTAAAAAGGCTTTTAAAACTATGTGGTTGACAGTGAAGTGCTCGATTATCAGTCAGCACAATGGTGACAATCTTTCATTTTACCCAGATAGAGTCCAAGTACGTTTAATTCCATAACTTGATCTTTATGGAACCGTAACGTACTATACCCTTGAGAGATCTTTATGGCACAATTCTACTCTCCCGATAAGACAATAACATAGCAATACGGTGCTTACATACACGATCAATACCATCCCCTTGCTAGGTCTTACGGTCGCCATTGTATACTTAATGAGTCAGCTAATCAACCATGTCTACACACGAACACAGGTTGAGGAGTAATAAGGTGCGTCCATTTCTACATTTTATCGCACCTTAGTCAGTACTGCTGGTGAGCACATTGTTGGTGGCATGTGGTTTTTGTGATTCAATTGCATATTGAGTCATTTGATGTACAACTAGTTCATCAGACAGCGATATGAGCCAAGTAACAAAGCTAGTGTTCCTTCTTCACGTGTCCACAGCCAGGTGACTTGTCATACGGTGGTGCAAATTTTGTTTGAGTGATGGAAGTAGATTCGAAATTCTGGCCATAAACGTGATGTGTCTGTTTGTGGCTCTTGTTAGCTTATTTTAGGACCTGTGTTTGTGCACTACACACACGCTCACACACTCTGCTGCGTTGTGAGATATGGCGGAGTTTCGTTATCAACCGTTGTGCATCATCAACCCACCCATATTCGATTCCCGAAATATTTGTCCAGGGTTATTGCCATGCTATCTGACACCCATACCTGTGGACATACGCTGCGTGAACTTACCACACGTTTCCGTTTCCCCTACACATTTACAGATAGCAAGTCGGCCGGCTCGTGTTTCGCCCTTTCCCGTTTGCAACTGCCACAGAACGGCCGTACCCAGGGGTCGTGCATTTCCATCGATTGGTGTGAATAAAACATGATTCTCGTCAGTGGCATCGGTGCCTCGTACGAAACGGTTGTCACAACCGAACAATCCCCGTTCGATCATTACTTCCTGAGCTGATGGAGGTCGGCTGAACGGGAGCGCAAACACCAACTCGGATATTAACGGACAAACCAACATTCGGCGTACGTACTGCGAGGTCTGGAAGGATAATTCATCGGTGGATTAGAACCGTCTTGTGCCAACGTAGTGTGTATCGTCTGCATAGGAAGTATTTTCGTCGCTCTCTCTAGCCTGTCAAACAGCAATCAAACCATGGGTAAAATAAATGCCAGTCACAGTAGCTATTGTTACGATAGCATGTTGAAGCGGTCCGACGACAAGTATCTGCGGAGCTGCAGCAAAATCGAACCGATCGATGATCCAAACGACGATGGTGACGATGATGATGAGGACGATGAGCGGTCAAATGAAGCCCACCGAGGGGGGCCACCGGTTCAGGTTGTATGGCATGCGGATAAACTCGATGATCTACGCGGCACCGCGTCCGGTTCGTCCGATGATGAGCAGGAGACACGTACCATCCGGTATGTACCGGAAATTCTGGAACGAATTGACGAGAATCGCTTGGTTTATCGAGCGGAAGGTAACGCCAACATTGTGCTTTCCCTGTCGGACAACAAGCATGTACTGCGGATGCGCAAATCTACTGTCGAAACGCGCGAGGGTAAAGGTAGCTATTCGTTAATTACGTCGATTTTTTTACTTGTAACGATCTTTAGGACTAACGCCTTTCTTTCCTCGTACCAACACAGGTGACTCCAACGTAGATCTTCGACGGTTCGTCAAGTACTCGAAGGTCATCGCGAGCCAATTTTCTGAGTGTTACGTTCCGGCGCCAAAGCTGGCTCATCTAAATACGTGCAATCTGCAAGCGTTTAATGAACGATTGCGATGCTTTCGTCCTGGTAAGAAAATAACAACAGCATAAACATGCGTTTAAGTTAACTAATTCACCGTCATTTACTTTCGTTTTTTAGCGATGAGACTCGGCAAGGAAGTACGAGAGCTGGATGGCATTCTCTATCCGGACGTAGCATTCCTGCCGAAGTGGCTGTATCCGGCTACGCGAGTGCGGGACTTCAGTCAGGTGTGTTCTAATTTATTGGTTCCCTTTTGTTTCTGTCCCTTCATTCAATTCACGCATGCACGTTTCTTGAAGAGATGTTTCCAAGAACTGGTGGCAATTTACACGAATTACCGAGCGCGTGTTGTTGTTGCTTTTGCTCCATCAAATTGATGTCGGGATAAGCTCAAGGGTCCTGTTTTCTGCTCCGTTCAACGAGCGTGCATGCATAAATATCTCAATTGTTGTTCGGATGTCGGTAGCATCGTGTGCTTATCCACTACGAGCATGCGGTGTTAGGAAATGTGTTCTTGGAAAGCGAAAGGTACTTTATTTTAGTACGGGCCCTTACAGGATAGGTACAACATGCCCTTCATATGCAAAGATGTAGTTACTATTAATATCTTTTGATGATGTACATCTATAGGACCGATTTTGGTTAGGATGAAGATAAAAAAGATCATAAAATATTTTAACAAAATTTATCCAAGACCTTAAAGTGAATATCTGAGAGCAATCAAAATCAAGGAAAAAGTTAAAAAAAAATTACCTCATTCTAGCTTCTAGCTTTAATTAATTATTATTTAAAAAAGCATTTCTTACTAATCATTCCCATTGTGTGAACCCTCTTTTGTATTGATTCTACCAGGACCCAAAAATCTCTTCCACACCAACCCACTACCAGACGTACTGCGTCGAAATCAAACCGAAGCAAGGCTGGTTGGCGTACGAATTCTGTGATAACATTCCCCTTCCGGAGTTGACCAACGGTGGGGACCTTCGGAAGTGCCGTTATTGTTTGCATCAATATTTAAAGGTAAGTCGTTTCATTTGGATTTGTACTATCCCCCATGTTCACGTATAACACCATATAGAGTTCAGTTTCTAACGTTCCGTTGCGTGTTTTCGTGTACTTTCCAGCTCCAAAAGAAATCGATAGCAAAAATTAGTAAATACTGTCCACTGGATCTCTATTCTGGGTAAGTACGAAAAAAGGACCGACTGCGTTTAAACCTGCACACTGCTACACGTGCACGTTATAGCTAGAATATGCCAGAACGAACGCCAGGCGTCTTTTACAAGATACTTTGCCCGAGAAGGGGTTTTGTACGATCTCAAGGCTTCTCTCGCGCCTAACGTATTTTTGCAAACGGCGAAACCACGCGTTCAACTAGCGCAACGTCGTATTTTGAGCCGTTACGGATTGAGTTTTCGTATTTCATTCAGACAGACACAGACAAGAGACCATCGCGCACCAAAAATAGCGATCGATAGCGTGAATTGCTCAGGTTTTGTGATGCTTGCCGCTGCCCGCAGCAAGTGCTCGCACGTCAAATTGCCGAACGTGCGGCAACAGGTTATCGACGGATTCATCGGGGACGTTTTTTTGCGGGTGACCGAGGTAGTAGGACAAATGACCGCCATCTCTCCTACCGGTTGACCGGTTCATGTATTGAATGATGTTTGTTGTTGGCTTGTTTTGCTGCCAAGCGATTGTTTGTTCACTTGGTTTTAAAATGAGAACGGTATATTGTATCGTGGTAGCGTGGCGACGACATTCACGACAAAGGGAGTATATTTGACCGATCGAACTTCTCGACCAACACCTATCGGTACGATCCGGTTAGGGAGTTTATCTTCATTTGGTTGTCGCACGTTATTTGCACACAGCCGAATTCCCACCACGCGAAATGGCGTGGTGTGACGTAGGTTCAGCAATTTTTCCTTATGACGCCACATGCCATTTTTTTGTTGTTGTTCGGTTGCTCTCTTTGGTACTCGTGCTATCAAGCTGCACGCGTTCGGGAATGTCACCCCCAAAAAGACATCGGCAGGTGGCATTAGTCACCGTGTCCAAACTTCCTCCTTCCTGCGGTGGGGCATCCGAAACGGCCGACATGTGTATTGTGTGTGGGTTATTTATATTGATGAGTGTGTAATTTTGAAGCACAAAACGATAAACATGATACCACTAGCGAGGCTACACAGGCAAAAAAGGAAAACCCGCAAAAAAATACCCTCAGATGTGTTGTTTTTTTTATGTGTTACTAAACAAATATAGTTACGTGGACTAGTATTGAAATGGAAGCGCGAACGGTGTGCGTGTGTATCTAAAGAAAATGTCTGCTGTGGAGTGTTTTGTTATGCAACTTTAGAGCCAATTAGACTCGGATGTTGCTGCCTGGTTATTGCAATTAAACGTGTCTGATAAGATAAGCCCTAGAGGATAAGACTTTGGATGGAACAGGTGCAACAATGTTTGTTTACACGTAGATTGAATTTCGCTGCTCTTGGTGTTTAGTTTCTAGCAGTTGTGACACAAAATTTCAACCTTAAAATATCTGCAAATGCCCATGCACCAAGCGCTACTTACTAAATGGGTTGAAATCGAACCAATCGAAGCTTAAGTTATGCCTTTATTTATGCCACATTTGCAAATCGCCGTTGCCGCAATGCCATGCCATGGGAAAATCGTTCGGCGATTTCGTAAAGCGATGTTGTACTTTCCTTGTGCGAATGTGTCGTTTGAATGATTCAAGTCCTCTGCACCGAGGAGCTCTGTACAAGCGGGCATGCATGTTCTTGGTGAAACTCAAGGCACAAGCAACTGACCTTTAGGCATTAATTATGACTGACTTGTCTTGCCCGAATATCCTGTGCGCGCGGTAGGTTTGCGTACAGTTCTTGCAATTGGTAGCTCCGCTCCGCTTTCTGGTGGTGGTGGTCCGCATGTGTAAAAACCGACCGATTTCTCCCGTGCACCGAAAGACCCGAACGCAAACAAGCAGGACAAGCGTAGATGATGCACCTCACGCATCGTCGCATCACATTGGTTATAAATAAAATTCAATTATTGCCTTTTGCCTTTGGTTGGCCGGCCCCAAAAATATCTCCCGGACTCCCGGAATATAAATCGCTGCCGCGCGCCGCGGTTGTTGTCACTCAGTGCTAGCCGCGGCCCTAGAGCATCGAAGCGGCAGATAGAGGGGGCCATTTCCAACTCTCCTCCGTCAGGAGATGGTGTGGCGCACAGTTCAACCGCACAAACCGGTCGCGCCACGATCTCGTTTGGGTCGTTGTACACTACGCAGCTGCAGCGTTGCATTTTACGTGATCCGTGCACTTTCGAATCGGTGGTTTTTTGTTTTTTTGGTTGGTTTTGCTGCAAAACATTCAATATTTTACCGTTATGGGGTGGTGTGGTGGCACCCACAGCAGTTACGCTGTGGGCAATTACTTGTTTTTTTTTTGCCATCCCAACGCAACGAACGCAACCCAGCACAGGAGTGCGAATCGCTCGGGCGGGGGTGGACACAATGCGAAGGCGGTGGATGCCAAAGGTAGAGATTTTGCTAGGAAATCACGCCACGCTAGTTGTTGGTACAGAGTCACCCGGCGACCGGAGATCAGGTTCGACGATTTTGAATGATCTTTTTTGGGGGATATTTTTAGTTCTGCGTGTGTGTGCAGGGCGTGTGCTGTTGTCACACGAGTTATGTCGCTATTCGGTAGGAAAAAGGGGGTGGGGGTCAAACGGGGAGGAAACGCGATAGTGGATGGGAAGGATGGAGGAAAAGAAAGTGTAGTAGTAGGTAGCGTGAAAAAGGGATCTTCACACCAGCTTTAGAACAGAGAAGTCAAACTCATTTTCATACGCGGATTGCATAGTTTTAAAATTGAATAGATTACACTGCATGTGGAATATTGAACGGTAATATTGACTTTGCTTGGTGGTTTGAGGCCAATCCAAGAGTCATCTGCATTTCCGTGACTTTGTCGCATATATCAAACTGCATTTCGTCGATTCCTCTTATCATGTTGACTTTGAGAGCGTCAGTAATTTACGATGACTAAGATTTTACTTGAGACTAAGTATGTGACTAATAAAAAGCCTGACGTGGTTAAATCATGAGTTGTTGGTGGTTAGCTGTGATCGCTTTTTCAAGATATAACAATCATCTTGCATAACTGATAATCGCTTTCCAAAAACTGTAAGAACCACATGTTGCTCACATCCATATCGTTAAGTTTAAGCCAAAAGTAACAGTGATCTGTAGATTGTTAACAGTTGACGGACTCCTCAATATAAAAGAAGTTCATAGGGATGCTTAGCCACGTATTGGGCCTCATGTGGATTGGGTTTCACCCACAAACTTGTGTTTAAAGAGATTTTTTCGATTTAATTGGTGGTTTGTAGTAAAATGCCACAAAACCTAATTAGCTTATACACGAGATTGTCTGTGAATGTTAGAATTGAATCTCCGAGTTTTTCAACCGGACTTAGTTTACGTTTCCGAAAATCCGAGTTCTTCCAAAAAGCCGAACAGTCATCCTGTCATCTGGACCTTTCTTGCAACCATACCAAGGGGGAGAAATGCTTCGCATTTTGTTTACAAACCACTTTTTTTTACAAACTTCATACAGAAAATATACATTTTGGAAATCGTTTTAGTTCACCATAACTGACTGTCTCAACTATCCTTTGTCAGGGTCAGATTTGCGGGCCACATGTTTGACATGCCTGCTTTTAATCATCGCGGTCTGCAATCCGTTGTGAAGTCGCTTTCGTTTGATTTTTTGGTTTGGTTTGTTCCCTCGACGTGTGTGTTTTTCGCTCAGCCGACGTTTCAAAACCATTTATCGTGTTTTGAATAACGTAAGACTGCGTGAACGACTGTGCACACACACGTTGATTTTGTAAAGCAATATAAAGACGAAATGTTATTACTTGGGAACATGCCACAGTGCAAAAAAGATGCATCCACTGCCAATCTCCCGTTCGGTAGGAGCTGTTCTAGGTGGACAAGTTTTGAAAATTTATGCACATTCCTATTCGATGCAGCAACCAACAACGACACGTGCAGGTCGTGTATTGTTTTTGTTTCACTTTTTACCGGCAGCATCACCGCACGATTTCGCCTGTCGTCTGTGTGCTTCAGCGAAGGTTCGACAAAAAGTAATCGTATCGCGATCCTTTCATAGGCATGCAAACGTGGCTGTTTTTTTGTTTTTGTTTGGGTGTGTGGTCCCTAGCTACCTCTACTACACGCAGAGAAAAGGTCAAGGAGCACAGGAAAGTTGTGTTGCAGTTTGTTCCATTTTAGGTCCGGTGCCCTAGGAGACCTGTCTCGTCTCGGTATCCATTTCGGTGTTGCCGTGCGTTGGCTTTTGCATACAAATGATCTTCTTATGATAGAGTTGTTAGAAGCATCGTTAATATTTTATTTAATTTATAGCATACCAATATTGATTAACCGATTAACAATGCAAACCCTCTTTACTACAGTAAACCCGTTCGTGTTCTCCAAGCCGTAAAAGGCCTTATCGGTGCACCGCAAAATAATTTTAAAATTTTGAAAAATGGCAAGGTCGTGTACGATGACAAGCGAGAAAAGTCGATGTACAATCGGATATTGCGAGAAATGTTTCCACGGGATGGTCGCACAAAGGAGGAGTAAGTATCGCCGTGGAGCGTTATATTTCAACACTTTTAGGATTTTACTTAAAACATCTCTCAACTTTGTATCATTTATCCTAGGAAAAGCACAATTTTCATGAACCTCATCAAGGAAATTTTGCTAAAGGACTTCACTACGAACGATGAGCATTGCGATCGGAAGCTGTTGAGCATAAAAAAGGACCGAAAAAAGGTAAATCATAAAGAGATTTCTGCTGTAAATAGTCACCGATTTTTATACCGCTGTTTATATTCACAGAAGGATAAAAACCTGCTTCACGAGCGCGCCTGCAATCCCGTCAATCAACAGTTTCTCCCGAAGAGTTGCGCGTTGCGACAGATTTTGGACGTTCAGCTGTTGGTGAAAGTAGGAACTATTGAACTATTCTGTTGTGTAAGCGCTGCTAATTATAATTCCTTTTTTTCCTGCATCTATTTTAGTCGAGCATTTCCACGATCGATCAGTCCAAGTGGACCAAAGCATTGGGTTCAGATCCGTACAGCTATATTGATGACATGTACGAAAAGTATCTGACCTACCAAGAGGATGCTGGTGTGCACGGAGAACGCCACAGCACCACCTGGCCCAAAGAACTATTCACTACCGAATATCTGTCCGAGGAGGAAAAATATCAGCTCGGTGCGACGGCCCTGGACTGCTCGATAATGATCACGTTCCGACGGCTGTCCGGTGATCGGGCAGAGGAGAACAGGTAAAAATCTGCAGGTCCAGCATGAGCAAACAGAAACGCTTACAAAGGGAATATTGCCTGGCTGGGGGTCTGGGATATAAGTCTGTGAAGGATGCAGTGCAGTGTATTTAAAAGGCTTTTCTTAACGATCTCGCTATTTGCTATTGGAATTACTGAATGAAAAGCACCCACCCATGATCGGGTTTGTCTACTCTTTGTAGGATGATGAAGTCTACGGGCAAGGGACAGTTACCTGTCGCCTTGAGCCTAGACACGAAAGTGAATCATAGGGAAAAATACGAAGGATGGGATTACTTTCATACAGCAAACAGTACAACACAGTTGCAATCCATTTTGTTGTGAGACGGATAGGACCTTAAAGAAAAAAAGAAGAGTTTCTCTTTTTTCCTTTTTTTCAAAGTCCTTGTAGACAATTTAGGTATACGGTTGAAAAATTATCCCGTCCTTTTCGTTTAGCTTTGTTTGGTCGGTTCCGTGTAGTAAGGCTATGGGTTTCTGGGGGAACAGAGGGATTTGGGATGGTGTGATTGAACATTCCTGAGAATTTCTTATGCTTTCGTACCACTTGTCCTTTCCGCGTATCACATAAACATACACACACGGCGTACAAATGGTTCCTTTTTTTCGTCTCACAGCATGGGCTGTGTCCATTCGAAATTGACGAACCATAGTTGGATATTGGCAACCGGATAAAAAAATGTGATCACGGTTTTGTTGTGTGCGTGTTAATTTAATACACGCGTTAAAACCCTGCGTACATGTGGTGGTGGAATTTTCGGTTATATGGATTCGTCTGAAGAATTAGAAACCCTTAGAATTTACTCCATCCGAAAATAAAACTCAAGACCTTTTTTTTGCTGCGGGTACACAGGGGTTTTACATTTCATTGCAAGCCCTCTGTTTTCTTTTTTTTTTCATTAAAAACATGGCAGGAAAACAAGTTGTTTATGTATAACGGATTTTTTGTTTGCTTTCACAAAAAAAAAAAAAATTTAGAAAAATATTTTAAGATATTTAATATTTCCTTTCTTTCTTGATGCCATCCTTTCAGCCTAAACGAGGCCGCCCTCAATCACATCGTGTCCATCGAGGGTATGAAGTTTCTCGTAAATGTAACGATCACTGATCTGGACCCAAAGTCGCCGAAACATTATGCCAAGTACGTGGAGCAGCTTGCAGCATCCGCGGTAGCATATCGCGACTTTATAAGCAAAATGCGTCGTTAGAAGGAGCAAACGTTTGGTTGGTGTTGTGTGTGTGTGTACGTATGTTTCATCTACTATACTGTAAGTCCATCCATAAGTAAGTGGATCAAAAGACTAATTGCATCGATAATGCCTAAGAAACCCGATTCTAAATCGTAACGCAACACAACAACCACAAACACACACTAGCAAACCTCACAATGAAAAGCAATATAACATTTCCTATTATACCGCAGAAATAAAGGAGTTTCTGTTGTTGATTTTTTAAATGGAAAAGTAAGACAAAAACAGCATCGTAATTGTCTGTTCTTTACAGTAAAATGTGAGTTAGATAATTGTCGAAAAAGATAAATAATGTGAAAATGTCTCTGAATGAGGTATCTATCAGAAACAAAAGCCAATGAAAGACGAACAAACTGAAGATGAATGTAGGAGGTGGAAACCGGAATGGGAGAGAACACGGAAGAGTATAAATGTGTGGAGGGCATGCAAAAGATGTCATATATAATTTGAACAGGGTGTCTGAACAGGGAGGACTGAACAAAACACTACAATTAGGACACATTAGAAAATGTCTGTTTAAGGTTCTACCCACGAAAATTCAATATCGATTAACTACAGCTGTAAGGTTTTAGTTTTCAAAGCATGTTCTATTTATTGCAAACTATTTATTATGACGTTTTCATAGATTTAAACAAAGTGATGGACCCGGGATGGGTTCCAAATGACACCAAGTAATTTATTTATCGTACTAAACATTGTATTAGGTTATAAGCGTGGAAAAGAAAATTTTGCTAAAATAAGTTTACACCGCTTCATCATGCACAACGCTAGAAGGTAAACGGCCCTAAGAGGTAGGATCTAGCTCAGACGTATGAGTACAGTATTTATATTTGGTTTAGCGATTTATCATAGGCTTTCGTTCTCTGCACAGGTTAACAGTTAACTGAAGACGTTTCGGACCCCATTTTCTATGCTGCGCTATAGCAATAAGCGTCAGAACAGTCGCAAACAGGACTTTATATACCGTATGGTTGTTTTAGAATAGAAATACTAGTTTGGAATGAATGTTTAGCGAAATTATTCCTTAAAGTTTAGTAGAGTTTTTGAAGACTAGAAACAAAAAAAACAAAACTTGTACTGCATTTTTTGTGACACTGTGACCAACAAAAAAACATACGGACACCATTTTCTCTCTGTAACTGTATTCAGTACCTTTTTCACACTCGATATGGAGCAATGGGGAAGAAAGGTTTAGTTTTACACTGGGTGTTCCGTTTTCTATACTGGTTTAGCGAACAATGTTAAAACAATAAATCGATGGAAACCTTTAACTCGTTCGTCCGAAAGTGCCGAAAGACTCGCTCGGTTTTTGGATATCCGAAACTGATATCACATTATTGCTGTTGTGTTGTTGGAGCAGCAGCAGAAACAATTATCCCGGGACACCACATTCCCCGATACGCGAAGGAATGTGGCGCCCATCATAGGAAAAGCATGTCAATCAATTATTGAGCTAAAAGAATGGTTCCTTGCTGCGACGCGTAGCTTTTTTCTCTTAACCTTGGGATGTTTTGCGACGTTTGAGGAGCTTTTATAGTAGCAGGATGGAGGCGAAAGGAACACTATGCTATATGCGCGATCCTTTGCGTGACGATAAATTCCTTCCAACCCCTCTAATGCGGTTGTAAGAAAGGAAGAAATTAGACACACCCAACTGTTTTAGCACGTTGCCTGCCACTCTGTCCGATGATGGAAAGGATGGACTGTGTGTGTATGTATGACGCGTGTAAGGATACGAACAAGCAACAAGTCATTAAAGGGTGCTCCATTTTCGATTCCAACACAAGGTGTGGGCGAATCGATGTAGTATCTGTATGTGTGTTGGCACCATATCCTACGCCCAGTTTATCCAGGGCTTTCAGTCATTCTTACACTACCAGCCAGTAAAGCACGATTCGATGGGCAACAAAGTGGTCACCTTTACCGACCAGCAGCTCGAGGACTACCAAGATTGTACGTTTTTTACGCGCAAGGAGATACTGAGAGTGCACCAACGGTTTTACGAAGCCAGTCCGGATCTGGTACCGGTGATAATGACCGAAGGACAAGCATCCACGATACAGGTTCCGCGCGAACGTATCGAACGTCTACCGGAGCTGGTTGAAAATCCATTCAAGGGACGAATGTGTGAAGCATTTTCGCGCGATGGCGATGGTAATCTAACGTTCGAGGACTTTCTCGATTTGCTATCGGTTTTTAGTGAGCAGGCTCCACGGGACATTAAAGTGTACTACGCGTTCAAGATCTACGGTATGTCATACTGGATTTTTGTATTATTTTCATTTAATTGAGCGTTTTTTTCTGGCTCATGTTGTAGATTATGATCGCGATGGTTTCATAGGGCAGTCGGATTTGCTAAATGTAATTACGGCTCTCACGCGGAACGAGCTATCGCTGGAGGAACATCAGCAGATCGCGGAGAAAGTAATCGAAGAGGCGGATGTCGACGGGGATGGGAAGCTGTCCTATTTGGAGTTTGAGCACGTGATCACGAGAGCGCCGGATTTTATCTCTACGTTTCATATTCGTATCTAAAGCTTAAGCTTTTATTCTTCAAGGGACTTGTAACTAGCATATAATTTTATGGACTATATTTTACAAGTTACCACATTATTAAATGGTTATATTGTTGCCCAACGAGAAATTCTTAATGAATTCGTTAAACAACGTGAAACAAGATTACATGTTTTGTTGATAGGGCTTCATCTTGCATTTTCAATCCAAAAAAACTTCCAAAATCAAAGCAATTTTTATTAGGTTCAATTAAAAATTACTACCCGTAACTTGCTTTGGGTGATTTAACAACTCAGATTTTTATTTCTTCAACATCTTAGTGTTTATACTTTTAATCGAGATAGTAGTTTAAAATAAACATAAACACTCAGTTTTACATTAAAAATTTGGCATTGGACGAAACGGTTGTAATGGCTTCAGTGACGAAGACTAAATTGTATTGTATTCAAGGTAAGTTAGATGACATTAATGTATTAAAAGATCAAACCGTTTGCTATGAAAATTTAGATTTTTGTATTTCCGATCCATTCAATGCCACACGAGTATCGCATAGAGATATTCAATTGTTTCTAAAAACGTGCTCTTGAAAAATATAATTTTACTTCTCTTTTTCTGCTTTAAAAGTTGAACCTATCCCAATAATTGGATCATTTATGATTTATAATTTGTGATACGCTTTGTCAACTTTGTTAATAGTTAGTAGTAAAAGTTGTGATAGTTTATTTTAAATTCAAAATTAAATCTTTAGTCAAACTACGGCTTTGTCATGGAACGAAGTTGCACACTCCTGTATAATTTTTCGGAGCACGTTCGCAAAGTACTTTCGTTCAACGAACGATGAAACTCGCATGCTCGTTAAATAGCTTTCAAATGAGACGTTGGTTCGTTGAGTAAGTTTAGGGCGATCATATTAAATGTTGTACCAATTTTAGCATCGTTTAACTAAAAATTATATGAAGTTTGAATAATCATCGTGTTTCTTTTTCATTTTTTGTGAGTAACATTGAAAATGTATTTTTGTTTGTTTTATATTTGGTGATCCATTCTGTCATACTAATGGTTCCGCTGTAAATTTAAAAGATTTTTTCTGCGCTTTTTGAAATAATATAAAAGCAAATATCGTAACAGGTATTGACTTCATGTGATTTGATTTTCGGGGAAAACCCTTACCTAAGGTGTAATGATCAGCAACGAAGCGCCTGACAAACACGCAGGATAAGGTGTTCTCACGATAAAGTTGCTCGCATTGAACAGGACTCTGCTTTAGGATGACGGAACAACCCGCAACGAAACAACCGAGCGCACCTGGGATAAGGTGGCGGTATTCACGGTATTGTAAGATGAAATGCTTTACAACCAAAATGAAAAGGATTTTTTTTCTGTAAATTAGTTTTAAGCCATAAGACTAGGCTACCACTCATGAATAAATAAAATAGTTTGTGAACGATCAATACCAGAACAACTCTCCCCATAAGCGCTGTAAATTGTTCTACCAAAATGTCTCTTACGAGTGATATATTTTATTATATTATCGACCAGTAAATGTTCTCCTATCGAACTTATTCAAGGAAAGATTATTGATGATTGCAAGAATATCCTAATCACCAAAGTATTTCAGGCAAGCCATACAATTTCACCTTTTCTCATACCAGATACAAGTGGCGAATTTAAACTCAAACCACTAAATCATTCAATGCGTGGCAAACGCTTACAAAGTTGCATGTTTGACTTTCGATGGTTCAGGGCTGATACTTGCCCATTTAGTGGTAAACTTCGGTGGAGAGTGCTTCCGAGAAATCACAGCTTACATTGTGTTGAAATGCAATCAACTATGAAACACGGCTATCTTCAATTTAGTTTAGATATTTTTTATTTATAATGGAAAGCAGCTTATCTTTATGTAGTAAAATATAAATATACTTCTAGTACAAGTAACTAACAAAACATATGCTCGTTGTGCGTTGTATCATACATTCAGAAACTAGCATTCCTTATTTAATTATAATTGTTCGACATGTTCCCTGGTTGAGGCTTGAGCAGGCTTAAAAAACCATTAGCTGCCATTGTCCTGCTACTGTGCGCCTGCTACACTGCACAAAAAAGAGAGGTCGACTCGTATAAATTTGCATACCACAAACAATAATGCACCGGAACAAGCTAGTGTGAGCTTGAGAATGCATCAATCAATTTCGGCACAGAGGATGAAAAACAATGTAATTTTGCTCCAGGAATGCAACATCAGTAGACAAGTGTCGGAGGTATTTAAAAGTTAATTAAAACACCATACGGACACACGTATGCGTGATGCTTTTTAATCCTTCCATTGTGAGCTTTTTCAACGCACTACCACCGGGAGTATATTAAACATGGCACCATTTGTCTTTCGGTGAGTTATGAGATGAATGTAATTTTTGTGGTTTTGTAGGGGAATGAATTGAAGCTTATCCACTGAAACGGAGATGCTTTTAGCACTCTGATGCTAATGTTACACCTTGACAGAAAATCAGGTAAAAAGGCCACATTTTATAGGGTTAACCCACACGGTACAGAACCCACATAGAAATGGGTTGTCTGCAGGCCAAAATAGCAGCACAAAGTAGTGCTAAAAATTTCGCTTCACTCCGCAAAAAAAAGCATACTGTTACGCGTTGCGCTTGGATTATGCTGTTATTGAGCTTCATTGCGATAGTCTCGAGGTCGGTCATAAATCTTCACATAATCGAATTGAATTTCAATCATTCAATCCTTTCGATCCAATGGGGCGCATCGTGATGTGGGGGAACAGTAGTTGGACCTGGTCAGCGGTCCATAATTGATGATTAACGTCATTACGATGGCAATGAAGTGGACGCAAGAGAGAGTAAAAAAACGAACCGGGGAAAATTATTTTATTTGTTCTGTGACACTGTGAAGCGAGATCTCGGTAATTATATTGTTCCCTTTTTTTACGACTGGGAAATTCTAGTTTTAAGCGTGACCTTGCCGTATGAGATTTTTATTGATGGTTTGCAACTGATGTATTAATGGAGATAATTTTTATTGCTGTAATTTTTATTGTAAAAAAGTTTTTGCTACTCTGTATATATCACGAATGGCATTTGCAAACGTTTAGTCGTGAAAACATTTATTGAATCGCTATCATAGCATGAATCAAGATTCATTCAATTTAATGGAACAAAATTTTAAAACAAACGATTGTGAAAATACGTATTAAAAAACTATTTCCGTTAAAATAAAACTAAGTAAGGCGGTTTCGCTAAAGTCTAACCAGTCACACAGGACTTAACAGGACGAAAAAACGAAATGAAAATAATTACATAAAAAATTATCCTGGCTTAATTCTAGATCAACAAAACAAATCAACAACCTTTGGTATGAAATGAAATAAAACAATAAATAATATATAATTTACCACAGGATTTTCATATTGACTACTAGTAGTTTAAAATATATTGCACAACGTAGTATTAATAATTAAAACGAATTTTATTTGCTTAAGGAAATAGCCGATTTCTTCAATCCTTGAAGATGTGCTGAGGTTTGTTAGTTTAGCGCCACCTAGTGTAGAGTAGCTGCACTAAAATAGCAGAAAGCCGGTTAAAGTTTAGCTAAATGCTATCTGTTGGCTGCCAGTTTGCTATTTCTAGGCAAATTTACACCTTTGTATTTCTGTTTATTTGTATATGTTTTTCCTTCAATTGTCCTTCAAACATCAAATAGAATAAAAAACGAAAAATAACATACATAAATAATATGAAATAAATGAATTAAATGTATGTAAAAGAGATAAATAAATGTATGTAATGAAAATATTGGAAAACAAACGCAAAACTTTAGACGAGTATGCTCGGGCTAAGGCAAAGAATAAGGAGGAAATGTTTTATTATTACGTTTATACAATTTAGTCATCACAAGCAGTGTTGACAAATTAATTGGAAATAAATAAATACAAATAAAATAACGCAAAACTTTAATTCAATTTTTGAAATCAAAGTACTTTTTTTCAGAGAATTTGAAAGTGTTTTCTTTCCCGCTCTCTTCTGCACTTCTGCTCTCCTTGCAACTCATCATTCCTAACACGATTTGTTACCTTTAGCGTGGATAATTCACACAACATTGCAGCTCGAATTGCTCCCGGCTTCCCGGCATCACTTTCCTCGAGCACGTGTCGCAGAAAACGCAAACGAACCATGAACAATTGACATACGAGTGAGACACCGCACAAACCCGGTAGGACGATCACGACGAACGATCACCTCAAGCGGAAAGGGCACGCGTAACCCCAATTTATACCCGCACAAACAGGGACAAATAATGTAAAACATATCAACAAAAGAAGCGAAAGAAAGAAAAAAAAAGCCCGGTCTTCCCATTTCTTCGCCCTGCAAACAGCTGGGTCGAAGGGTCCGAGAAAAGGTAACGCACCGTCAAACATGTGGAGGTGAAATACATCGAGAGAGAGAGAGAGAGAGAGAGAGAGAGAGAGAGAAAGAGAGAGAGAGAGAGGGAGGAAAAAATACTGGAAAGAACCCAAGGAAGGATTTGTCTCGGACGGGTAAGTAATCGACCAGCTGGAATGAAAATTATCACCCGCATTCATCGAGCTCCTACGGTTGGTGTCTCGGAAAGGCTGCCTGATAGATCCTGATAGAGAAGCGTGTGTCAGCAGTCAG
This sequence comes from Anopheles maculipalpis, assembly GCF_943734695.1. Lineage (NCBI taxonomy): Eukaryota > Metazoa > Arthropoda > Insecta > Diptera > Culicidae > Anopheles > Anopheles maculipalpis. The sequence continues at coordinate 32,230,589 of NC_064872.1, forward strand.
GAGGCCGCTGAAGGCGATAAACTAACCGGTTGCCGTCCGTGCCGTGTCCATGTGTTGCCTTATGTGGACGGTGTGCGAAAACTGCCTGGATACGTGAGCTGGTTCTTCAAGGAGCGCTAGTCACCTCGGTAGGGTCAGCGAACGCTTTCTTCGATATGAAAGGTGATCTTACCCGGTTGAAGATGAGTTAGTGTAGAAGAAAAAAAAATATGTGAAAACTCTTCCTTATCCCTGGGACTAGGAGTCCTCACGCGAAGAACAGCACTTGAGGATCCTTTGGCGTGTGAGGGGTTAGCGACCATCATCAATTCGCAGTCACAGTGAGCGTACTGCACCCGGCGTACGCCTTCGGAGGCTCGGTAACGGAAATATGTGTGTTGACTTTGAAAACAACGCATCCTTAGGCTTCCCGACAGGATGAGCAAATGGAAGGGAAAGTCCATATGGTTTTGACACATGTCACACAATTAAGTGATTGTGAAGTTGAACGAACGTCGGGTTTGGATTTTTGGAAATGTGAAACGAAGTCAAGGTAAAATGGGCGTGCTTGTGTGAGGTTGTGTTTTCTGCTCGTTTTGTGTGTGAATGTGTTGCTGATGCCATTATCATATTAATTTAATTTCATATTTTTCATTCAGGTTATGTTTTTGGTGTGTTGCTTCGTCTTACACGCATCACGTGCGTAATTTTTAAATTCTATTTGTTTCCTTTCTTTTACAGTTGTTTCTTCAGCTTCCATGACTGATTGTGCATATTTTTACATGTCATAGAAAAATAAATTACTGGTTTGGTTGAACGCGGTTTCAAGCTCTTCCAAAAAAAAAAATATCTGCACCCGGAAGTCACATTTTTTATTGTTTTCTTTTTGGTCTTATAGTAGGTTGAAACGTGCCTGCTTCAAGCATGAATCATTTTGCAAATTTATATCGTTCTTTTTGTTTTTATATTGTTGAGTTGACTCGTACAATTTACTCTATTAGTTTTTCATAAAAAATAGTCAATTATTTTATGATTTATGTTACTAATCAACTCTTTTTGTCTTCCTGATATTCCATCTAAAATTTGAAATTTATTGATTTTCTTTGTTGCAAATCATTTGATTATTTTGTGCTGTATTTGATGTGCTCATTCTCCTTGTTTATATTTATCATGTTATTATTTCTTATTCTTAGCTGCTTTTCATCTTTTTATAGACTTTAAATTTTGTTCTGATAGCATTTCGTTAAATTTATTAAATAAATTTTGAATGCTTAACATTTTTAAATTTTATTTTTTTTTTACACTTTGATCTTAGCCTTTGGATCGAGAAGCGAAATTTTGTCACTCATGTGTTGTTCATCAATTTTGTTTGTAGAATCATTGGTTTTCATTCAAACGCAATGTTTCTGATTTTTCTAAAGTAACACAAAGTTTTAAAAAATTTTTGAATGATTTTAATTTTCTTATTTTTTGTATAACCAATTTAACAAATATGCTAGCCTAAAATAAGTTCATCTATCTATTTCTCACTTTTGGTAGCTTACCATTATTTTAAAAGGTAAAAGATTTTTATTTTAAAATGTTGCTTTTAATATAAAAAATACTTTTATCTACTCTTTCTTTATTACTAAGTATGACGGGTCGATGCCGCATTGTGAATGTGAAATGTAGTTATTTTGTATTTTCATTTTTATTTTTATATTATGTATGCTCTCTGTATTCATTCTATTATTTTTAATTTTTATTTATTTAAAATTTGATGGCTCTTTGCCGTATAGTGGCATGTGTTGACAAATTACAAATTTCACAAGGCATTCCTCCTTGGGTTTTGCCCTATCCCGGGCATTCTGGTCAAATTCTGTATTTATATTGTATATTCTGTAGAACTGCCCAGCAATGTTGCTTAGAGGAACAGCACAGTCAGTAATCCACGGTCGTCTAGTCGGTATCCGATTCCCAATCTCCATTGGATTATTCTCCAATTCCGCCAAAGAGTGCCAAAAGTTGTAATCGCTTTGCAACGGTGTTTAGCTTTCGTGCAGCTTTGCACAATGCTTTCCCTACGCACAATAATTGCATTGCGTGTTTGTTGAACGTGGTGTGTGCGAAAAATTTAGTCACATATTCATAACCTTCCCCTCGAGTAGGCTTATGCGTTTAGCCGAAATAACATTTGCATCGTTTTCATCGCTCGTCGGTCAACAAGCACAGACACTTCAACCCGTAACGAATGGATGCATTCAGAGCAGCCATCCTATCCAATCGTTCCTACCCAAAACGCTCATTTTAAATCGTTCCGTTGAAGCACCATTTCGGCTTGGGATGGCTGGCTGGCAACAAAAAAAGCGCGGGAAGCACCAAAATAAACTGGCGCTTCGGATAAAGAGCTACAACTTCAGCACCATTCAAGTGCGAGCGTTGAATTTATTGCGTAGATAAATGCAAAAAAAGGGCTCACCGGAAATGCGCAGCGAAACTTCTGGTGTGTTGTTTGTAGCGATATGAATGGTGCCAGTACACGGGCGAGGAGTGGCCTAGTCCTGCCGCGGAAAGTCAATTGCCGTTTACACTGCATCATTTTTCATCGCCATCCTGTATGGTGTGCTGCGCGTAAAACGGATGCGTTCCTGCAAAATGCAATCAATCATAAACTCCAAGCCAGAGAATGCGGATTTGGAATTTGGAGCCTTGAATTGGAACAAAGTATAATCCCTATAGAGGAGCGTTACTGTGCGGATGAGTAGCGTTTGGGGGGATTGGAATGTGAAAACCACACTGGATTGGGCAGTACTGGGGCGTTTACTTCAACGGAAATGATGCACTTGCTAGTGTGCTGTGAGTGGATTAGGTTAAACTGCTGATGCTGATGAATGCAAAATGGTGTTAAATCGGATACATTTCAGAGCATTTCAATCGAATTCAGTGAGCATTCCATTTTCAGACTGCTAGACATTCAGTTGAATTTTAAAGTGATAGAGGCAAAATAAGTAAAATTTGACTGCTTTTCGTCTATTCAAATATTTCAGATATTATTTTGTGGAGATTTGAACAACGTACTAGCATATCAAGAACTTAAAATCATTCCTTCGTGCTCTTAGTTGCTACAGTAATTCACGATAGCACACACGGTCTTTCGCAGTCATCTATGAATTAAATATGCCGGCCTATCATACCTTTGTTTTGAACAGCAAGAGCATCCACTCTCATTACTGGTGTGTAATAGATGTAAATAACGGAAGAAATGATCCTCGTAATAATTTATGGTTCTTGTGGTGGATCCTCTTTAAAGATGCCCCGCTTCTGTTATGCCTATATTTACCACGAAGTGGATACAGCGACTGGCATGAGACGACTTGAAGTTGTACATCTTTGCGATCTTTATCTTTCATTGACTCTTTGACACTATTGGTGCCAAGCTAGATTTCGCTCCAACACTGAACGTCGTACGATGATCTTCTTGACTTAACGACCGACTAGGTAAAGCTGGCCATCGAATGGATTATTAGACATAATGATACCACGTGGTTGAATAGTCAGTCAGTACTTCTATTATTCTGATAGAGCGGCCTGACCATTTTGCTAGTCAAACAGTCCTTACTGCTGGGAAATTGTTCGGATGGGATGGGAACTCCAATACTCCAATGTCATACGCATGGCACAGGACGACACAGCTCAGAAATTCCTTTTAGGCCGTCCACACGTACAGAGGAGGCGTTGTAGGCCTAGATTGAGGTGGGAGGATGGCGTGGAATCATCCGCCATCAAGGCCGGGATAATGGATTGGCGGACGACGGCGCGGGACCGTGAGCTGTTCCAGATTCTGTTGCGGCAGGCTAAGACCGTAAAGCGGTTGTAGTGCCTGATCAATAAGTAAGAAAGTAAGTAAGGATGGGAGCCCCAGTCATGACATATGAATCCTACGCCTCTATGTTGCAATATATTATCAACGATTTACATTCTCGCGGTGAGATCATTCAGGAGCCACAAGCTACCGACAGTTAAATATAGCCATTTCAGATACAGATCAGAAGGAAATGTTTTCTGTAAATGATCATCTTACCTAACATGTTTAGCAATCGATATGTTTCGTGTTTGGTTGTTCGTTTGTTCATGTTTGATAAAATATGACACAAGGTTCATCCATCCCGCCACGTAATAAATCAGATCAAGAATGTCAGAAATGGTAGGCCAAATGTATTGCATCGTCAAAAGACTGGCCAGATCAAATGGAGTCAAACCTGTCGTAGAACGGCAGCAGCCGTGGATAGATGAATTCAGCACTGGACCGCGAATCCTGTAAACTCATTTTCGTCCAGGCGATATCGTCACGACGAGCAGGTCAAGAAGAAGAAGCAGGAATGTCCAAAGAAGAAAATGCTGCCAACCGGCCTTACTGCAACCTGAGGCAATTTCTGCACTCTATTTGTTTATTAAATATTATTTCGAAGGACTGGTTAGCTCTCTCACGACAGCGTGCAACAATTACAACACAGTTTACATGAACATGCGCATTTTGAATAAGCTAAAAAGCAGAACACAACACTAGCGTGCAAAGTTGGACAAACGCTGAACATTTACACGATTGATAAAGTCGACAGAAGAGATCCCGTGCTCGAAGTCATCACAAACACATCACAACCAAAAGAGGTCCGAGGTTTGGTGATTGCTAACATTGCTCGAGTTCAAAGCGATGTTGTTGGCAGGTACCAGTTAATCGCCGATAGTAACGGTGGACAATCCTTGCTGTCGTTTAGAAGGACAGTTGTCGTACGTGTTCAAGACGCTTATCAAGAAAAGGCAGTCCAAACTTCAGACACCTAGTCCCTTAGTCGAGCCGCTGATCCCAGGAACGGAGTGCAAAGCGCGAGACTCCTGCAGCGCGAGAGCCCGGGAGGCGACAGGCCACCACACTATGCTCCTTCACCGACCTTATAAGGAGCAGTATAGCATCTTCATAGACATTGGATCACGAAGCTCACGCGTCATGTTTACGACCGATCCAAGCAAACGGCTAGATCTTCAGATCATGTGAACGAGTTGTTCCTCAAAGGCGAAGCTTAATACACTAGCACGCAACACGCCTGTCGCGGTAGATGAAGCTGGGGTTGCAAAGAACCTTTAATGTCCCAGTACTAACATACGCCTCTGAGACATTGAGGCACTGTGTGAAAGAATAATCAGTAAAGGAGAGGATCTTATCACCAGCCAAGCAAATCTTTTAAGGCCGTCTACATGGACAAAGGAAGCGTGGTAGGCCCAGATTGAGATGATGTGAGGGCTTTGAAATGTCCGTCAGGAAGGCCAGGGTTTGCAGACGACGGTGCTACATCGTCAGTGCTTTCGTGGATTTCTCCAACAAATCAAAACCTGCTATTTTCTATTTATCTTGTATGTTTTGAGATAGATTAAACATGTGACATTTATCAATTAAAGATACGCAATTTCTTAAATTTTTTTGTTAAGTTTTTGTTGTTTAAAAACATGTTTCATACCTTGAAGACATTATCACACTAATTTTATACCCTTAATAAATGGTTTTTATGTTTCCTTCACCATCAGTATACTAATTTTATTCTTCTGATGTATCCATTGCATTTGAAATACAAACTGCATTAATCTCTTTAAGCATAAAATTTTTTAAATACACACTTTATGATCATCATCACTCTTTCCCTTCACAACACACCCTAATGATATGCCACTAGCAGCAGATTTAGATCTTGTACAAACCAAAAAGAAAACATTGCGCTACATTAAATCCTCCTCTAACGACAAGCTAAGTGTTTTGAATGGTGCGTACACAACCATTTACAGCCTTCAGCAGTAATATTGTTGGTGAAAAATGTGTAACATATTTTTTAGGGTTGGTTTTCCCTCCCACCCATTCAGCACAATGATGAGTTAATCGCTTTAGCCCCACAGTTACCATCAGTTTGGTTGGAGTAAAAATTCTTGTACTCTTGGATCCCTTTTGCCTTCTCTCCCTAGTGTACTGTCTTCGTTTTTTAACTCATTTCCCCCCCTATGTTTTGGCTAATATTATCCTCTCACCTACAAATGCACTTGTTGAATGAATGATAAGGACCGCGCAACAATGAAACACGCCACCATTGCGATGAGCTCGCGTAATAAGCATAAAGCTACGCTTTACGTACGCGAACGGCATGAAATTGCTTTCGCCAACACCGGTTGTGTGCGATGATGGCCACCCCGTACCGGATAGAACCGTTCTTTACGCGGTTTTCTTTCTCGCTCTCTCCCGTCTTTTCCGAATTTAAACTACAAAGAAAGGATAAGCGAAGGAACGAATAATTTCATGTAAAGAGAAAAGAGATTTATACACGGTAAAACAAATGCGCAAACAGACAGATAAAAAAAAAGGTCAAAAGGTACCGCCGGAGATTGACCTTGCCGCCTTGGAGCAAGCCCTTGGCAGACCTCGTGGAATTCATTAGCCTACATTAAACCGCAAGGTGTGCTGATCTGTCGGTAAATCCGATTCTTCCCCCAAAAAAACAACATCAGAGGGGAACCTCTCGCACCCATTCTCACCCACCTCCCAACTGGCCACTGTGGAAGAAATGTTAACCCGGATAAGCGCGACACAAAAACGCATCGAACAGCACAAGCAGCTCCCCCGCAACACCAGCGAGATGTGCGCACGTTACGTAAATGCTGTTCTTTGGTCACGTTTTTCCACACCACCGGAAAATGATGGCCGGATCGGTTGGACCAACCAGTGGTCATCAACGGTGAAAAGAAAACCACTTGAAACAAAAAAATCACACCGGATTGTGTTCCGTTTCTTTTAACGTTTTTTCGGCTGTTCCGCGCGGTCGGTTCCGTCAGCCCGGGTTGATAATTAATTATCATTCTGTTTTGGGTCTGTTTTGCGGCCATAGGGCTAGTTCTTTTGAAGGTTTTACTTTGTTTTTGTTCGTGCCGAACGGAACCCCCAAGCTGCTTGCTTGTGGCGATCTGTTTCGATTACCTTTTAGACGGTGGTCGGACGCATCTTCTAAGAATAATTAGTCCTGCGGTACGTTCGCGAGCTTAAGCAGGTGGTTTACAAGAGTATATTTTAAACACTACTGTGGAGAAAGCATATGCATGAGAAGTGAAAAAGCTTGAGAAAATTAGAAGAAAGTAGAAAAAAAAAAACATGTTGAATGATTTAAGAGCTACAGGATGAGTGTTGGTAGCATTAATTCAGTGTAGATAGATAACAGTAAAATAGCATAATTCATATTCTAAATATGACACGGGCGGTGATGATGTGTTGACAACGGTGCCAGTTTTCACACGGCAAGACCCTGATTCAAATCTCATCAGAATCGTTCCCTAGTCACGCCGACGAATGGCCGGCGTGACCTAGTGGGTTGCCAAGCTAACACACACAAAAAGAAGAACAAATATCACAAGATAAGTAAGTGTCATAGTCATAGTATATGTTCCTATATTACTGAGACTGATTTTTGTGTAATCTATGCTAGCTTCTAGAATGTATACCTGTCCCTATTACTTGGTGATCAAGACCGGGGTCCAAATCCCATCCGGACCGTCCTACTGCAGCGAGGACTGAGTATCCAACTACGTGGTATCGGCAAGTCTAGAAATCCATTTGACGGATGGCGTGACCTGGAGGGTCGTTAAGCCAAGAAGAACGGATTTCCTTGTTTGACACATCTTACAACCAATTCCCAGCAGTCATAAGTCAGAGGCCTGACCAACGATAAAGAAAATCGTGATAAAATTCGGTACTCTTGTACTGAATTCCCATTCCATGGCGTTCATGTCCGATCAGCTGACAATCTTTGGCAGAGTCCACTACAAGAAGGAGAATTTCGATCCCCATCAGTAACGAACGACTGATTTGTTTGAGAAACTTTCAACCCTGGGATCTTTCCCAATTATTCCGTGGCTAGGAGCATCTAACTGCGAAGGGTCTGCGACACTTATGATGTTATACTAAAACTTTTTACAACCTTTGATGCATCATGCACGGAAAAACATACTCCAAAAAAATCCGGTAGTGTTAGGTATCATCCTCACGTCACATGAGCTACGAAAGTTGATGCAACAGTACAGCTTCTTCGGAATGCTGGTACGGAAGTTGCAGATTCCAAAGAACGATGCAAGATTAGAATTTCTAGCATGCTTCGAACCGTGAGGTTTTAATTTCGTATCGGATTGGGTATGGCGAATCACGCATTAGTGTCCGGATTTATTGGATCCGGATCAGATCAGATATCCTGAGCCAAAGCAGAAAAGACATATGGTGCTTTGCAGTGCGTACACATCGAAAAATGCTTACGTGCTCAAAAATAACTAATACATTGAAATATGTTTTAACCCATTACTTCACTGTGCATATTATTAGTAAATTTTATGACTTTTATAATAACAGTTTAAACTACATTTCACTGCTTCTCGAATGTCCGACAGCATGTGCATTTAACGAGCAACTATGAGGGGAAACAAAACCTTAAGTATCAGTGCTCTACAAACAATCCCAAAAACAATCGTCCATGCTGTTGGTTGGAGCACAACTTAGTGGACCGTTGTTGGGTACGAATGATGGAGCTCTTGTATGGTTCGTAAAAGTTTCTCATTGAAATGTTCACAACCGTGCCGGGCTAAACCGGCCGGCCTTGGGCTTGGTAGAACGCTCAGCAAAACAGGACGAAAGGATTGTTTGTTGTAATTAAAACTATTTCCAACCAACAACTAGTCTTTGGTGTACAAGCAACAGCACTCGACAAACGTCGAAGGTGGAAACTTTTTCATTCCACATGTGAAAGGTTTAGCAACGTAAATTTTCCGGGCCACCCCTTCCCTCCACTACAAGCTGTTGGGATTTCGAGGAACGTTTAGCCGATTGTAATTTGTTCGCCGTATGATGTTCGCCCTTTGCAAAGGGTACTCATCCCACCTCACTAACTTGACGATTTGGGGAAAATTAGTGAGTGAAAACCACCCCCTTTTCGGAAGCTCCCACACTTGCATGCACACATAAATTTACTGTTCCTGCGAAACCCTGGTAATCGGATTTTACGGACGATCGGAAATGTGTAAACTTTTTCATCAAAACACCATCGGACGATAGTTTGCAACTTTTTAACGATCAATTTTCTGTCGACCGGTTTTAAAGCCGCGACCGGATAAGCTAAATAAAGGCAAGCAGAACAAAACAAACGGGTGATTTGTTGAGCATGTTTACTGTTTCTTTTTAAAGCTTCGCGTGGCGGAAGTTAACGCAAAAGTTAGTAGCGTAAGTTCCCTGTACACTAAATTCCACATCGCGATAGCGTTCCTCGCAAAGCACTAGAATTTCGTACCAATTAATACAGACAAATAGTTTATCGTGCGATGATCTAATTATGCCTTTCCAAACAATGAATCTGCATTTAATGGGCGTAGGATGCAAGGACAATTGCTGCGAAATGGCAGTGCGACCATATAACATGCATTTAATTGCATAACGTTTGATCAATTACGAATGCTGTTAAGCTGGAGCGGGAGGTTTTCGGTTGAATGGCTAATCTGTTTTAGTTATTGCTTTCACCTAAACCGCCCGCAAGCTTTGACCAATTTGTGCACTTGTTTCATTATTATTTAATGTGAACAATTACGCCCGATAAGAACACGTTGTTATGGTTCGTGTAAAATGTGTTTTTTTGTTGTTAAAAAATATGTGTGTGAAAAAATATGTAATTAAAGCCTATCCAACAGAGAGCAGGGTTAAGCTAAGGGTGAAACGTGTAGAAAAAATATTATGCTTAATGTGGTGTGAAGTTGAACTTGGAAAGTATTGGAACGAAAACCATTACCATTACCATGACCATTAATGATTTAATTATCTTTCACAATATCCTTTTTGCTTTTTTTGTGACATTTGATAAATTTAATATGGAGACCATCTGGGGGTTTGGCATATCAGAGCAGGACAGAATCTGGACTCTTAAATACCTTGACGTAAGGACAATCGTGTTACAAATCGATAAATCATGTTATTTTTCAATATCTCGGACTTTATGATGGACGTATCAATGGCATCACGCCGTCTCAACTTGGATCTACTACACCTCTTGCACTGTCTTTTCACACATATGGACGTATGTAACTATTCTGGATTATTTTATCACTAGGCAGAATTTTTGCTGTGGAAACCAAACAACTGAACGGCATACCAACCTTGACCTAACCAACGAACAGTGAATCATTCTGATGCACCAGAGGTTGTTAAAGTCTCTGGCGATTTGGTCAAATATACCAAGGATTTTTGGAGGTCAAGCCGGACTTCGAGGTCCTTAATTAAAGACACTATAGACACTTGAGAGTTAGTAAGGCAATGGGGAAGTATTATAGGATTAAGGAAACGAGAAAACGAGGAGGAGAAACATTATTTACATCAGAAAGAGAAATGATTTAGTTGTAGAGATATGCAGTCAGCTTAGGAAGAAATTGGGACGAAAATTGTTAAGTCGTCAGCACAGTTCAAATAACAATCAGAGGGTAAGGAACATACATCATTGACAAACAAAACAAACTACAGGGGATAGACGACAGTTCCTTGAGGCACACCTGCTCCACAGGGAAAAGAGTGAGAAAGGATGTTGCTGTGTTTGATGAGATGTGGAAGGTAACCAGGAAAGGCATAAAGCCAAAGGATAATGGAATTATCGAGGCCTAAATTGGAGAATTTTTGGAGTAATAGAGGATGTAGAAAACGATAAAATGCGTATTTAAAATCAATGCAAATCGCATTGACTAGAGGGAAAGAATCTAGTTGCAAAGAAATTATAGAGATATAATACCTAAAGTTGGTGGACGTGGAGCGAAAAATTGTGTAAATGGAGTAAGGTTTCAAATGAATTACAGCATAAAGCAGGTCAATTCCTCGATACTTAGACACATCGCAAATACGAACCACCCAAGCGAATTTCAAAAGTTTATTAAAGGTTTTGGAATGCAAAGACGGACGAAATAGTTAGGAAGGACAGACGGAAAAGTAGTGGAGCTAACACAGAGGAACAGTGATTTTCAACTTAAACTGTATCCAAGTTAGAAAGAGCACGTTGCATAGGACTGCCTCAAATTTAGCGCATCTATGGCATCGGCACATACAAGGATCAGCATTAACTTTCATTAAAAATTTCAGTTCTATGATGGCTACCGTTGTCCTTAATGATTGCCAAATACATAGCAGGGGCAATTCTTCTTAGCTTAACGACCTCTAAAAATCACACCGGCCATCGAAATGACTTACTAGACTTGCTGATACTACGTAGTTAGACCGTCAATCCTTTATACGGGGGGACGACCTGCATGGGATTTGAACTCCGGTCCTACCGTTTGAGCAGACCGGCGCCGCTGTCGCCTACACCACCGGGCCGCCCGACATGAGCAAATGTTGGGCATGAGCACACTATTTCAGTCAAATAATTATTACAAGTACAAGAGCTACCTGGAAGATCAAAAATGCACTTTCAAACACGGTCAGTGTAATATAACTTCCTTGACAATGCCAGGTTATAATATTGATGCATCTTACTTTTCAGCATGCTCTACTACCTCACAGTCATCCATAATAATACTTGTAGGGTAGAAATTACTATAATCTCCCAAAAAATTGCCAATAGTCAATAATTTCTCATGATCCAACGTGATCCATTCTACTGGATGACATTACAGTTTGGTGTGAAGCATTTTAAATTCTCCGTTGGGAATACTGAAACGCAAAGAATAAACGTTTCCTTTGTCCTCGGATCATCTTTTGCTTCATCTAAATGGACCAATATCGATTGTGTGCTGTGTGATCGTTTTCCGAAACGGGGTCAAAACGAATATGTCATTTTCCACCTTCCAAAAATGCAATTTCCACATACCAATTGCTATTGCACCAGCTAACGATTGCTCCGATGGACGTCGCACTTGAACCATTATACATTTCTTTGATCGGTTTTAAATTTATGTTATTATGCTATTCTTTGCAATCTCGTCCCTCCCCGTCTATTTTCTCAAAAAAGGAAGAGGATGGTCCATTATTTTCCTTGTCAAAATAAAAAAAAGAAAACAGGACAAGCGAAGGGAACCTTTTTTTCTTACACGCTACTCATACGAAATTTGCTGCCCAGAACTCACTTTTTTTCCTGAGCGCACTTTGTTCAGTATGCTACTATTTGGTTATTCCTTCCAGTAGCCCATTCGCAAATGCATATCACGCGATGGTAAGCTCACAGCTCTTTTTTTGTTTTCCGTTTATCGCATACACAGCGAAGATGGTTTCTGGGTACGGTAAGGCTAGGATAGCAATCTCAATGCATATTTCACAACGCATAATTTGCGTTCCTGGCGTTCCTATAAACTATCGGATGGCTACATGCTCCAGTAGCGCCCAGCCCAGGCCAGGGAGAGAGAGAGAGAGAGAGAGAGAGAGAGAGAGAGAGAGAGCACAAAATGTAGGAGCAAAAAAAGGGGATAAAGAATGGGTCGAAATGTTTGTTCTTGTTAGGTTTTCCTGCAAACTTGGTGTACTAAAAAAAATGTGCTGAATAGTTGAATTCTACCCTTTCGGGGCTTGTGCCACATATACATTGCCACTAGTAGCTTTTGCTGCTGCCAATCAAGTGAGCTTTAGGAAAAGGATAAAGAAAGCCTTCAACGGACAGTATCAAAACGTCAAACTAATCCCGGGGATTAGCACTGAGGTTCGTCGTATGTTGTCAACAAAATTAATGGAAGTAGGCAAGCGAACAAAAAACCCAAACCTCCACAGCATCACGTCACTAAGGACACTCCCAAACAGGGAACAGATCATCAGCAGTAGCCATAAACAAAGCCGCATCGATTGCCCTTATTAGCTCCGGCTGGTTCGGGGCACGCTTTGAACAGGGTCCGACAGACATACAAATTGAAATTATTCAAATCTCCAGCACTTTGCGGTGTGCCTTGAATCCCGATTTTTGGACTCTTTTAATGGCGATTCTTTTTTCGATCTTCGCATTTCCTCGGTGCTTTTCGCGTTAATCCTTTTTGCTCATTCCAAACAAGTATTACTGGCCGAAGGAACGATGGTGCTATCGGACCAGCGTGAAGGAACCGTTAAAGGTAGACACACTTAATGCCTGAAGCATAATCCTCCGCAAAGTTCGAAACAACGATGTGGAACTTGAAATGTGAGGGTCGGCGGGGTTAAGGAAGAACTTCAAAAGCATAGATGTCAACGCGCACGGCAAGAGAAACGAGTGTTCCGGGCGGTGAAAGTTTCGGTTCGTTTTTAAAGTTGTGACAGTGTAACCACGGAAAAGTTGTTAAGCCCCTGTAAATAGGCTATGTCAGTGTGAAAGAATCCCGAAATACAAAAAAAAAAAATCGAATGCTTTCCAAACTTTTCACAACTTAAAACTAAATACTGCCGGCAAGGGATAAGTTTTCGATTCTTACGATCGAATTTCTCGTTGTTTTTCGTCTGCCCTCCCCCGAACCAATTGTGCGGAATAAATTGCTAGATGGTGAGAATCGGTAGATTGTGGATAAATAAATGAAATTCAATTTCGTTTGTACTCGCGAAAAACCCATTCCGTGCACGGAAGGAAGGCGGGAGAGAGGCAGCAGGTAAAAATAAAAATCATAAAATAAAACGCACCACCCAACCGGCCCCAATGGAGCCCGGTTGTCGAATCTATTTCGTTATCCTTATCCCCAAATCGAGCCCGCCGCCTTATTATAACGGTATCAATTTCCAACCATTCAAAAGCACTGGATGAATAAACAAGCAGCAGCAGCAGTAAGAAGCAGGCAAAGACAACTGAAGATGGTTCCGTCGGGTGGCCAAACCAAAAAATAATGAACTTGGCCGGTATATTTCTTCCAAAATCATAATCCAATGAGAATTTCTGGCAAACATTCAAACCCGGAGCATTGACAAAACCCAGGCCCGAAGAGATGGTGCGCATCAAAATCATAATCCATCGAGAATTTGTCAGGAAACGCTTCACGTACCTTTCACGGGAGCTGAAACGAGTCGAATTTCGAAACGGGGGGAAAAAAACGTTCCCAGGAACGCTGGCAGAAAATCAGGAATCAAAATGTCGCCCTCAGCCGATGGTTCCGATGGCATGGGATGGACGAGCTTCCGCTCTTGCGCTTGTCAAGTTTTCCACCAAACAATCGTCGCAAAAGTGACCCATTTTGATTAAATTGCGAAACACGGCGGCGGCACGGCGGAAGGGAACAAGATTGAAATGAGATGGAAACGAATCGATTTATCCGGTGGGAGCAGTTTAAAGCGAAACTGTTGGGAGCAGTATGGACAATGTAATTTTCGTTGTTTATCTGGTGCAAATATTGGCAAACGACTTTTGCAAGAAATTGATGTTATTTGTTTTTGCAAGAAGTGTTAAAATGTGTTTTTGGTTTGGTAAACATCGTTGGGTGGAAAACCGAACTTCAGTCAATTGCACGGGAAAGAATGTTTACAATCAATCTGGTGTTGTCCGGTTAAACATAATTCTTACAACTGAATTTACTGCGTAGGGTTTATTTTACTATCCGGAAACTCAACAAGAGAGATTGACTATTGGAACAGCGATGAGATCATGACCAGGGACAGTATAGGGATGTAACATTCCTATTCATCTGATTGTTCGAAGCTACTGTAGTATGTTTCTAGAATTCTGCAAGTGACAGTTTCAAGAAATATAATCTTAAAGGACGATTACTTCACTCTTTAACTGAAATGAACTTAGATATACTTGAGCAGGTGGAGTATCTGCCACGTCTCTATCAATCTAGATCAAAAAGTTAAGCAGCAGGAGCAGGCAGGAGAACTGAGGTCTTAAAGTCAGTTGCAATTTTTTTGTTACAAGCCTGATCATGCATTTAATTCGAAAACGGATCTTCATAGTAAATGACCGACACTCCAGTAACATTTCATAGATAATAGAAATCTAGAATTAAGAGTTGAGGTGGTAGAGGGATCGTAACTTCGGACACCATCGTAAGCAGCGAAATCTGAAAGCGCTTCTTTCAAGAAAATCGTGCCTATTACGGACTCCACCAACTCCTGTGATCCAGAAGACTCCAACACATGAAATGCACGATATATCGTACTCTGATGTCAAAGGCCCTCCGAGTGGTTGAACTGGTGACCTCTGTGATGAGGAACCACAGTCTCCCCCAGGTGTTGAAACGACGGCTGTTGGCAGGAGTTGCGGAGTCAGTTATACGCTATGCGGCACCCATCTGGACAGAGGCAACCGACCTGCAGTGGTGTCGCCGGAAGCTCGCTCAGGTCCAGAAGCCGCTGACCAGGGGTGTCACGAGCTAATTCCGTTCGGTGGCGTACGAAACGTCGATAGTGCTGGCTAAGATTGTGCCGCTACATTTGGTCGTCAAAGAGGACGAAAGGTGCCACCGGAGGCTTCTGGCTGCCCAGGGTGCCAGCAGAAAGGAGATTCGACGACAAGAGTGAGTGACCACGATCCAACAGTGGTAGGGTTCCTGAGATCGGGCAGCCGGAAGTTCATCGGCCAGCCGGTAAGTCGTGTGGGCTCACAGGATCATTCTAAACCTTCACTAGTGGATGGAACGGACGCACGGTGAGGTAGATTTTCATCTCTCGCAGGTGCTTACGGGACACGGATTCTTCCGGGAGCACCTGCACGTTTGTAAGTTCGCTCCGTCTCCGGAATGCCCTCGGTGTGAGGGAGTGGCCGAGTCAGTGGCCACGTGATGTTTGAGTGTCCGGTGTTCGAAGACATCCGACAGGAGCTGTTGGGCTGTGGGTCGAACGATCCGGTGCACGCCAGAAACCTTGGCATAAAGCTACTGGAGAGTCCAGAACGGTGGAGGGGCATCCAGGAAGCTGCCAGGCGAATCACCAGCGTACTGCAACAACTCTGGCGCGAGGGCGAAGCTGCACTTAATGCGAGGACTAATCCTGCCTCAGAGAAGGTGGCAGATTAAAGAGCACCGCAGGAGAAGGAAAGCCGCGTGGCGAGAAATCTTTCCAGAAGGAATCGGCGCACACGTGACATGGCGAACGGACGAGCTGGCGCTCGTCTAGCAGCCCACGTTGTGGCAGCTTCAGCCGCTCGCGATGAGCAGATCCTGCAGGCGGTGGTCCAAGCAGAGTGTGTTGTTGGTCCATACCCACACGCAGCAGGGGGAGACCACCTTCCCCCGAGACGCTACGGCTCAGGCATGAACGGCGTTTGTACATATATGCAAAGAGTATGGAGAGACAGTGTTCAGGAGGGAACACTACCAGTTCCACCCGGAAGAAGTCGTCGCAAACGAACGCTACCCTCTGATGGTCTGATTAGTACGGAAGTCGCGGATGCGTCGTCGTCTCATAGAACGTATATGGAAGCAGGCGGCGAAAGACGCCGTTTCCATTATTCACAGAACAGACCAGACCAGAACAGACTACTTCAGGCCGTTGAAAGAGGAGTGGTGCGGTTAAACGGTGGATGTACGGAAGGGGAAGGCAGGGGTACTGCGGATTGTGTGGCAAATTACGGCAACAAGACGCAATGCAAAGCGTCGTTTAGCTCTGGAATCAGTCCCTCGCGGGAATATTCCATAGTTACGCAGGGTAGGCTAAGAAAATTGTTGTTAAATTATGGAAATGCAATAAAAATCCTACCAATTGTTAAAAAATATATACATCGTACTTTGACACGTTCGGTAGTCCTCAACGGGTAAGTTTCTTGGACTATGGTGACGGAGGACGCCAATGCGCTCGCCATTTTCGATTGGCGGGTGCTTAGGACTTTCCGTGGCGGTGTGCCCGAGCAGGGCGTGTGACGAAGGAGAAAAAAACCGCGAGCTGGCGGAGCTGTTTGACGGTGCTGATATTATGAAGGATACGATTGCTGGACTCATGCCCCACCAAGAAGGTGCTCGTCAGCGAACCGTTCGGCACTAAGCCACAGGAGCATAGAGAGCTCGTTGGCTGGATCAAGTGGAGTTAAACCTGTCGGAGATTGGATGTAGCCGTGGATGGAGGACTGCAGCCCTAGACCGAGTTTCCTGGAAACTGATTGGAGAGCTGGCCATATCGACGCGACGCTTCTCAACCCTGAGCCAGGCTAAGGAGAAGGATGTCGGATGTAACACGGCGAAGATTCAATTCCACCTACAATTAAGTAATTATTCGTCAAGTTGTTAGCTAACAGTCATACGCTAGGTTGAATATGTCCATCGTAGGTGTTTGTAGGTTATGGCATCAATTACATTATTAACCTTGGTTAAGCCCTGTGCCAAGCCGTCTGTGCTGGTTTCTATGGTTTATACATAATTTACAGTAAATAGATACAAAACCTTCATTTGTTCGACTCTCATAGACAATCTTGGTCGAAAAATTATGTCATTCAGATTGGTAGAACCACCTCTTAAACTCTTAAATGTTCCTTCAAAGTCTTATTGTACTGTGTGATTCTAATTACTAAAGCCTAACGATACTTCTTCAACAAATTTCCGATTCGATAAATCAAATGTCCCAAGGACGATCAAGACACACAATGACTCTAACGGAGATGGATTAATTCACATCTTACCAATGCTTTCCTTTGATGGTTGCGTTTGTTATCCTAATCATCTGCACACAATATGGTGGTTAAATACGCGCAAAAAAGTATCTTATTTCATACATCCCAATCAGTCTAGAATCCCACACATTTGCAAAGAACTGTACCACAGAATCGTTGTCGACGAGGCACATTGTCAAACACGGGCAAAACTCTTAAGCAAAGGTGTAAGCTGTGCAAATAGATCCGTTTCGCAAAAGCAACCCAACCAAAAAAGGGGTGCACCTTGTCAAATATTGATTCTTGGTTGGTTTCCCGCTGGCTAGCAGCACATGGTGTTTGATTTGTTATCAATTTCATCCTCACCATCATCATCAGCATCATCAGTCAGCACCAACACACAAACATCATGACAAACATCAGTTGCTGGAAACGCACCTTTTAACCGTAGGCAAATATTGTCGCAATATATTACGGTGAAGCCACTGGCCCAGCGGGCGACGGTCCATTTCTGCCGCGGTTCGATGACAGAAGCTCGGCATGCAATCGGCTTGCCTTATCGGTGCTAGTCCCCATCCAGACCGCCGATAAGGCAATAGCGTTGGGGGGAGAGAAAGAGAAATGGGTTGGACGTTGTCGTTTATTAAACACCGCTGATATGCTGTTTATGTTGCGTGATTGTGGGTTCCGAGAGATAGAGAAGCATGATCACATATAAGCGCTTGTAAAGTGAGCGAGCAGTTGTTGTTGGTGGTGGTTTTGCTAATTGAAACCACTGTCATCCGTTTCTTCTGGTGTGTGGCACTCTGTGAAATATGCATTTTGTGCTCTAATTATGCTTGGCACGATTGGCCAAATTGCAAATGGCCAAACATTGGGGTAGACGAGGCGTGTGTTTTGTCTGTCAAATTAGATGAATGTTTGTGCGAATGTGAGGACAATTGTGAGTTTCGACTATACCGCACGCTCGTAGAGACAAGAAAGTGCACCAATTGGAGATTGGTAGACGTTAGACGTATTGCACGCCACTATTTGGTTTCATTTGTGCATGCTTTTCGGATTTAGATTAAAAAAATTCTTTTAATTATTTATTATGAAAGTGTTTTAGAAGGTTTTGAATTATTAGATAAGGAAATGACAAATTGGCAAATAAGTAAATAAATTAACTTAAGATAGATGAAAATTAAAACTGAGTGGGAAATTTTACTATTTATTTTCTAATTAACTTTTATGATACGTTTTAATTGTTTTAAATAGGATTTTAAACAATTAGCTGTAAACATTTTAATTTGCTGTAAAACAATTTGCTATAAACAGAAGTCCTTATTTATTTATTTACAATTGATTATGACGGTCCAATGCCGTATTTTCAACATCGCTTGTGTTGAATAAAATTTGTTATCTTATTGGTAAGGCATTTCCTCCTTATTCTTTGCCTTATTCCGGGCATACTCGGTTATGGTTGTTGTGATGGTGATGATGCTGATGATGATGATGATGATGATGTATTGATGGATGATGTGCGTTTTGATGGTGGTTGGTTATTTATTATTTTGGTTATTTAGTTATAATTTACTATTATTGGTTATTTAATAGAAATAAATACATCTGAGTGTAAAATATCAAAAGTTCTTTCTGCTGTGTTGATTTTTAATAGAAGCGATTTTTTACTTCTTTATTGAACATGATTCTCGAGGCATTTCTTCTATGTTATTTTACCTTATTTTGGGAGATTCTTCTGCAGATTTTACATAGTTTTATAGATTTTAAAATTAACGTTTGGTATACCTTCTGCCATTTGAAAATCATATGAGTGGAAACAATTCAACAGATAAGACGTTATATCTATTATTCAGAGGCTGACATCCTGACCTGAAATGGGCAACGAATCCTAAAAGACATTTAGAAGTCTTAAGAGTTATGCAAACAAAAACAAAATTTTGCTACAGAAAATTCAAAAAAGTTTGACTATAGTCCATCACACAATAAAAAAGGATTATTTCTAGTTCTCAAAAAACAAATGTTTAAATGTATCTTTCTTCGAATCTATTGATACAATTGCAATTGTTTGCGATTCCGAAAGACTTTTCTTAATCATCATTCAACCAGCCACAAAACGATCATGCCACTTCCGGTTTCGCACGGCTTCAAGGTAACACCCCATAAGCCACAAAATGATTGTGCAAACGGTACCGGCTGGTGCAATTGGCAGGGAGAACATAAAACAACTCATCTCAGGCACTTCCGAGAAGCGATGCTATTTACCCATCCATTCGATGCATAATGAATCATCGAACAAAAACGTGCTCCTCAACCGCGACCAACCGCAACGGGTGTACTTTTATTTCTGTCCGTCTCCACTGGATGAAATCATCCATCCAGGGATACCCGCTTGAAAAAGGCAGAGGTCTCTACGGCGGTCTGTACGTTTATTTGAATGCTTATGCCTAGGACAGCAGCGGGTGAATCCTTTTCCTTCAGCCCAACAGAATAAGCTACCAAACTGGCGAAGCTTAAGCCGCCCGGACGGGGAGATAATTAAGCTGAGATTAATTAAGTTGCGGATAGTTTCATTGCGCGAGCCAGCACCGTGCCCGGCTGGTGCGGCGGGTGCCTACTACTATTGATGATGAAGAATTATCCCCGTGGCGTTGTTGCGTGTCATGCCGGGAGGGTGAACGTGGCAGAGGCAAAACAAAATGAGGACATTCCGGTGGATATTGTTGTCACCATTATCGCAGTGCTGCGCTATTCATTCACTTGCTCTTCCACTTTATATACGGTTTTCGGGGTCTATTGCTGAAGTTTTCCCAGTGACGCCCGGTGCTTTCGATTGTCCCAAGTTGGAAGACAATTATAAAATGAAGGGTATTTGTATCGTTCAACACACTGCTTGGTTGTTATAATCGCTTCGTGGAATACTTTCCACTTTCTCTCGCAAAACAAAGTACGGTTGCGTTTTCTGTAAGCTTTGCCAAGGATTAACAGTCTGGTGTATTGTCTTGTATTTTGTTCTATTTAAAGTTTCTCCCTCTAAACGTATTCTCCTTCTAGCTCATCTACGTTAAATGTTAGAGTTTTTGCAATTTATATAAGCAAATACAGTTTGCATAAAATTATCTGTTTTATTATTGAAGAAAATTGAATATTGGATAGTCAGTGCTCACTACGGGGGAAAATTGGGATTTGAACCTCGCGCCTGCCGTGTGAAGAGCGGCTCCAATACTGAAAGGATGGAGCATGTAAATAGTTACCGATCACAATTGATCAAAATGGAGCCTGAGCTAATCAATCAGGAAAGCAAAAACTTTCGAGGTGGTAGAGCCAAAGAAGAAAATGGATAATATTTTCGAAATATCGGAATATTTTCATATTTATGTTTAATTTCATGTTAAATACGTTTTGATTTCTTCATCATCATCATCACCATCACCACAACCATCCACAACCGAGTATGCCCGGGATAAGGCAAAGAATAAGGAGGAAATGCCTTATCAATATAATTGTTTTTTTTTTTTCAACACAAGCGGTGTGAACAATACGGCACTGGACCGTCATAATTAATTATAAATAACGTTTTGATTTCTAAGTTACCAAAACATTCATAAGACTCATCCGTCGAAAACTGTCTGTGCGATTCGGTCTATTTTTATTGCCAACTTTCCACTTAGCAGTTTCAATCCGATTGTGCAGACTTTAGCACGAAAAGTTTTCTCCCTCGGAAGAACTATCTACATTTATCGCACGAAAAATGTCTGGTCCGCATATTTGCAACAAGTGTAAGACGTAATTAGTGCCTGGAGGTATCGCCCGCCTTAGCCCGCCGAAGAAAAGTTACGAAATCCTTCCGCCCGACACCCAGCTGACCTTGGTGCGTAACACCATTTCGCCGGAAAAGTTGTCCACCAGCTGGATGGGGTTTTTTTTTTGCTGGCGTCTACTGCAGTGCCTCGACAATACAGTGGATTAATTAAAATCTGTTGTGACCGACCGTCGG
Source organism: Anopheles maculipalpis (assembly GCF_943734695.1). Classification (NCBI taxonomy): domain Eukaryota; kingdom Metazoa; phylum Arthropoda; class Insecta; order Diptera; family Culicidae; genus Anopheles; species Anopheles maculipalpis. The sequence goes on from NC_064872.1 coordinate 32,252,099, forward strand.
CAGGACCGATTCGCGTGAGCAGAATCCTTACGTAGCGAAGCAGAAGGGGAGAATGCGACGACAATCACCGGCCAGCAAACTGGCTGCAGTTTTCCACCATGGCGGATGGCACGGGTGGTTCATGCAAATAATTACGCACTAATTCCCATTTAATGCTCCCCATCGGAACTGCCCTTCAAAAGGAGGAAAGATAGGGGAAGGTGCAAGGACCAGCTGTTCCTTTCCGGCACGACTTAGTTGACCCGCGTGATGGACCTGGGCTGGGTATTTCGGTCAGCTGTAAAACGATACTTCGTGCCATACACACAGAGGGATGATGGTGAAGTGAGTGGGCACGTGAGATTGACTGAAGTTTCGCGTGCTTTACGGTGAGCAACGGTTTAACTGGCACCTGTTTGAGGACGGCATGTGACACAGTGGGAAGTTGGTCAGTTGCATTGGATGAGAAGAGAATTAAAAAGGATTCATGGCGACAAACGCATTTGTTGTTAGGTTGTTACAGATGTGAGAGGAGTTTATTTATTTTTATTCAAATTTTGAATGTTTAATTTTATGTTAAATAAAATCGTTTAAAATGTGGAAACATACTAAAAGTGTTAAAAATAAATATACCAAAAACGGCAATAAAACACTTTGTTTAAAATAATTAATATAAATATGGAAATAAAGCAACAAATCCTATTAAAGCAAGGACAATATTTAATTAAGAGAAGAAAATAGAAATGAAAATCATTTGTAATTATATAGAACTTGACCATACTTTATACCAATACAAAGAGATGTTGAAGGCAGTTTCACACTTTTTGTCCACCGTAATCCGCTCAAACGTTGCCTGACATGCGCCTATGTATAAAGCACCGAATGGGTGGCGAAAGGGCATAAAACAGAGGCATTTTAATTAGCATACCACGGAACCACGTGCTTCCCCGGTCGCAACCCAAGAGCAACCTGCATCGACATCCAGGCGACATGTAACGTTTGTGGTTTGGATTTGCAAACCCAAAACGACACACGCACCGATGCACCGGAACCACCTCACTATAAGGGTCAGACTGTTTAAGAAGGCTCAGGTGATGTTGGCTCAGTTCTTTTCCTGTTTTTTTTTGTTCGTTACAACTCTCTCTCTCTCTCTCTTCCTTTTGCTGAAGCGAAACTCGCCACGCTTTTACACACACACACACGGCACGCGAAAACAAAGCCTCGTATAATCCTATTTGTGCCTGGTTGGATGTAAATCAGAAAAAAAGGTGGAAGGATTTTGTAGCGAACGGGGAAGGTATTCACGTGGTGTCCCGCCTTGTGACTTTTCCCGTGTACACCGTGAGGTCAGGTGTTTTGGGGTGTGGGAGGTGTGCATGTGCGTTTGGCTAAAATGCCGAACATCGAGGGCAATCGATGGCATAGTATTAGATGCAATCAAGTGATTAACGGCAGCTTAAAAGCGATTTGTTTCGGGTTTGGTTGCTGTTTTGCAAAACGTGAAGTGCGCACTCGTATCGCCTATCGGTATGAGTGGAGTCGTTTCTTTTTTCCTGCAGCTTATAGGATCAAGTGAAACATTAGCGCTAATCCAAAATGTGACCAAAAAAAAACTAAAACAAGCCCGCTGAAAGACATTATTTGTGTCTCATAATGTGTGGTAATTAGGGCGGTAATGGAGCAATCTAGTGGTATTACTGCGAGGTTATTTGTTCGTGTATTTAAAAAATCTGTAAAGTAGTCATAGGTTATCATGAAATAAGAACTTCAATAAAAACAATCATTTGTTTGGTTGTGGCATAGTTGACAAATTTTGAAATGCAAATGAAAATATTCATAAACGACCAATTTCTCAGCATCGGTTCAGTTTTTCTAACGTAGTTGAAGTCGTCACGGATGATGTGTAAATAGAGGAATAAAAAATATCCTGGGACTATCCGCTGTCAAAGGTGAAAGCGACGGTAATATTCAAACCGCATGTTCGTGTATTAAACCTGTTCGATTAATTTGTTCCTATAGAAAAAAGCAAAAGGTTAGGGGTTTTTAGGAAACTTGGTGCCGCGAACTTGAGCACCATAAATTTAGTTGTTCATTTATTGGTGTTTTCCCACTTAAAAGAGAAAAGTCTTACGCGCTTGGCCCTTTTATATCCTTGCCCTTCTCACTTTCTCTCTCTATCCGACAACCTTTCCGACACATATTCCAACAATCTGTCCAGTGACAGCGGCTGTCGGTGTTAACAAGATTTGTTTGCAACAGTTCCATTTCGTTCCACAGTTCCGCTGCAGACATATTCCCAGATTGACCTCGTTCTTATCGAAGGCGGAAGGCAATTCTCGGATATTATCGACGTAAGGACCTATAGAGGAGCAAAGGTGGACTCAGATAATTTCTTGTTTATGGTTAAGTTACGCCAAAAACTTTGCGTCGCCAATAAGCTGCGCTTTCAGCCTACCCCAACATAGATCGGCTGAGGCAAGCTGATGTGGCAAGGGACTTCGCAAATGCGCTTGGGGAAGCGCTGCGGGAGGACACCACCACCGAGGCTATGTCCCTCAATGACCACTGGCGTATGGTGGAGCAAGCCATCAGCAACACAGACGAGCGAACACTTGGCTTTGTGACACGTAACCAGAGGAAGGAATGGTTTGATGATGAGTGCAGGCGAGCACTATCCGAGAAGAACGCAGCGCGTACCCGCATGCTCCAGCGCGAGATCTGGCAGAACGTGGAACACTACAGACGACTGAGGAGGCAGCGGATCCGGCTCTTCCAGGACGAGAAGCGGAGTTTCGAAGAGTCGGATGAGCAACTGATGCAGCAGTTATCCCAGTCGGGGGAAACTCGAAAGTTCTACAAGATGTTGAATGCGGCACGGGGCGGCTTTACTCCCATGATCGCTATGTGCCGCAGCGAGGAAGGAGATATCCTGTCGGATGACCGAGAGGTGATCAACAGGTGGAAGTGCTACTTCGACAGACACCTTAACGGAGCAAATGCAAGAGACACCGAACAAGGCTCAGGAAGCAGAGGAGTGCAGAACTACGACAGACAGCATGACGATGACGAGGTACCCCTGCCATCCCTGGACGAAGTCATCAGTGCCATCAAACAGCTGAAATGAAACAAATCAGCTGGCAGCGATGGGCTGGTGGCCGAACTTTTCATGATGGGTCCGGAGAGGATTTCCGCCATTCCGCATCGGCTGGTTGTTAAGATTTGGGATCAGGAAGAACTATCGGACGAATGGAAACTGGGTGGCATACACCCGGTGTACAAAAAGGGCGACAGGATGGACTGTGCTAACTTCCGGGCCATCACAGTCCTGAATGCTACCTATAAGAATCTGTCCCAAATACTCTTCTGCAGACTGGAACCCCTTGGCAGATCCTCAAAAAATGCCGTGAGCACAAGATCCCTACTCACCACCTGTTCATTGACTTCAATGCGGCCTACGATACCATAGATCGGACCGAACTATGGAACACCATGCAGTAGTATGGATTCCCTGGGAAGCTGGTACAGCTGCTAAAGGCCAATATGGACGGAGTGCAGTGCAAGGTGAGAGTTTCGAGCATGCTGTCGGAATCGTTCGAATCTCACCACGGGTCTGAGACAAGGCGACGGACTCTCCTGTTTGTTGTTCTACATCGCTCTGGAGGGTGTCATGCGAAGCGCGGGCTCCGAGGCACGATTTTCACCCGATCTCTCCAATTTCTTGGCTTCGCGGATGACATCGACATTATCGGACGGACAACTGCGGCGGTGTGCGAGGCGTACACAAAACTGAACCGAGAGGCTAAAAGAATTGGATTGAGCATCAATGTGGCGAAGACAAAATACCTGCTTGCCGGAGGCTCTGATCGTGATAGAGCTCAACTCGGAAGCAAAGTATCAGTTGACGACGACGATCTCGAGGTGGTAGAGGAATTCTGCTACCTTGGCACGATCGTAATTTCGGACATCAACTTAAGCATTGAAATCCGAAGGCGCTTTGTTCAGGGGAATCGTGCCTACTACGGACTCCACAAACTCCTGCGATCCAGAAGGCTCCAGCAACCGCACCTTGATACGTTCGGCAGTCCTCTACGGCTACGAGTTTTCGAGCGGTGGGTGCTAAGAACTTTCGGTGGCAGTGTGTTCGAGCAGGGCGTGTGGCGAAGGATAATGCACCACGAGCTAGTTGTGCTGTTTGGCGGTGTTGATATCCTGACGGTAGTCAAAGTCGGAAGGATACGTTGGCTGGGGCACGTGATCGTCAGCGACCCGTTCGGCACGAGGCGTAGAGGAGCACAGCGAGCTCGTTGGCTGGATCAAGTGGAGTCTAACCTGTCGGAGATCGGATGTAGCTGTGGATGGAGGACTGCAGCCCTAGACCGAGGTTCCTGGAAACTGATTGGAAACCTGGACATGTCGATGCGACGCTGCTCAGCCCTGAGCAGGCCAAGAAGAAGAAGAATAAGAAGATGTTTCATTTCGTGAGGATACAAATATGTGGTATTATTTGTATCCTCACGAAATGAATTTGTATCTCATTTGTATCTTTGTGTTTGAAATTAAACCATTCTATATTATAAACATCCCTTAAAACTACCCTGATCAATTTGCAATAAACTCTCTACAGTGCAATGAACCTTTACATTCGAAGAGAAAGAGAAAAGCTCATTCTTTTGCTGCCCTTCAAAAGCGAGATGGAGCGGACCATTTTCAGGGCAGCGAAAAATCAAAACCGAACAAAAGACACCGAACGGAACGAAAAGGGCCGTGCATTTGCAAATGCGTAAAATTGTTTCTTGTGTAGCACAAAAAGTATGTTTTACAAATGAGAATGAAAAAAACGAAAAGAAAAATGCTTACTCATCTGTTGTGCTGGAGTGGAGTGCAAAATAGCAGCAATACAAAAAATCACAACAATCGGCGAGACTCTCTTTGGATGGTTGGTAATGGTGGCCAGCTAACGTTTGTGCGATATAATAGTACTGAAAGCTATTTGCCACGCGTTTAATGTTTGAATGGAAAGATGAAAGGATCACCACTGTTGCTGGTGCGGTTGGAGTGCGATGGGGCTCCAGCCGGGGGGAGTGGCAGTGTCGGTGTTATGCTGTGTGTATATGTTTAAAAGCGAAGTTTATGTTTTCCACGTGTTTTCACTGTTCGGTTCCGGATGAGTCAGTGTGCCTGTTCATTCGGGACTGTAACGTACCCGTGTGTATGTGCAAGGATGTGAGTGTGTTCATGTTTTACGAGGGTGTAAAGTTTACAACCATTTCCGCGCTGAACGACTATTTCGCTCCGAATGTGTCGTGGATTGGGCTTGGCGAGCATATCAGCTTACAGCAAGCACGCAGATCTGAAGCTGATGCATGACGCTAATGGACGGTGGCTCGAGACCGTCGATCGGGTGTTCGAAATAGACAACATTTGCTAGTTTGATGCTCACCAACCGCTACCGCTTTTGTCCACAACTTTCTGGGGCCGTCTCATCTCATCTTCATTTGTAAAACCCGCGGATAAGCGCATCATCGGCATACTCTCCTATTTCGCTCCTTCAGAGTAGTGAGTCCGGTGCGTCGGGTGATACAGGACAGGAGTCGATTGGGGGGGGGGGGGGGGGGGGGGGATGGTGGGAGGTACTGTGAAACTGGGCCATGTAAACATGGCGGGGAAGCGATTAGCTTCCCGTTTTCCATGATACGTCCGCTCTCGACCAGGAAACCGCACCGTAATCGGACATTATTATCACCGCAAAATAAACATCCGAGCGATGTAAGCAATATGCATGGCAATGCACCACACCAAACCCCGTTGCATTGCTGATGATCGTATGGCATCAAGTGGTACGATTAGATTGGGCAGAGTAAGGCGCACAGATAAAAAACACAAAAATAAAACAGAGGGGAAATAAAAACAAATAATTATAGCAACGCATGCCTTCCATCAGCAGTGTCGAATGCCGCTTTGGATTGTTTTATAGATCTATTAATTTTAACCCATTAGTTTGCGCTATTTTTAAATGGTGTCTGCTTGATGGCATTCCATTTGTAGCGAGACAGCTATAAAACTTTGTCTTGTGGCCTTTATTGGGTTAAGTATCTGATCCAGTTTGGCATTATTCCTGCAGGTTTTGTGTTTTGCGTTTAACAATGTTGAGTAAAATATGTTTTAAAAAATTCCATTAATGCAAAAAGCTATTATTTTGTTGTATAAATATATATAATATAAGCAATTTTAAAGAAAGTTTATTTATTTATTATAAATATTTCTTATTCTTCTTTAAAATGCATCCATCTGTTCGACATCAATAAACAAAAAATTTCTTATGTCGCATATTTTGACAAAAAAATTAATATCTTCAACAGCAGACGAATCTTTGGAGCACAAGTTCATTTTGAGTCGATTTATAAATGACATTTGAGCCTGTTCTTCAAATACAAATTTAAATTCGTCTTCGTTGACATTGATGTCGCCTTTTTATTGCCCTTTTTCCTTAATTTTTTTCAATTTTTTTCCACTTCTTTGCTTAGTTTAGTACTAATTAACCGAAATCCCACTTGTCTCTTATCGTGCTATAAAAAGCATATCGAATATCATAAACAACTTAAGGTGCAGCTTTTTCGCCAACTATTCCAAGAACAAAGAATGCAATTTACGAACATGGGCAGCAAATGATCTGGTTGTCTATTTTAAGCTACCCTGTAACTCAATAGCCTGTCTGGGTGGTCGCTGCATCTACCGAAAGTAAAAACGCGATCCTCCCCCCACGAACATACTGAGGGGCGAATAATAATAATAATAAGCAGGACACCATCTCTTGGAAATCGGCTCATCACGAAAGATGATATGGTGCGAAGGTTGCAGACGCTGAAGATTGTTGATAGCGAAAGCATCAGTAGCAACCCACAGCAGCGCCACCGACAAAGCCACCAAAGCCACCGATTTGCCTGCGGCGCGACGTTCTGAATCGCGGTCAGTGTGCGCGGTTAGTTTTGCGTGCTATTCCGCGGTTAAGCACCGGCCATTATTTGCATCGTCATAATTATATTTGCTGCATCCGCGGCACGCGCTTCAGCTCCATGTGGTGCGAAACTGCCGCGATGGCAAATTGTCTCGTTAAAAGCGAAAGCTTCTTTCGCGTCCCGTTTTGCAGAAGTTGCAGAGCATCACATAGATTACGGAATTTGTTCCGGATTCCTAGATAGAGCGAAGTTGCTCGTGAAGATACGGGACGAACGAAAGCAGAAGACGCGACACGAGATCGTGTTGCAAAGCGGAGTACAAAAAAAAAAGGAAAAAAGAGTTTGTGGTTTGGATGGTCCATTTAAGCAAAGCCTGGCTTTCAACTACACCACCACAGCTTTAATTGCTCCTCGCGGACCATTCTTGCAGACCATTAGCGTGCTGATGGTCTTTCCCTAAAAATATAGTTAATACGAAAACTGAATTAGCAAAAGCGTCTAGTACTTTGTGGGTGCATTGCGGTGCGAGGTTTGAAGTGGTGAGTTTTGAAATTGGTTTATTAATGGTCGTCTTGAAAATGAAATGCCATCGACAAAAGTTTTCACCATTTGCGCGTGACAAAATTATTTTCCATTTGAAGCAAAAGTTCTGGATGGTGGTTATTTATAAGGAGAGGATTTAATTACTATTAATAAGCTATGACTAATTGTTTTGTTGCCTTTTTTTGTTGTTCCAAGAAAGATTGGGGCGTTCCGATGGTAGAGGCGCCAACGACGCTGATCTTCAAACTGCAGGACCGGGATTCAAATCCCACTTGAATTGTTCTTCCGTAGTGAAGACAGACTATCCAACAATGTTAGACATTAACGCATAAAGTTACTTTACTAAGAAACAATAAAAGTAATAGGTCAGTTTACTGGTTGAACCTATAAAATTTATTTTAAAATTTTTTTTTTTTCATCTTGTCTTGTCTTGTTACAACCGCTTTGCGGTCTTGGCCTGCCTCAACAGAATCTGGAACCGCTCACGGTCCCGCGCCGTCGTCCACCAATCCGTTATCCCGGCTAAAATCTGGGCCTACCACGCCTCTTCTTTTCGTGTGGACGGCCTAAAAGAACTTTCTGAGCTGGGTCATCTAGTGCCACATGCGTATAACATGGCCAGTCCATCGAAGCCTGGCGAGCCTGATTCACTGCACGACGGTGAGGTCGTCTTACAGTTCGCCGAGCTCGTCGTTGTAGCGGCTCCTCCATTGTCATTCCACACATACGGGGCCAACAATCCTTCTGAGTATCTTCCTTTCGAACGCGGCCAAGACGGCTTGGTCTGTTTTGGACAGGGTCCATGTCTCAGAGGCGTATGTGAGTACTGGGACTATAAAGGTACGATACAGCCCCAGCTTCGACCGTCGCAACAGGTTTTTTGAGGTGAGATGTTTCCTCAGGCCGACAATACGGCACTGGACCGTCATTATTAATTATAAATAAATGTTTCCTCAGGCTGTAGAATGACCGGTTAGAAACTCCGTCTTTATGCTGTTTTCGGTGCTCACCTATCCGTACATCACCCCCACGTAGTTCCGGATTTCTTAGTAGGGTCACTGATGATGCCACCGTCAATTTCGTCTTTACCTCTTTAATCTGTAACCCGAGGTTTTCTGCCGCCTGCTCGATCGTTTGGTAGGCCTCTTCTATCTGGTAGTGTCTATATCATCAGCGTATTCCAGGATCTGGGTTAACTTATAGTAGATGGTTCCCCAAGTCTCCACCTCCGACAGTTGGCCTCCCACGGAGTCACGGATGGCCCTCTCTAGCTCAATAGGAGACAGGCGAGCCCATTCCCCTGACGCAGACCCTTGGTGGTAGCAAAGGACCCTGACGTTGGTAATGGTCATTCTAACAAGGTCTGATCAGTTTGGTCCGGATTCTAAAAGAGCTCATGGCCTCGTAGAGTTTTACCCTGGCTATGCTATCATATGCGGCCTTGAAATCTATGAAGAGATGGTACGTGTTCAACTGCTGTTCAGCCATCTTCTCCAAGATTGGCCACAAGGTGATTAATTTAATATATATTATATAATTTTTCCAATTTTAACTTCCAGTTCGGTTATAGAACTTACAGTGCTCAAAGGAAACAGCGAAATCCTAAAGCTACAAGATAAATTCTTCATTGAAGCACTGAGCGAAACTTATAGTTTTTATTAAATATTTTAGTTATTCTTTATCTAAGACGTTTTAAATTCGAAGCCCTTTGAGCATTGATTTTTCGTACTTCCATGTTTTTTGTAAAATAAAACTGGAAAAGTCGTTATTTTGATGATAAAAATGTATCAACTATTCGCTTTTCATTTCTTTATCAAAAACACGAGTCATGTTTATTGTAAGCCTAAATTAAGTTCTGCTGTTTTGAATATCCAGTACAACCTGTTTGCGTACGAAATTTATCAGGAGTTTAAAAGCGTTTTGAACTTCCTAAACATCCGTGACACAGATTATGCTGATTTGATATGAATAACAGATGATAGATATCAGTGAAGAGGACTATAAACAGAAAATCTCTGCTAGGCTTCCCCAACAGTCGTAATCCCTTTCGACTAGACAGCCTAAACATTAGACCTAAGCTTTTTTGAACTTCCCAATATTGTTTTGAAACAAGTTTAAAAATTATAATAAAATTTGCAACACACACCTCGATGAAATACGACCGTATCTCGTTGTTTCTCACGGTTCTTCAGTTGCCCTTGAGCTAACAAGCTTGGGTAAGGTCTTGCTTCGGATGCTCACAAGCCTTTGCCAAACAACCCTCACTCTTACCGAATTCGATTGCATTTTCGTAGAATTTGATTTGTTTTTCCTGCCACAAACTTTGCGCATGCTAATGTTTTCGGTGCCAAGCGCCGCACGTCGAGGGTTTTTGGGAGAATCCGCCCCAAGGATGATGTCATAATGAATTGGTTGGTGCGATCGCATATCGTTTTGCATTTGCAGGTGACCTTCGAGGGTTCGTGTTGTTTCGAGAGAATCGAGGCGAACGAAATCGCATCCGAAATCGAAAATCGAAGCCAAATCGATAAAGTTTGGAGCATTCTTTCTTTTTTGTTCATAACAAGATAAGCGATCATCAGGAAATGGATAGTGGAAAGAATGGGTGCGATGTTCGGCGGAGGTCACCGTTACCTCCAGAACGTTCAGCGATGTTGGTTTGTTTACCAGATTTGTAACGTTTTGGGTTTCCGTTTTTTTATATCTTCTTTATTCGTACGGGAAAGATTTTCTGGTAGTTGTAGTTGGTTTCGAATTTAGGGGAGCATAGCTTATGTTCTCCACCCCATGGGGAGCATTAGGGCTGGATCCAGTTTCAATACACCAGGGCCTAAGCCTATAAGGCCCGAGAGGAAGAAATAGGATCACCTTGTTGATGCAAAAACGAAGAACAGGGCTGTGTTAGGGCCATGGACGATCGTAGAATGGGTCTCAGTTACAACAAAGCCATGGCACATGGCAAAGGAATCGGCCGTCGAATGTGCTGCAGACGATTTCTAACTCGTTTTTTGTGTACATTTGTCGAGAAGCAGTAAAGCGTTAAACGAGCGCGTTTCCCTTTCGAAACACAAAAAAATGTGAAGGAATGTGAGGTATTTTCGATTTCAATAGATCTTCCAATTCACCGAATGCAGTTAATTATCTCAATCTGCTGCAAAACAATAAAAACCGCATTCAACCGCGGGCCATTAAATCATCGCGCATATGCGGTTTTTTTCGATGATTGGTTATTAATTTAAAGCTAGTTTTAGGAAGCAAAAACGCGTCCACGGAGGAGAATCAGGTGATTCAGTGAGGCCTTTTTGGCGTTTACGAAATTTAAACTCGATCAAGAGGGTCGAAAAGGGGTCCAACATTGAATTGCGAGGGATGGAATGGGGTTTCTCCACCGCTCCGAATAATGCTGCCACAAATTGCTACCCAGCACCGAACGACAAAGTTGAATACAAATTTGCTTGGGGAGCAGTTTTTTTTCTTCTTTGCTTCTCCTCCCCACGCTCCACCCGAAAGGGGCCACAGGTGTTCGGTTTGAAATTCCGGAATAGGCCACTTCCGAAAACGCTAATTGGATTACGCATGACGGCAACAGAAAAGCGAACGACGAAAGGCCGCGAAAGAAATTCAAATCGCATGACGCGTGACAGGTTGGAACTGTTGGACGTTAGGCACGGATTCGGATGGACAAAACGGTGTTACGGTTTTTTTTATGTGGTTGTGGTTGTTGCAGGAAGTGGTGTTTCGTGACGACTGTTTCATTTGTTTGGTTTAAGGTGATTGATTAAGTTGATTTATGTTTGATGATCATTTTTATTGGACTAGTTATGGATAAAGTGCTTTTAATTCCTAATTAAAATTTCTTTGTTTATAGGCTTTGATGATTTTACAATCTAAATCTTGAGAAACATTTATTCAGTCATGTGTAATCTCTTTCACCATAGTCCATAGTATCCGAATTCTACCAGCCTGTCAACCATTCTGCCTCAACAGCCCTGACAATGGCACTGAGCTGGACAAAACGTAATTCAATCCTGCGATACTGCGGATTTCAGCTAGCTCCTGGACGGCCAGTATTTTAATCTCCTTCCCCGGCCTCCGAAATCTAGCGAGACCGGCTTAACGCACGGGCCCAAAAGCCTCGAACCGAGGTGGGTGAGGTGTGAGCATGAAGTTTTCACGGTTCGATGCCTTTTACGTTTACGCCACTGGCCACTGGCAGCAAAACGCGCCCGAGCGGTGAGTGTGCTCACCGGCAAAAGGTAAGCATTATTCTTTCAGGGAGTGGGTTCAATCACACGCGTGGCGGGTTGAAGAATCTCAACCATATTTGAAAACATTCCGCGAGGCGCGTAAATTGTAGCTTTCGCGGTGATGCACACGCGGTCTACGAATTGATGGTAATGCTGACTGGAAGGGTACTTCGCAGACTGGAAAGCGCTGGCAGGTTTAGTAGACACCGGTGCTATGCTATTATGCTGTTCCATCGGAGCATAATACACCCGAACATCGATGAGAGTGAGTGTTAAGCGGCTGGTGAGGTAGAAAATCGATCGGGAATCGGATGGAGATTAAGATTAATGTAACCCAAGGCGGTAGTAGCGACGCTGGTTGTGGAGATTGTGGAGCAGTTACTCTTCGTTATATCATTAAGCATTTGATGCTTAACATTACATGGCTTTTGTTGAGGAATGATTCAATAGAAGTCAATTTAACATAAATCACTTCTGTATTGTGTGATCAAGATAAAGTGAATTTATTTTATTTTCTGATTCTTCTTTAATTTTTTACTTGCGCGAAGCAATCTAATAGGTACACTTTGTGTCATTTTTGCTTAGATAAAATGCCTGAAGAGTAAAAAATAAGTTTAAGAGTAAAATCATATTCATCTTTTAATATCCTTTAGCAATTTTGTCTCTCTATTTTAAATCTTTTAACACAATTTATGGGTTCAATTTATTTTTTTAATGATCGTAAGTACTGTAAAACCCTATCTTTACACCATTAGATAGTAAAAAACACAATATTTGCTTCAGTTTTTGAAAATCTCAAATGAATTACGATGCTTTTTTACATGCTTCCATGTTGTGCTACAAAGAATATAAAAATTTAAATTTAGAAATTAAGTAACTCCCAATTCAAGGAAACATAAAAAAATCTCGGTTGATCACCGCCACAAGTGTTCGCTAAATCCCAATTGATTTGCGTCACGCACTCTCGTTTGATTTACCCTGCCCCAGCGTATGCTAACGGCGCCATGACGTCATCGTGCAGGATCGCAGGGTGGTCACGATCCTTCCCAAACTAAGAAACACACGCACGTCTGGAACAACCCCCAGAGAGCAGAAAAAGGGCACAGATCGGTGAAGGGTAAGGCAGGGCAAAGATTTCTGTGCATTTTGTTCTAGCACACAGCTGTTTCTGGTAAGCGGTCGTGCCTGTCCCAACTCAAGCCACTGAGGTCTGATTCACATTCCATCCCCTTCTAACATAGAGGCGTATGAATCAGCATTCGAATACCGCCCGATGCGTCGTCGGTTTAGGTCAGTGGTCGGCAAAACTGTTAGCATCTAAATGTTCAATATAATGAATGATGTTCATAACTAGCTACACAAATTTGATAAAATTCGACAATTTATCTCACAAAAAGCATTAAATATTGCCAGAACCATTCCCGAGCACCCGAGCACCAGAACATCGTCCATTTAGATATTAAGAGATAGTTATGGACAACAGAAGAAGATGGAAAAATATCTTTATAATCTGTTGAAGAAAAATGAATCACATTTTGAAAAATTAAAACAATGCGGTTTATTCTAGAATATTATAATTACTAAAAATAATATGGAAGTTTGTCAATTTATTAAACAAGTCAACAGACCACATCGGAATTGAAGTGAACTACTAACGAATTAAAAGTTATTGCTCAAGAGTGGAACGTTAACGAGTACTTGGCCGTGGTAGAACGGAAAATTATGATGTATTAGTGAGTTTAATGAAGCTAAATAAAAGACTTCTACATTTTAATTGGGTTATTTAAACCGATAAAAGTTTAAAATATTATTACCGGTGAAGAGTCACATCATACCATAACCTAACAGCTGCGAGCCTCACGTTTGCCGACACCTGGCTTAGATCGTACACGAGCCACAGCCATACCAGCCCAACGTAGGGGTTGTTTGAGCGTTTCTGTTTACCCTGACGCTTATTCGTGTTTCTGAAGTCGACCGCGAACGTTTATCGGAGAGTGTACGCGCAGTGACCAGTAAAGGTACGTCGCATGCACGCGTGTAAAATCGTGGTGAACAGTGTTGTGTTGCGTATCGCATACCGGGGTGTGTTGTGACCAAGAAATGGGCTCCAAACTTCCGCAATAGCAGAGCACGATCAGAAGAGTGCAGTGGAGGATCAGTTTTGGGGTGCTGTAAAACGGAAGTAAAGTGGTTAAGGGTTCCCATAAAAGCTCCCCGGCCTGAGTCAACCAAACGTGCTTGTGTCCGGATTATTTGGTGGGGCGGTTTGGGCGAGACGGAGGATTTAATTGTAAAATCGATGTGTCATCATTAAGTACGCGATCGCGTGAAGGAATGTGTGGTCGCCAATTTCCATCCAATTTTGTGCGGTGTGCGATGGTGAACGGTGTGCATGCGAATGTGTTGAATACGGCCTACTTTGTATGCGGGAATGCGAGAATAAGTGTCTAATCGGAAGACGGCAGCAGCAGCTAGGTGTTTTGGTGCTGGTAGTACCAAAAGCCAAGCCAAACCAAACGGCAAAGAATCATTGAAGTAACTCGTCGAAGCTGCCCAATTTGACAGCTATTAGCGAATTTTGGTCCAGGTCACGTTTTGTGTTTTGGTTTGCACCCTCCCGGGTTTCGGTGTGCCACTTTTGCTCCAGTCGGTAGGGATTGTGTATATTTGTGCTTATGTGGTGTGTTTGTGTCTTCCGTTGCGGTCTTTATTGCAGCGCTATTGTGTTTATGCTGCTGATCATAAGCCCGCATTTTATGACATAACGAATTGCAGATTCGACGATAGAATCGATCGATAAGTTAGCTTGTGTGAGGTGAAGATTCGGCATCGGAATCACACCAGAAAAAGGAAGCCATCCATCCCGAGACGACCCGGGCCACGGTGGTACCTGCGAGATAACGTTACTTTGTGTCCTCTTCGGTGCGGGCTACCTGTTGATGCTGTTCTGCTGGCCGGATAATAACACTAAATCCCGGGACCCTTTCTTTACACACCGATCATTCAACTCCGGAGACTTTGGGACATCGAACACAGCGAGCAAAAACCGTAATCTGCTTAAAGGTCTCCGAAATAGAAGGGCGAGAAATAAGACAAGGTAAGGAAGATCGCTTCAGAAAAAAACGCAAACCGTAACAAGAACCTCTGGGAGATCCCCTATCGGACATCCCCGGAAACATGGCTACGGGTGTATACGGTGGGATCTTGTTCGAGTCTAATTATATCTCACCATCGGACCAGTACGCGAGATACCTATCTTGAATGTTGTGTTCATAATTTACTCACTTCCTGCCACCTCAGTTAGCATCGATGATAATGTTACCGGCGTGATATGGCGAAGGAAGGAATCCAGCAAACCACGCTGTATGTGTGATTTATCGATCGTGATGATTTGTACCGCTATAAGCGCAGCATCATCTCAGCTGCAAGCTCCAAACCGCAGCCGGGCTAAATGGGCAAGCTAATGGGCTAATGGGCCGCTCTATACTTGCCGCACCTCGCCAAGCAAACTCGTTTCCGTCCCCAGGATGCCCTTGACCGTGTGTCCCTTGCGAGGTCGTATGTGCACATACGCAACTACGGACGGGCTAAAATATGCATTATTTCCGACACGAAAGGCTTCAGGGAGCGCTAATGGCAAACAATTAGCAATTCATATGTGGAAAGACGCGAGTAAATCGTGCGGTATCGCACCGAAAGGCTTGTGATTCATGTGCGACTTAAACACTGGAAGAAAAAGCAAAAAAAAAAATCGAGTGAGCTCGTAAGTTCGCTTAACCACCGTGAACACTTGCGCACCGGGTTGTTGCCGATGTTCGGGTGGCGTCTTGTCAATGCTCGAATCAACGATACACGCAGGTAGAGTAGCAGTCGGAAGAACAAGCGATACAAGTGTTTTTCTCGTGATTCATCGATCCCGCGTGGTATAAATAGCTTGACTCAGTTGTTTGATGAATGAGTTAAAGTGATGCCGTTTCCAGGGAATGGTGGAATTTTTGAAGGTCACATTAGCAGCTTGACGGAATGCGTAAAAACGCACCATAATCCTTCTTCGGTTTAAATAAACCATTGGATTAGTGAGCCAAGCGGCACAAAACGATCATTATTAACAACTGTATTTAATTGGATCAATATTTACTATACACGCACGGGGTAAGCTCAAAAAGTTCCGCGAAATGTAGCTTACCGAATAGGGGAAAATTGGACAAACGGACTCTCAATTTCCATTTCTGTGACAAGCACAGGTTGTGCATCATAACAATAATGTTTTGCTATTTTACTGACGCTCAAGCACAACTTCAAACTTCACCAATGCGATAAAGAGCAAACCACGAACAAACGAGTCAGCATAAATCCGGCTTTTCCAGAGCGTAATAATCAACTCGGCTGTCGGTTTCACGTTGGGTCAGTCAGCCGGCTGACAGCCGTGGAAGTGTCAATGGATCAGTTTAGCGGTTTCGGAATTGTATCGGAAAATTAATGCCCTGCTAAATCAGCATTATATCGCGAGCTTTTCAGCTTACAGTAATTGTGTGCTTATTGGCTTCGTGCGCCCCCTGTCTCATCCGGCCCGGTGTTGTATCACTTGACAGGTTGGATGGTTATCACTTACAGCGACCTTATCATGTCTCCCCACTGGACGTTAATGTCCAATGGGAAGCGTAGAATCTTCTGCAAACATACACACCAAGGTGTACACGGGATGTTTCAGAATCGTACAATCCCACACTCTGGAACACGCTTGATGAGCTTATCGGAGTGCAAAAACACACCTTTTTTTCAGGTGGGAGTTTTGAGGGACTGCCGGCGAACTCTTCCCCAAAAACCCAATTGCGCAACGAGCGCACCAGTTTCCAAATTGAAGGGAAACCTTCACCGTTGGAGGTTTCGGGCCGACGATAAGATAATGCACTTGGAAGAAGTAATTCGTGTCAGGGGTAAAAACAACCTCCTCGAAAAAGGTATAAACCTTCTCTACCGTATCCGGAAGATACGGGGTTTGTTTTGGAGTGCGCTTGTACAGCGTTGTACCTTGTCAAGGAGGTTATCGTTCGGCCCGAACGATGAAGCCATCGACGCGCGCTGGATCGCCGTTTCGCATCACACCTGGCCCGCCTGCCGTGGTGCGGTTGATAATAGCCCATCTTGGGCGGGAAGTCGGAAAAAATAAACGACTTAAACAATGCCATAAACAGCGAGATTCTCCTTTCCTTAACGGTGGCAGCTGTACCGAGCTATCGTGAAGGCTGCCAAGGTTGCTGTCGATGGCATCGCTTTACCGAAAACAGTAATCACGACTATAGCCAGGACACACCGACACCGGGAGGTCATCGTTTGCGGTGGAAGCTAGCGCGTGCGTAATGCATAATTCAGTGCCGGCGATCACCTCCGAGGTGAGGGTTCTGTGATCTTCACTGAGCTACTGAGGACACATACGGAGTGAAGTAAACTGAGTACAAGATGAGTATCGACTGTTTAATGATATTTATTAGCGATCGCTGTGCTGCCTGTGTCTAGGTGTCGAAGAGTGTCTGGAATCTGAAAGTACATTCCAAGCTCTTCAATCTTGAAAGGTTTGCTCAGACACGCTCCAAACTAGCTTCTGCGTACATAATAATTAAATTGTATTGCCCCGTTTTTTTATTGTTGCTGCTTCATTTCAAGAGGTTTCCATGGAAGCCAGCGCACAAATAAAAGCGTCACCTCAATTCTGACGAGGTAATTCCCGTCCGTACATCTGCTTCTATCCCTGATGGTACCGCCTCAGTGCGCATGGAAAAATGTAACCAAACACGACGGCAAACGATCGGTGGTACGCCCTTGCATGCGCCCTTGTTGTGTGCTAAGGGATGCGCGTCTGTACGCGTGCCATACGTGCTACACGTTTCCGGCCGACAGAAGCCCATTCCGAAGGGGGCGATCGTGTAGCTTGTGGCACCATATGTGCAAGTCCTTAACGGTTGCCGTTCCATACCGGTTTTTTTCACATTTACCGAGGTCCTTTTCGGGCGGCGGCGTGGCGGGATATAAATTTAGAACTGAACCGCTCACGGTGAAGCGATCCTGTAGGTGGGTGTATCGTGCGCATGAGGGTGCATTTTTGTCAGTTACATTAGTGAGTGCGTCCTGCGCGTCTGTCATCACCGGTGGTGGTGGACTTTATGGTTGAAATGCGGGGCAACGGTACGATATCGCAGTGATGGTACAGCTGTCGAGCGCATCGGTAGAAACCGTTTGTGTGTGCCTAGATAATAAACCACCATCATGGAAGACATCTTCTTATGAATGTTTTCATTTTTTCCCATCCCGTTTTATGTTTCTTTCTTTTATGTTGCGCTAATGAATTTGCATAGCTTCATATTTTCCAGTTTCTTTTTCTGTTTGTTCATTACACACCGAATGTAACGAGGTGGTTCATTTGTCACATTTATTGACCCCATTACGCATCGATAGCAGAGCGGAGAACTCAAATCGATAAGTGGAAAAAAAACACACAGCTGAACGTTTAAAACACTGGGCCAGTAGCCAGGGTTTTTGGGCAAATGCTTTGCGGTTGTTTCCATTACCGCCCGACCGAACTGTGTCAAGGTGGAAGATGGGTGTTTCGTTCTGTTTCAATACCTTCACAGGCTCGTGTTTATCTCAAGGCTGGCATGTGGCTAAAAGCAAAATATGGTTAAATGACAAATGTTTAGTTATTACCGAGATGGTTGGTGGTTGGGTAGATGCTCGATCGTTACCTCGTTCGTTAGTTGCAGCGCGTTGCAGCAAGGCCCTGCTTGGTGATTTGCATTCGTCGATGGGATTGTTTTTAATCAAAATGCCACATCGATCGATTGCGATCCGATCAGGCTTATCAATGGCGCAGTCCAAAGATGGAGGTTCGTAATTATGACGTGGGACATCGGGGACAAAGATCATAATCATAATTTTTAATCGCGAGAGAGAGCTGTAGGCGCAACAACGCAATATGGTTGAGCATTACGTCTGGTGATAAATTCTGAAAATGGCTGCTTCATGTCATTGAGGTCGTTGTTGTGTAAATGATGATACGAGTAGGTCTCTGTTTATTGCTTCACAGAGTGCTTAAGATAACTTTGTAAAATGATGGATAACTTTTTAAAATTAGAATTTTACAACAAAAAATTATCTTCGATAAAAGAAGCTTCTTCAACAGTAAGAGATTTTTTATAAAACAATTTAAAAAATCATTTTAGGCGTTTATAAAAATAATTAAGTATTTGTTACCGTAACCTATACATTTGTTATCAGGAAATATCCTAAATTAATGCTAATTATGCGAAATATTGAGACGCATTGTGCAGGGGAATCCTGTCTACTACGGCCTTACCTTACGGACCTTACGAAATGTAAGACCTATTTAACAAATTTTTGAGTCTTGACCATCTGAGCAGAGGATGCAAACGCTCTTGGCGTGTTTGAGCGACGCATCCTCCGGACCATCTTTGGCGTTGTGTTCGAGCATGGAGTGTGGAGGAAAAAGACGAACCACTAGCTTGCTGAGCTATACGGAGAACCGGACATGTTATGAGGATGCCAGACTCATCCCCCGCCAAGAAGGTATTCGTCAGCGATCTGTGACGTGGGTGAACTGTCGGAGATCGGGTGTCTACATGGATGGGAAGCTGCGGCCAGGGATCGACTTTCCTTGAGATCTATTGTTGACCGGACCATGGAACGACGACGTTGAATTTGATTGAATTTTTCTAATTATTTTATTGTGATTGCTGTTTTGAAATGTCCCTGATCGATGTTAATTTTAATTTGTGGGAAAAATTCAAAAATGCTCACGACAAATAAGAAAAGCGCTCTAAATTTTAAATATTTTTAAAGAGTCTGTCGTAGAAATTAAGAGCGGGCGTCAAACCAAAAACATGGACGTTTTGGTTACACAACTCTTCTAGATGTTTAATCTTTTTTATAAAAAAAATCATCATTCAACGATGATACGTTAATAATGCTACGATAAGGAAACTTTCCAATCAGAAACACACACAAAAAAAAAATCGTTTCATCCATATGACGCTACATTAACAGTATACGTCCCACCGCATTCTTACGACTTTCCCATTTTCATAATCAGAATTATTGACTCAGATGCGCTGCAATTAATTACGGCTACGATTATGAAACCGACTCCGAGCCAGCTGGCGTGATGAAATTTGTAAAAATTCTTCTCCACCTTAGCTTCAACGCTTTCCGGCCCCTTTTCTCTGCGGAGTGTGTGGAGCAAACATCCGACTAGCGGTGCTTTTCACCCTTCCCGAAAGCAGTGTGAAAAAGGAAGAAAACCGTCCCCATCTTCCCTCGCGACACCGGTGGCAAGCTTTCAAACAGACCTTTCAAAGAGACAGGACCATTTTTAATTCATTACGTACCATTAGTATGTAAATTGTTTCTGACCAGTTCGGATGGGCTCGGTTAGGTTGGCTTTCATCTTGATTCGCTGCCCTCGAAACTGCAATCAAAATGCTGATAGGGAATGGTTATTGTTGTTGCGATGAGGGAGTTGCGCGCAGGCAAACGCATTTTTACTCCGCAACGATCGTGCAGACCAGCAGACTGGCCGATTTGAAATCGGCGTAAGTCGAGAAGCGACGTTGAGCTGAGGATGGATGCCGATCGGAATGGGTATGGGAGATAGTTTTCGTAATACGAACGGAACACGCCACAAGCGATAGCGTTCGCATTGCATAATTCAAGCTCGGGGTTGATCGCAACGATCGGCTAGAATGTGTTACGGAGGGAAAAAGAAAGCTATCGAAACCAAATTTTATCCAGGAAGAACGCCAGTTTCGTGCAGACAAAACAAAACAAATACGGTTTTGTCAAGCTGAACTAGCGTAACGTGACCAGCCTAACCATTAGTGCGCACTGCTGATGGAACGATACCGATGCCTACGGTTAAGCTATCTAGGCAGGGTCTAGACCAGTTACCACCCGCCGGTCACTGACGGGTGACAACAGTCAGTGTCAGTGTCGTTACGGAGCCATCACGTCTATCCCCGCGGGGCTGGCGACATATTTATTACTTCAAAGTCGATCGTACGCTTTTATTGTCATCCCTTAGCCGCCGGGGAGGACTCGTGCTCCATAACTGTACATTGTTAATTTTAATATTTTATATCGTAAAACCCGTTTTGTTAGAGTAAGATAGAGCTATTGCGGAACCATATTTGGATCGAATTGTTTGTTTTGTTTGAAGGCATATCGATTAGAACGGTGGTAATTATAATCAAGCTCCATGAGGCACAGAGTTTAGAGATTTTTGACTGTCCAAGACCTGACACCTCGACAGGAAGGGAGGAAATCTCCGGTGTAGTTTTTTAAATTCTTCCTTAAATTACTTTTCCAATCACTGGAGTGCTCGATAGAGTTGGAAGCTCTACTTAAGATTCTGCGAATATGTTCTTGTACTGTTCTAAACCTTCAATTTTATTATTTATAGCTCTTAAAGATTTCAAAGCTCAGACGAGCTTTGGATTCAAATCAAGCCAACGCTATGCACTTGCTATGAGTTCTCCCAAAGACCGGCCTCTTGTCTTGGCCAAGCTCATCTAGTGATATAAATAGAGGTGTGTGCTCATATTGACTCATAGTATTAGGTCATTTGTTTTTATTTTTCAACACTTACACTACCTTTGTTACGTTATCGGTCGATGCGTGTAGAACTAACCGAGCTCTGTTCCGATAATGAAGGTTCCCTCCTACAAGAAGCTGGGATCAATGTCACCTGAATCGCAAGATGCCGTTGAACCCGCGGGTCGGTACGTGTGCTTTAAAAAAGTTTTCCAACCTACATCATTCTCCCCGTCACACACGTAGCCACGTGTGCCAGCTCCTTTCAAGTGTTCAACAATCCCCAATAAAGCCTTCAACGCGAGAACAACGCAAGTTTTAGTTGACAGTTTGAGTGGAGGAGGCGTTTTGTACGAGAGGTGTGTGTTTACCTTTTCAATGGTTGATTTTTGATAGCAGCAAGAAGACGGGTGTGAAGAGCAAGTTCCACTACACCAGTCTCCCCTCCTCATTTCTCGGTACAAAATTTGAATAATCTGTCAGTGGGGAATTAAAATTAGCTGATCACTTGTCGCGAGTTCTGAGACGCCCTCCTACCAAGACGTCCCATCACTTCCAGCACGCCAGAGCGTTTCTGAACCGAGATCGTGGGGTTAGAATAATGGCGTAGTAACAGCAACAAATAGTAGAGCGAGGGGAAAAAATACACGAAGCAAAATACACGCGGGACTAGAATGGAGCCATGCTGCACGAGCAATCCGATCACGTACCGGCCCGCAAAGCAATTCTCGTCTATAACCTATGGTTAGAATTTTAAACATCTCGTCGTGCGTGCCCTGCCAGCATTTTATAGACTGGACCGCTTTTTCAATGAACCAGCTTGACGTGGCGTTGTTATTATGAGGCAATGAATGTTTTTTTTCTTGGTGTCCTGTGGTTGATTTTTGTAACTAGAGGCAACTTGGCAAGGGGGCAACATAAGGGTTTTGGGAGGGGGCAGAGGAAATTGGTCGATTTGTTAAACGCCACAATAGTCCTCACCGTGAGTGCGTGAGGCAAAAACGTGACTAGGATCGTTCGGGTTTTGTAGCGTTGATTCCTGAGCGTGGAGGTAGATTTGCTAAATAAAACAATTGAAGCTAGAATTTCGGAGCGAAATAAATGGTCAGATTTGGTGGTATTTTATTAGCTTCTCAATGGAAAGTGTGGTGTTATAATGGGATCCAATGTTGACGCTGATGAACTGTCACTGGTACTAACAAATTCTGGAGCTATGTTTATAGTATTATAACTTGCCCATGCTTTCACATTCATCACTGTAAACCATTCAAACACGCCAGAAAAATTCATTGTAATTGCAAATTGAATCATCATCCCTTACCGTTTGCCTTTTAATCTTCGCTAGACAATCGTCCTGTTTAAAATTCCTGCAATGAAAATATTGATTGACATGCAAGTACTGTATGTAAATGTAGCTAATCGTTAAATTAGCTCTGTTAGCATTTTGTTGTCCCGCGCGTGTTAGAGGCATTCTACTCTTCGCTAACGGTTTTTGGTTCATCTGGTGGGTTTATGCTTTCTCAGAACCTTCGATATCGGTTGTGTTCCCGTTGAAAGCACAAAAAAAAAACGAAGCATCGGCCATTCTTAGCACGCTACTCTGGTCTGCAAAATGGGGGCGATGAGAATAATCGCTTTTTAAGCTGCCGTGCCCTGTTGCTGTGCGGTGGAATGCTGTACGGTGTTGTGCATCGTCTTACCATCCATCCGTCCGCAACATCCGCAAGTCACATTTCAAGAGGCATCACTGCCGAACCGCCTCACTAAACAATTAACGAAAGGAAAGAAAGGCCTCCCTCAAGACGGAGGCAAGGAATGGCTCTTTTGCGGGCGTTGCATTCCGTTCTTCGTTTGTTGTTCTCGGGCTCCGGCTCCGGGATCGCTGGCAAGACGAAAGATCTTTCAGCTGCGTGGAGAATGAAGAGCACTGGCGAACAAGAACCCCGCTTTGTGCCAGGCGTACACACTGGCTGGAGGTGCTTTTTCTAGCCCGTTTCAATTTTTATGTGTACCGTTTAAGGCCTCTCGAGTTATGTACGCCCCCGTACGGTCTTACCTCCCCATCAAGCGGCAAAATACGCTGATCGATGATGGATAACTGTTACGAGCTCCAAAGAACCCTAGCCTTGCCTGTTTGCGAAACGAGTTTAGGACCCCTTAACTAGGCAATTGTTGTGGTCGGCAAAAATTTCGGGACATCTTCGGAGCTTGCAGAATGTCCAGCCAAGACGGCTCCGCAGCATAAGCCAAACCAGACCGGTACTAGAAGATCAACACTCAAAGAACAAAAGTCTTCAACGCTAGAGAAACAAAACGATCACCTGTAGGCATGGTTGGGTACTGTGGCCTATGGTGCTTACGGACGGGGCAACACTCAGTACTTATGTTGTCGAGATTGGAATGTTCGTACAACCCGAAATGATGCCAGTTGTGAGGCCCCTTGTTTGTGTGTGTTTGTGTTATTCGTTACGGAGCAAAATTACCCCATCGGTACCTATTGGGCCGCGCGATGGGTTCTCGATGTCTGAAGTGCCGGCAGCGATCCAAAGGCAAATCCGTCCGAATGGCGCATATCGTCCAATGTTGAGGGTAACTTCCCGGGTGATTAGAGGACGCTCGTCAGCGGTTTCGGCACTGTGGTGCGCAAAATTTTCCCGTAACGGCACTTCGAACCGAAGGAATTAAAAGTGGTTTATGTCGACCGGTGGGGAGCTCGTCAAGCGGAGCGGTACCCGATGAGTGATAGCGCCTAATGATATAACACCGTGCGGGTCCAACCGTGCGCGGTCACCAAGCAAAAAGCGGTGCTTGAGGGCTATTAGCGTGTCGTGTACCTTCTGGAAGCTCTGGCAGAAGTTGGCACGATTTCTGGATACCGATAGTGGCATAGAGTTGGTGTATGGAGAGGGCAGCGTAAAAAAAAACGAACGAATTCCTTTCGGCGGCAGAATTGTTTGTGCGGGTCGTGTTGAGCAGCGAGAGCATGTGGAGAGCAGCAAGTTGAAAAGGGGAACACCGTTCAGGACATCGTTGATCGGCAACGAGGCCGGCCAGGGTAGTAGCGGTGGGATGGATGTCACGTCACGTGTAGGTCAGGTCTTTAAAAGAGCAATTTCAATCGCTACAAATCGTGAGCATTAAATTCTTTCCGGTGCGACGTGTTTCGGTGTCCAAAGGGCTGAAGGAAAATGTTCCTCACCCTCCGTCAAGGTTCGGCTTATTTAGATTGATTTCGATTGAATCGTCAGGAACCGGGACTCCCGCGCAGTTACGGCTAGAGCGTACGGGAGAAGACTCTTCCGGGAATGGAATAGCAAAAAATCCACAGCTGTTCCGGAGAGAGTAATTAATAGATCGAGATCAAAGTCGTGGGCCCTTGTTGCTTCGCTTCAACGGTGCCTTCTGGACAACTCAGCGAACCTTTACGGTAACCCCCCCTTCGAAAGCTCCTGGTTTATGGTAGAGAGTGTGCGAAGGCTGAGCGTTTGCGAAAAATGGCCGCTCCGAAGTAGCCTGATCGCTGGACACCTTAATTGCCGGACGAAAGGTTGGAATTTGTCGCAATGTCGTGTCGGGGACCGGGTGACGTCCTTTGGTAAGGTAATTGGCAATCGGTTCCGCGAAACTTTGCTTCCTCTAGCGCGTGCTAGGCTCTCGGATGTGTGTTTTTGTTGTTGTATCATTTGGTGCAAGTAGTTCAATGTGAAATGTCGGAGGTAACATGTTTGCTTTAATTAGTTCGTACTGATTTGGATGCAATTATACGGCTAATAGTTTAGCAGATCTGAAGCGCGAGCCAAATGTGATTGGTGTATAACATGGAATTGTTAATCCGAGGCTCGCATTTATTGAACACTTTTGGGAATTTGTAAGAAAATAATTAAGTTCAGTTTTTGGAAATACTTTTTGAAGGTCACTACAACACATTAAAGTTACGAATTAAAATTTCGACAAAATGGACCATTTCAAAGAGAGCGGTTTTGCGAAAATTGTTGCTAATGAACCTGTTTGTTGTTAATAATTCTTTGAAGAGCTAATGTCATCAGTAAGGTAATTTCGATCAATTTCTCTAGAAGTTTGGAAATACACTTCTTTGAAGCAGTTTTATTTCCAACAATTTGATTGTTGAAAGATGCATTTTTAAGTTCCAAAAGGAAGCTTTTATAATTTAGACACATTTGAAGTTTTGTCCTATTTATTCGCAGGCAAAAAAAAAATCCACCACAAAGTAAACATTCTATGTCCCTTTCAACGACCGACTTTGAAGCTTTTCATTACTTTCTCCCATTAGGTACGGAGAATTCCTTTCATCATCAATTATTTTACCCTTAGAAGAGTACCCAACGCCCCACCATCATCATCGATACGATGTGATCGGATGGGACGATGCACGATAACGATAAATATGCATAACCTACCATTCACTGATTCCGATTCCGCGAGCACCGGACGATGATTGGTTGCACTGAAGCTACGGTTGCTGCTCCAGATAACACACGGTGTGTCTGTACTTTCACCTGCGCGAAAGAAAAGGTGTAATGAATGCGCCACACCTCTCCAGGAAACCAATGCACACGGGCCGGACCCGTGTGGCTCAGTGGCTTTTGGCCGGTGGTTTGTTTTTATTGACCCGGACACGGTGGCGCATTAATTGCAGCATCACGCTGGCAATTAGACACTAGGCACGGTGTGGAACGTGGCCAATTGCCTGCTGACGAGCTAAAGTAGAACACAGCTTTATTATCAGCAATAGCCAAACGGATCCGTTCTGTTTTCTTTTTAATGTAGGTTCTTAAATTAGATGCATGATACGAAGCACTGTTCGAACTTTTATAATAGCGCCCGGCTTCTGTCTGATAGCTTTTGCAAAAAGCGCAGAAATTATTTATGGCTATCTTATGGCTATGAATAACGATTCATTACCATCATCGGGTTTAGGTTTGAGTCGTTCCGAAGAACTCATTCCGATGCATCATTCCTCATTGACATTCACTCGGCGGGAAGCAGAATGAATATTTATGTTATTCGTATTCAAACGGCACAGATTTCGGATGCATCGGATGACCCTACTGTGGCTCCCAATCATAAATGGACGGCAGTTCATATTCGGCGCGGAAAAGAAAATTCATTCCCCGCGAGTCGACATTAGCGTTTTCGGGGTGGAGTTGTCGATCAACAGCAATGACCCGCGAGTGATGAAGTACTGTACCGCGTGAACGATGATGATGACCCGTTCCGGTATGCTCAGCACGTAGTCCACGGACACCAGAACGTGGCTGAAAAAGGAACTCCAACATAGCAACTGTTCTAAAGCCATTCGAATATGGGCGTACGGATGTATATTTACAGCGCACTGCAAACGTGCGGGAGCTACCACACGAATCAGAAGTTTGCCATCGATGTTCAATTAATTGGTGGCTTAGTGGTGGAATGATTTAGAACAGCAGCGCGGCACACAGCAGTAGTACTGTCCTATACGATTTCTAGTATCGGTCGGTGCGGTTGATGGTAATGACATTTCTAATTACTAATTACCATATCGAACTTGCGGGGGAAGAGAAAGAGACACGGCCAGCAAACTAGGGACGTTGGTATGGGGTTAAACTTAAGGGATAAAGTTGGGAAACGTCATAGACAAAACACTTCTTGTCTCTGTGTCCCGGGTTGAGGAAAGAAAAGTTTTTAAACAGTTTGCTCCTGGTGGCAATTGAAAGTGAAGCTTAAGCGAAACTTAAAGGAAAATGGAGATGATGATATTGTGAGGCATCAGCCATTCAGGAGCGCGGTAGAGCGTGTGTGAAGGATTCCGGGCCCAAATTCCCGAGTAGGGTTACAACAAACGGGTTTCTAGGGTTGAGATTTCCCCTGCTTGATTGAAAGGGATGGTCGGGGGACTATTGAATTTTACAGCAAGCTGTAAAACCGTAAGGAATTTAAACTACCGCAGATCTTTAACATACGCTGTAGAGTACGTACGCGAAGATGACACTCTTGGTAATAATCCTATCAGCAAGTTATCGTCCAAAGTGCCTCCAGTTCCCAGGAGAGTGACTGTGCTGGAGAAGGCAATTAAGCAAAGGCACAAAGTTCCCGGCACAGCTAACTCATCAGCGCCAATTCTATCTGATGTGTCGTGTAAATTGTAGCTCTATTTTGTGAGTAGACTGGAAGTAATGTGGTAATGGCGTGATAATGGAGACGAATTTTTTTTTATTGAGTTGATGTTGCTGTTAGTATCCGAATGTTACTATTGTTAGAACTCA
Source organism: Anopheles maculipalpis (assembly GCF_943734695.1). NCBI lineage: Eukaryota > Metazoa > Arthropoda > Insecta > Diptera > Culicidae > Anopheles > Anopheles maculipalpis. Next base: position 32,279,687 of record NC_064872.1, read on the forward strand.
CGCAACTTTAGCATGATGGATGTTGTTCGGGAGGGATCCTGTCCGTGCTCGAGATGTTCTATCATTGGAACGGGAGAAAACCCATTTGCCAAAGTTCATTCCGATCATCCCGTCCTGCGAACGCACGCAGACAGTCTCTTCCCTGTCAGTTGCAGTTTGACATTGAAAATATTGTTTTGACAGTTAGTAGCAAAAGTTTGCCCAATTCTGAGCGCAGAGCTTAAATTTCGGTTGAGCAACTTTGAGCCTTTTTTTGTTGTTGTTGTTGTAGCCAAACAATTGTGTTTCTGACTCACAGTTTTTGTGGAGAAAATGTGTTCGGCAACCGTCACCAAGGGCTGCGCTTAGAGTATTTGTGTTAATCATTCACCACAACTTTGTGTACCTCGAGCACTCGATAAGGCCCACACGATCGGTTGGGTTTTGTTTTGAGTTCGTTCGCAAATGTTTTCCTTTTTTTTTGTTTTGCCATTTTTGCTTAACGACGTACTAACAATGCCTGCGACCTACCGCATAAAGTGTCATTAATCGATTCGTAGTACAGCAAAACGATTAAGTACGTCGCTTCCGTAAATGGCACAGGAGGAGAACGTTGTCGATTGGCATCGTTGAAAAGGGAAAAGGCAACAAACTGCATACAGCAACTAACAACATCCGTAAACGTTCGCTCGAGACGCAGGAATTCTGAGCTGCTCGGGGAACTCTATGCGGTTGTTATTGCTGCTGCTGCTGATGATGGAAACTTTTCTACCGGCTGCCCGTAGCTAAAATGGCTTGCAGGGTTGCCGTAAGGGCTTGACAAAGGTTCGCATTTGTTGCAGCTGCATAATGCAGCGCAAGTGATGGTGACTCTGTCCTTTACCGCCATCACTCATACAAACCATGACTCATACAGCGAGTGTTGTACTCCTATTAGACGAACGTCTTTTCCAATTGAAACATGCACTTGCGAATGCAATTGTTCGTGGTTCGAAGTTCCACCGTAGTAGTGTGAAGAATGTGTACTCACATTATTCGCCACAGCAGTTGTTGATGCTGCTGTTCGGTGTATCAACAAAAACGGACGATTGGAGATGCTTCTATTGCCTGACGAAGAATGCAACACTTTTCCCGTTCTCGGTTTCATGCTGCCAACGTGCGTCTTACACCACCAAAAAGTGTTCGTCCCATCAAGCGGTTCGAATGTCGAGGTCGGAAAACGCTTTGAAATTCCAACCCACGTGTGCGTGGAGCTGCAAGGAAACGGGGAAGAATTTTTCTTCTCCACCGTCGTGTTCTTAGGTTCTGGGAATTGTTGTGCTAACCCGTTGACACTGGAGCGCATCGAGTGCTGATGGAGCGTGGAATCGATTGCCTTCCGTATGATCTCGAGACTAGCTTCACTTTCGCTTCCGGGAATGTCTGTAGTCTATCTACATGCCACACCGTAAGGTGGAAATGAGGCAGAAGAAGAAGTAGACGGGTGAGGGCTAGATAGCACCACCATTCAGGCACGCAGCAGTTCGTTGCCCAAAGGGGCGTTTTTGTGCTGTCGCAAAGGTGAGCTATGTGGTGTGGGCATGATGCGTAGTTTATTGGGATCATTTGCGGAGTTGGTGGTGCGTAAAGGTGGTGTAGGAAATTGGTGATTTGCAACTTTGCACATGATTTGGAGGTAGTCGTCTCGGAGACGGCTACAAGAAAAAGAAAGTGCGGCGGAATGTGTTATTTTATTATATCGAAGAGTGGTGATCAAAAGCATATTTAAAACATAAGTAAGACGATTACACTTAGCGTTCTAGATGATGTGCTTTAATATGATTTTATTAACTTTAATAGCACATTCTTTACTCGTGCTTTAACATAATTCTTTGTAGGAATTGAATTAGGCAATTGAAGCTTCATAGGTACAATTTATGTGTTCACTTTAATTGCGTTTATAGCTACTTAAATAAAGAAGAAATACTTCTTTCTACAACTGAATGCTCCTGGTGCATTAAATGTCCAAAATTTCTTATTCTAGAAACGATTGGCCATTATAGCTGTTTTCTTAGGTCGATTTAAGGCCAGAAAATGAAAAGTTAAATAATGTTTACTTATGTCAGGTACGACGACTTGCGCCATATTGTCAATTCCGCATGTGTTGACTGTTTTCATAAATTAGATTTAGGGGGTATTTTCTTCCTGTTTTTTGCCTTATCCCGGGCATGCTCGGTGATAAGTTTAATAAATTGAATAATAAATGTTAGGCACAGAGAAAAAGAACTTTCCTTTTGATATTATAAACAAAAACATGGATTTTTGGAACAGGAGCTCTGGAGCACTCTCGGGTTATGGTACGTTGTAAGTAATACAGACAAAAATATATACATTTTTGATAACAAATAATAATGGAACAATATTTCTGAATTTAGTTTGACTAGTGAGGAACTTTATAACAAACTATGTGATGATTTTCATAAGATGAGATCATGTAATTAATAGGCATAAATAAACTGCAGTAGGAATTGTAAGGCAGATGACGTTCATGTTTATCTACTGAGATCGTGACCCTTTATGCGGTAGTAATTTTTGTTTTCAAATCAATTTATTTTTTGTCTAGTGATTTAACAAAATTTACTTAAAAACTAATGCAACTTAAGAATACCTTAACCCAATTTGACCCAACCTAGTCTTACGAAGAAAGAACACAATGGATATTTATGTTAGGCTGAGGATAGGCGTGAACGAAAGGATATTAAGGGAATGACGAAAGGACCCGCACGCAGTGAAGGGTCCTTACGTCCCACTGCTGTGCGCCTCGAAGGAATTAGACGTAGGGGGCGAGTACGAAGGTTGCTGTAGGAGACATAAAAAACGATTGAGAAGAGCATCAGTTCAATCTAGCAGGAGGGCTACGATAAAAAAGGATTGGGCATTGACAAGGCCGGATTCAAGGGAAACTCACCCAAGTAACCGGCATCTGATCTCATAACAAGGTAGTACAGAGGCTTGCTCTACTAAGATTTTCCTGGCGGCAAACCTAGTAAAGGATCTCTGCATCCGTTCGAGGCGGTCTATGTGGATCTTAGGCGAGAGCGATTAAATCACAGTAATCATTATTATCTGATATTGGCTGCTTTAACACAATTGAATTCATTTTCGAAATGCAGTAGTTTTCACGTATATTTTTTTTACACCTTGATTGTCAAAAGGAAGCAGCCGGAAAAGCATTACCGCTGCAGCATCGAATCGATTGCTACATCTGCGTTCTGCTCCAGAAATCATTGCAAAATTAACCGTGTGAATTGAATCGTCCACATCGTTCCAGACTATGCAGCAAAATAAAATCACAAAAACGAAATATAACCAGCTGCGCTTCTCTTAAAGCACCATTCCCTACCGTTCAGCTGACTTGCTGGCTTCACTTCCGCTTCGTGATCGTGCTCACCTGGTCCTGTTCTACCGAGCTGGCAAGAATGGAAAAGTCGTTAGCTAAAGCGCCACCCCTCTTACCTTTGTGGCGAAAATAAACCACTTCCATCGCGAGGGTCGATGGGGTGTGGAAAAGGTGGAAGAAAAAAAAATCGAAAAAGACATACAGCAGTAACGCACCGAGATTAATATCGCGTCTGAAAAATTCAACCCATACACACATGCTTTCGCGTAATCGACAAAGGAAGAAAAAGGAGGGAGCTAGAAAATACCATAACCTTGTTTCTCTTTACACCGAATCCGAGGGTTTTCCAATGGTGTGTCCCTTGCGTAATTAAATCGCGGCTGTATAGAGACCCTATTAACAGTAAGGGACCCTGTATTTGATCGTTCTGCTTGCGTAAGCGAAAGGGAAACTCACGTTACAATCAACACGCACACACACTCACATCCAAACACAGGGACGGATATTGTACTGCAAGGATATTTCGACGCATTTGGTTCTGTATCCCTGGCATGCAATGGAAGGGAGAGCAAGAGGGGATAGATGCAACATCTGCCCGTCTGCTATGACCGTTGGAAAGCATCGTACAGCTTGCGACAGGACGCGCGTCTTCTCGTACCAAACGATCGGCAATACTTGCCATTTGCAACCGGTGGGAGAAACATTCTGGTGCATGGGAGAAGGAATATTTCAGTTCACATTTTCCTCTGCCCGATAGCGGAAGGATATTGCTTGTGGTGTAGCCGTAGCGTTAGCAAAAAAAGGTAAACGCAACTTAATTTAATCGTGTGGTCGTGGTGTTGTGATGTAAATTGTTGCCAAATTTCTACGTCAGTTCATGTTGGCAAGGAATGGCGAAATTGATGTCACGATGCTAAGTTATTCGTTATTCGGTTCGAGGAAAGGACATACTTGCAAAAACAGCAGACCCTCGTGCTTATACTGGAAGTGTTGTAAATGTGGAAAATTTATCACCCAAAAGATAAACCACAGTTTACAAAATTAAGTTACAAAAAAAAAAAGGTGCTTGTAAGGAACACCCACAATCATCCCGCGAAAACTCCACGTGGGAATGCAAATTCTCATCGAGCATCGAGTAGCATTTGCAGTGGAAAACGGTGGCATCGCGCAATGCATCTCAACGCATTCGAACGACGTCTGCGACTTGGTTGCGGTTGCTTCGGATAAATTATTCCCATTGCAAACGACCACCAATGGTTACGACATGGCAAACGTTTTGCGGTCCAAGAATCGAAGAAAACGGTACCGGCACCGGTACAACTCTCCAAGTGAATCGCGCGCGAAGTGTAACGCAAACACAGACGCACACAATGGCAGCGGTGTTTGAAGCGGTCTTACCCGCCCGGAAGTGTTTGCCTTCCAAATGTTTGCCCATTGGAAGAATGTTCCGGTGCTAGTACCTTTGCCGGTTCGGAGGCGTTGATATGTTTGCATTTCGACTAACTGCGGTGGATTAAGGTTTGATATTTACAATCCTTTACCACCCATGGGCCGAAGGAGTAAAATTAAATTAATCTTACTCTTACTGGCTCCGACACTCTGGATGGGGATGCGTTTGCTGTTGTAATTATTGATGCGGGTGTGGAAACGATTTACGTGGGTAGACTGCGCTAAGATGTTCTTGACCGTTGGTTGGGTGATGTTTTTGTTTTCCACCCAGAATCATAAGTGCTGTAAAAAGTCTAAATCTTCTTTATTTTACGGCTACGAAACATGTCTAACTCTTACCATTCTATTTTTCCCTCGTTGCAGATGTCACGTTCCAACTTTGCGCGCTCACAAAGCAAAGTTTGGTTCGGCAATGAGCCGGACAGTGGACCGTACGGAGGGTTCCGACCCTACGGCTACCATCTTCACAGTGGACCAATGTCACGGCCAACATATCCCACCTTCCACGACCTGGAGGAGGAGGACGAGCTGATCGAAGAACAGCAAACGAATGCGAAAAGTGCCCCGAGCGCCAACAGCTGGGCCGAAACGAACCGCCAGGGAAGTCCGGCCAGTCACAAAAGTCAAGTAAGCATTCGTTTGCGCACACACGAAAGAGACGCGTTTTCTTTTATTTGATTTATTTACACCTTTTCTTTTGCTCAACTTCCCAAGGACTCTGGGTTTTCGGACACGGAAACATCCTTGAACGCGGGCGGCAGCAGTCTGGCGAAACGGGGCATCATAAATGATAGTCAGTCGTCCTCCGGGGCCACTGACAAGCTTACACCAAAGAGAAGCGCAAACGAGGAACTGTTTGCACGGTCACCATCTCTCAACAGTAGTGCACCGACACCGCCAACAGTGATCCGGAGGCCGGCAGCAATTGAGGTTGGCGAGAAAGCTGCGGCCGGCCGTCGGTTGTCGTATAGCGAATCAACCGACGTACAAGCACCAGACAGTCCTCGTAATGTGTCACTGAAGCGTGGCCGTGTCATCACGAAAAACAGTCGCGTGAAGCGCAATCTCAGTGAGCAGTTGAGCAATTCTAGTGAGGAAATGATCTCATTAGACAGCAGTGAGCTGTCGAATATTCTTAATCGAACGATACACGAAGCTTCCGAACCGGTGTCCGAAGCGGATGCCAATAATAACGCGATTAAGGGTGAGCCTGTAGAGCTGCCGACGTACTCCGAACTTTATCCGTCCCGCGGCACCTCAACGCCTATCCGTGGACAGTCGAAGCTGTACCGATCGTTACCACTGTCACCGACCCAGCGAGCACCACCCGTTCGACCTGTTGCGGCTCCCTCGGGGACAGATAATTTCTACGACGAACCGAGTAATACCACCTCAAGCACCGTGAGTGAGCATGGACTTTATTACACGATCTACGACAATCCACTGCTGAATGGACATCAGCCAGCGGTACAGGGCTGGCTGGATGGGTTGCGATTCTCGTGCCAAAGTGAAGTGATGTCGATACTGCAAACCAAATCGATAGCGACCGAAGCGGGACGATCGCTCAAGCTAACGTCAACTGTGGCGGTGAAAATATTGCGCCATTTGCAGAGCAAGGTGGCCACCTTGCAAGGAACGTTCGAAAGGGTGGAGAAGCTTTTTGCCGCTATTCGGAAGTACCAAACACAGCAGGAAAGCAACGATGAGGAGGACGAGGAGGATGAGAAAGAGATCTACCAGAAGGTGGCACCGTTTGTGCAAGGGCTTGCGACCGATATCGATGTGTTCTTGCGGAAGCAGCAAGGAACGGATTACTTCGGACGGGAAGCTTCCGAACGTGAAGATCGAAGGAAGTTTGCGGAAAATGCTCGTTCGCTGGCGGACATGCTGGCAGATCTACGAGCGGCTGCCTCAAGTACGGACACTTTCGACTATCGTTCGGTAGAAGAGGAAATACAGATCGTGAAACGATACTTCCTCATCACGGTGCGATTGATCTTCAAGCATCTAGTGAGGGTAATCGTGGATGCTGTGGAAGGTGCTCGCTGTGAATTGATCCTGCGCTCCAATCTCAGTTACGTTGCCAGTCTCTCCAATCTGGACTACGGTGGATTAGCTTCACTGAACGATGCATTCATAGCGAATGGAACGGTTCGAGTGTTGCTGTTGGTGTGCGTCGAATCGAAACTTTCGTCCGTGCGGGCACTTGCCCTGAGGGCCCTGGCGACCGTCTGCTCTACGACGGAAACAATTCGCCAGCTGGAGCGGGCCGATGGACTTGAGGTATTGCGCGATATCCTTGCAGCGGGTGATGCGGACCGTACCGAACCGGAGCTACGGGAGGCAGTGTCGGTGTTAACGCAGATTACTGCACCTTGGCACGGTGAGGAACATCGGTTGGAGGGATTGAAGCAGTATGTCCATGCCATCGTCGAAGCAATCACCGGTAAGCGAGCATCCACAAATGTTGTATGTAAGGTTGATTTGGGCAGGGCGTCGCCAAGATTGGCACGTGGCAGATTATAAAACTATTTTTGGAATTCAGATTTTGTCCATGCTGTTTTGGATCGTGTTTGTGCATGTGACTTTGACACTTGCTTGTCCCACTAGACTATGTTGACTGGCTGGCAATCTTCATCGGATGGAAAATGTGTAAAATTCCCAGAATTTGTCTCATTTTTCCTTTTATTGTCCACTTTTATCGGTCGAATTCTTCACGTGTGGAATGCCTGTTGGTCTTTGGTGTTTTGAACCAGGAATAAGAACCACTGAGATTAAAGTTTTTGTATTAAATTTTACTTAAATTCCTTAACATTAACAAAAGCTGCTAGCCTGAGGCTGGGTTTCTAAAAGTATTTTTAATAACCCGAAGCTACATGCAAGAACCATAAGTAACCTAACCCTACCAACGATATCCAGCGCAATGCCTTGTTGGGCAAGAGCTGATGTGATTTATGTGAAAAGTTTCACCATTATCATAGCCATTTGCATTTCATTTGCGAGTTCTTGCTGAAAAGTGCTTAATAAGATCGTCTGGCACAATAAAGCTTCGGCCGGATGTACATAGTTTCCTTCGTGATGGAGCATACAAGGTTGTAATGAAGACCGACACAACAAGGTTGCTGATGTAGCAGTTTAAACCAAAAGGGAAAGCTATGTACACATCCTTGCGCTTTCGTTAGGCAACCATATCGTTGTAAATTCGTAATTAGAAGAATTAGTGTTTGCTGGTGAAAAGGGTTTAAGGCAGGACGAAGTAATTGGTGGATAAAAGTGCGCTTAACAAGGCTGGCCTTTCTTCACTAGCTTTGGTCAGCAAATTGCTCCAGTGGTTTTCTCACTCCGTTGGCGTGGGGTCTGGAAGAAACGTCGGAATTAATTTCTATTTTATTTCCTTCTTTCTTTCCGCTGTGTCATCACTCACGCTGCATCGTTCTCGTGTGCCATTGAATGGAAACTCGCCACTATCGTCATCCCGCCCCACCCCGCAGAGATCATCGTGAAGACAAACTGCTGCCAAACGCTGCTGCTCTGCTCGGCCAGTCTGAACAACATGACGCGCATTGAACCGACGGCTGTGTACTCGGTGATGTCACAGGATACGGTCGACAAGCTGAGAATGGCCACCGAGCAGCGTGGTCCCGGTGCATCCATCTTTCTCTACGTAAGTACGAGTGCAGCGTGTGGTTCGGGAGTATAAAATGGAGTAAACAGCTTCATCTGTTACCCGGTTCCGGAGAAACGTTTAGTGGATCTAGTTCATCATCATCATCCTTTTGCGCTGTAACGATACCAGTCCGTTGTTAAAGGCAATAAAGGACAAACGATGCGTAACACGTCGCAGCACGTCACATAGTGATGCACGGCACGTAGTGGATTCACATATGGTCACAAAAAAGCCATAAGAACCACCACCAGGCTAGCTTTTCAAAAACTAGCGAACGAGGCTTTTGTCCCAGGGCTGATTGAAGCAATCAATCGATGCGGTGAGACGACCCGTTCTTTTCGTCCTGCCTGTTACAATTTATGGGCCTGCAAACTGTGCCGGCTGTCCTACATTTACCAAGTGTGAAATATTGCTCTCGAGCAGCTGAAGGACACGAATTGATGGATTACCGATCTCCGTGGTGGATCATAGCGGGGTGACCTATTCCGAAGGTGTTGTTCGGCGATTCCCAGGGATTTCAAATCTAATGTCCTGATACGGTACGAAAGGCGTACGTATTGGCGTGAATTGATTCGTTTTTGATGAGATGACATTAATCCGATGGGAACCGGTTACCGGAGTGACATCCCTCCTGCCGCTAGCTGATACTAATCGTGATCCGTTTTTCTTTTTCCCTCCCTTTTTTCCCCGTTCGACGCGCGTAGGAACAATTCACCTCGACGCTGTACAACATGTCGGCTAACTGGAAGTGCCATCATCATCTTACCCACCGGCCGCTGCTCGCCTTTCTCGTGACCGTGCTCGGTCAAAAGTTCTACGACCGTCTGCCGAGCGGTGTAGAATCCGAGGCTCAGCGTAAGACGATTCGGAACATTCTTCACGTGCTGTCGCGATTACTGTCCGGCGGTAGCCTATCGTCTGGCACATCGCTCGAGCTAATCGAAACAACGATTGGTCCCGTGTTGGCACGCATCGAACGGACGCTCGATGGGCGAAGTGAGCATTATCAGGACATTACCTACGTCAGTCGACGGTGCACCGAAAGTCTTGCTACACGGCCGTCACACCCGAAGGATGGGTCGGTTGTTGGTGGACAGCAGACGGCAGCAACAGCAGCACCGCACATTACCCGGCTCACCATCCACCGGGATCCGGTGAATGGGCCGGTGATGGTGCTGGACAAAAACCGACAGGAAAGTTACGTCTGAAGGCGATTGAATTATTACGTCAGGCCCACGGGTAGCAGAGCTACGGCGAGTGGCAAAGAAACCAAGGAACGCTTGTGCCATATAGCGAACGAAGAATGCTTTCGAAACGAAACGAACGTATCCTTGCAGTGCCTTCGAGAGGCCATTACAGGGGATGGGTACGACACGTTTAGAATTTGAAAGAAAGGAAGGACATAGAACACGAATATGTATTTATCTGTATGTATAGCTTGTGTTTTCGTGGTATACGTGTGACACCAGAGGATCTAATATATTCGAATGTGCTGAATGTTGTAATTTATCTCCCAATTCCGTAGCTCGTAAGGATACACAAACTACCCCAGATGTATGTATGATATATATATGAGAGTGTTGAAGCGAGAAGTGAAAATACGATACAATGAACTAAACGTCCGAAGAAGAAAAAAGTCACTATTCGAAGTCTTTTATTTTCACTCACATTGCACAGTATGGAACGACAGCTTTATCTAGAACAAATTGAAAGTCTTCGAAGCTGGGGCGAGAAGAGAGATCAAGAAATCCAATTTCCAGTGAACATCTTGCACACATACTCTTGTTTGACATATTCATGAAGGATTTGATCAAACATGGAGGGCGGTCAAATGCAAGTAGCTAGAAGCTCGTAGGTATGCGAATGTGGGTGGCTGGGTGCGTCTGCCTAATATGATTTATGTATATTTTAATGTCTAGAAGAAAAGGAAGGACATAATTCGATGGAATTAATAATGTCTATTACGGTAAGAAAGAACATCTTTTGAAGCATGTTCTACTGAACAGTCGAACCAGATTGGAAAAGTACCATATTGACTGAATATTTATGCGTATTTTAGCACTCCTGTTCCTCCTCTTTGGAAGTCTATGTGGGACGATATGGTTCGAAACGGGAATTAAAATGGGCCTCATATTGTAGGGATGCAGTACGCTTTATCTGTAAGTCTGCAAGATGTCAAACTTATTTGACCGAACCTTTTGGTTTATCCTTGTTAAGAAATGATACGATTTTTAACCTATTTAACCTGTGGTGGTGGTGGGGGTTTGTAGTTCTGGTGGTAGAATGTCCCCCTTGTAGCTCTCATTGTAGGTTTTGGTAAATCTGAAAATGTGCTCAAGAATTTCGTACGAAATTCCGAACAGCTGTTGTTGCTTGCTTGCTTGTTGGATGTCTTGTCCCGACCATCTTCCGGTTTTGAGTGGGGTATAATTCTTCGAACGAAAGCCAATCAGCACTTGAATAACAGACCCGATTTTTTTTTCGACCCCATTAAGGAGTATGAGGTGGGTAATAGTGTTTGGTCACTGGGTTTATCCAGTTGCTTTATGAATGTTTTGCTAGCCAATGTTATTTTGGATTGTCGAATTTCTATACTTCTGAATGTGGGCTTGTATAGCCATTATGTTGCTAGAGAGGAAAACAAAGCAATGCTGTGTACCATCGAAGGATAAAATGAACGAAAGGAATATAATGCAGAGGGCACTCGTATGCCCTTTTTTCCAATATACATTAAAGGAACATAGAAATTATTAGATATATTTGCGTCAGAGGTAATGTTCTGTAGGTCGTATATTATTGCAGGGAATTTTATGGCCCAAAAGAAAAGTGTTTATGAGCAAAAGTTGGAATTTGATTTTAACTATCCGTTGAGAAACTAAGATAATGGAGGTTTTACTATGAAAATATGCTCAATGTTTGTGGGAAGCATTAAAATATTACTCCAATCACATCAATTCATCGATCGATTCTAAAAGGACAATGGATTTTAATGTCCCAAAAAGTGTTAACGATTCGACCATGCTCGTAACGGCTGTGTAATGCGCGTTGCATACATTTAGGAGTAAACTGCCTTTTGGGTCTTAAATAAGCTGGTTTTGGTGCTTTTTACATGTAAAACTGGTTTGATTGCAGATTTAATCAACAAAATGTATTAAACAGACGCAGTGGATAAGATTTTTCTCATTAAATAAGAGGTAGCGAATCTTAATCCGTGATCAAATGATACAAGCAACAAACACGAGTAAGGGTAAGTTATAAAATATACTTGAAGCCGTTTTCTTGTACAATTAACATTGATATTCTTTGAACTGTTATTATGATTGCACATAAAAATCGCTTGAATCACAAACCGCATCTAAACATCGCTCCAAAGCTGGTGCTTTTCTCTAAACAGAAGAAAATCCGTTCTCAAATCGATTGGAATTAATGAGCACGAAAAACAACAACAAAAGGGGAGGAAAATATGCTCTTACGTATCGGTATACAGCGAAGCACGTTCCTCGGAACTCGTTACCCTGTCGCCTAACGAATTCTGCGAAAATCGAGCATTCTTTGTAATTAATTTGGTACATTTGAAGCGGGGGGAGGTACCCCTTATAGAACAGCACCTTTGCTTGCTTTTGGTTGAAATCGTACAAAGACAACGACATAAACCAATTTGTTGTGCACAATTGGTAGAATTATTACATCAAAACCCGAGCAGTGCTGCACTGCACACCATTTGCCATCCGACAACTTTGCCGATTACCGTTGATTGTAATTGATTTAACGTTTCTAGACTTTTTTTGTCTGGTTTCCAAACACAACGGGAGCACCAGTCAGGAAAAAGGCATCAAAATGGCTCACTCTCAAACCGTTTACAGTTCGTAAAGTTGGACAATTCTCGAGAAATTTTCTTTTGTACTGCTTCTTCGCCGTAAAACTACCCCATAGTGTTTGTGTCCTTCCGATTGGGCCAGATTTCATTTGCACCACACCAAATTCAAGGCGCAAGTGGCTGAAAAGCAAGCAAGTAACAACATTAAAACTGGACAGGTTGCGGCAAGTAGCTTTTCGTTTAATGTGAGCAACGGAACGAGTAAAGTTCACCCTTCGAAACCCTTTTTATCCACCTTTGGTAACTGCTAGGAGTGGTTCTGTTAGTTGGTCCTTTTTTTCTATCTTGAACGAGCATTTCTCGCACGAATTGAGGTGAGTAATTGAGAGATTAAGGACACACTGTTTTTTTTTGTTGGTTTTGGTAGAACTCAAATGTGCAGTTGGTGTTTTCGGGTGGTACAGGTTGGGTAGAAAACTTTACAGAAAAGCTAGAAAAAGGCTAGAAAAAAGTGGAACGGAGCAAAATTAAATTAATTTAAAACTAGCACCCAACTTACTCTCTACGCTTCTACGGGAGCATTAGGTGCCATTTTGACAATGCGGCAAAAGTTTACGAAAGTGATCGATTAATATAAATTAATTAAGGAATTGTTCTGCAGAATCACATAATACTTCTTTTCAGTGCTACGTGCAGTGGTGGATTAGAATGAGAGAGAAAGGGTTCCAAAAATTAAATCGAAACTAGTAGCACGGAACAGAAATTCGACTAGCTGGTTTCGTTTTATGCAAATAATATTATACTTTCAAATGCACAACGAGAAAATAATCGGTTTGAAGTCAAGATTTGATTTGGAAATTTATGTAAGAAATGAAGGTCTACGAATTATAGTTAAAATGTGTATAAATACCCTCCTAAGAAAAGGATTCTCGCAAAAGCTGGCGAAAGAGCCAACTAAACTTTAATAACGTTTCATTATCTACCGTTGATAATCACACAGCAGGAAGTAGATAATCCATTCTTATCATTTCAAACGTCAGGCAACGGCCCTTAAAGGTTTTGTAAGATGAAGAGCAACGCAGACCAGTGAGAAGAAGATGTATTTGGCAACAAAGTTGCTGTGTCCGTCTGCTTTTTATTGTTGGACTGCATTTAAAATTATTTTATTTAAGGTTTGCAAAAGAAGTTAATTATGATATGAGTTTAATATTGCATTTTTGAAGCTTATGAAATGATCAAAATAACATTTATTTTCTATCAATTGTGACGTAATAGAAGATTGTGTTACGATTGTATGATTGACTGAACAGCTGTATTACAAATGAAAAAGTTAAACAAGACAAATTATTAACTCACTCACTCACTCACTCATGTTGGCCTGCTCTTTTAAAGAGCACGTCGTCGTGACATGGCGCCGTCAACAATAGATCTCCAGGAAACTCGATCCCTAGCTGCAGCTTCCCATCCGTGTAGGCACCCGATCTCCGACAGGACTCTCTTCACCTGATCCAGCCAACGCCTCGTGCCGAACTGGGGGTCGTTGACGAATACCTTCTTGGCGGGGCATGAGTCTGGCATCCTCATAACATGCCCCAGCCATCGTATCCTGTCGGTCTTTGCAACCGTCAGGATGGCCGGTTCTCCGTATAGCTCAGCAAGCTCGTGGTTCATCCTTCTCCTCCACACTCCATGCTCGAACACACCGCCAAAGATGGTCCGGAGGATGCGACGCTCAAACACGCCAAGAGCGTTTGCATGCTCTGCTCGGATGGTCTATCTATGGAAGATAGACTCATATCCATATAGGACCACCGGGCGAATCAGTGTGCGATGTATCTCACATTTAGTGCGGTCTCGAAGTCTTCTGGATCTCAGCAGACAATGAAGGCCGTAGTAGGCACGATTCCACTGTACAATGTATCTCCGGATTTCGCTGCTGACATCGTTATCGGAAGTTACGACAGTCCCAAGATAGCAGAACTCCTCTACTACCTCGAGTTGTTCGCCGTCGACTAACACGCTGCTTCCCACTATCGCGATCAGAGCCTCCGGCAAGCAGGTATTTCGTCTTCGTCGCATTGATCATTAATCCAATTCTTGTTGCTTCAAGTTTCAGTCGGGTGTACGCCCCACATACATCGCTGTCGTCTTGCCAATGATGTCAATGTCATCCACGAAGCCAAGAAATTGAAGAGACCGGTAGGGAACCGTGCCACAGATATCGTTGTCTAGCCCCACGCTTCGCACTCGACACCTTCCAAGGCTATATTGAACAGTAGACAGGACAGTCCGTCCCCTTACCTCAGACCCATGTGAGATTCGAACGATTCCGACAGCATGTTCAATACTCTTACTTTGCACTGCAACCCGTTTATGGTGGCCTTTAACAGCCGGATCAGCTTTCCAGGAAAGTGGTGCCGCTGCATTATGCTCCATAGCTCATTTCGATCTATGGTATCGTAGGCCGCCTTGAAATCGATAAACAGGTGCGTAGGGGTTTGGCGCTCTCGGCACTTCTGGAGGATCTGCCGAAGAGTGAAGATTTGGTCGGTGGTGGATTTGCCTCCAACAAACCCCACTTGGTAGCTGCCGACGAAATCTGTAGCAAGTGGGGAAAGTCTGCAGAACAAGTTCTGGGACAGGGTCTTATAGGCGGCTGTAAGGACTGTAATGGTACGATAGTTCGAGTATTCCAGTCAGTCGATTGACAGTTTTTGTAGACTGGGCGAATGACGCCCAGTTTCATCTCCTCCGGTAATTCTTCCTGTTCCCAGATTCTCATGATCAGCTTGTGCATTTCGACGGTAAGTCTCTCCGGCATCATCTTGAAGAGCGCGACCACCAGTCCATCACTACCAGCAGCCTTGTTGCTTTTAAGCTGCTTGATGGCGCTGGCAACCTCATCCAGAGATGGCGGAGGCACTTCGTCCTCTGCACTGTTGCTGTCACTGATGTTGTTGCTGCTGTGTTGCTGCTGCAGTTGGCGTTTTTTCTGCTACTTGCACCAACCTCTCCTGTCTCTGAATAATTAACATTTTACTTACATATTTAAATCCGAAGGCGCATTGTTCAGGGGAATCGTGCCAACTACGGACTCCATAAACTCCTGCGATCCAGAAGGATCCAGCAACCGCACCTTGATACGTTCGGTAGTCCTCTACGGCTACGAGTTTTCAAGCGGTGGGTGCTAAGAACATTCGGTGGCAGTGTGTTCGAGCAGGGCGTGTGGCGAAGGAGAATGAACCACGAGCTAGTTGAGCTGTTTGGCGGTGTTGATATCCTGACGGTAGTCAAAGTCGGAAGGATACGTTGGCTGGGGCACGTGATGAAGTTGCCGGACCCGTTCTACACGAGGCGTAGAGAAGCACAGCGAGCTCGTTGTCTGGATCAAGTGGAGTCTAACCAGTCGGAGATCGAATGCAGTCGTGGATGGAGGACTGCAGCCCTAGACAGAGTTTCCTGGAAACTAATTGGAGAATTGGCCATGTCGACGCGACGTGTTCAATCCTGATCAAGCCAAGAAGAAGGAGACTTAAAAATTTATAAAACACTTATTTCTACAAAACGGCAACTAAAGTACTATAATATAAGTATTATTTATTGAATTTATTTGGTATAGCTGCAAGCAAAATAACAACCGAATTATAAATTCTGATGAAGAGCAGCTGATTAAAGTAAACAAAAATGTCGTAAAAGTACAGACCAACGCTTTAAATCAAATACTTTGGGGATTTAAAAATATTCATACTTAAACATGCTCAATTTATAATATTTAGATGAAACCGTTTTAATCAAAGCGTAAGTTGAAACAAGTTACCTGTACCGCCGATTATTCCGAAGTTATTTCTCAAGATTTTATAAAAATAATTGCGTCCATGCGTCCATATAAATGAATTAAAATCTGCATTTTAGGACTATAATTTTATTATTCGTATTTCTAGGCTCGTACAATAAATTCTTTCCAGTTTTGCCATGTTATCCTTGCCCTTGTAGCTAAACATTCCTCTCTTTTATCGTCAAACCGTTGCAATTACAGCAATTAAATCCGTATTGTTCTGCCTTCGTATAATGCTGGTCTTTCCCTCTCTCTCTCTTTTTCTCTCTCTCACTCTCTCTCATCTCTCTATCTTTCTATTTCATTGTCATACGTTAAGGATGCATTTTTTTGCGTTTAACTTTTTTGTTACAATAAATGTTGATCCTTTTTCTACACACGAGCGAGCAACGGTATTAATTTTTAAATGTGAAAAAATATACTTCTTTAAATATAGTCTTCATCTGAGCGCAAAACATTCGTTAGTACATTGTTCAACAAATCTGCTTTTGGAAAACCGAGTCAGGCTGACCGCTGATACCGATGAATCGTCGGCAAGACACGAGATTAAGTACGAGCTAATACGTATTGATGATACTGCATGTAAAAGTAAGCTTTGTTGTACACAGTGCTACGCTTTTCGTACGGTGCTGCTCATCGTTTTAGTCATAATGTTTCGATGTTTCAAACATTTTACATGATTTTTTTCTGCCTCGAAACTGTTTCGCCGTTTCGTAGTACAAAAAAAATGTAATTGATTCACAATCGAGCAAACGGTTTTCTGTTCCAGCTTTCATACATTTATGGAGGAGCTGATTATTTTTAAAAACATTCTTAAAATTCATTTCTTTTCCTTCTTTTCTTCCCGTTTCCAGTTTCGTTTTCTTGTACAATCCATCCAAGTTTTCTTATAACTTTATCACAGTATCGTTATTTGAAGTTTTATTTCTTTGTGCGAAAACAAACAAAACTGTTCTACAAAATCATAAAAGTAGCTCAAGAAAATAGATTATTTTACAAGACACAATTATAAAATTAAATGGTTGATTGCCGGTGACGGTTTGATTAGTTTTCATTATTGTCAATAAGCAAAATTAGGAACATTCAAATAACATGAGTCAAACATGTTGATCGTCAGAGCAAACAATCGAAATGAAAATAATGTTCATCCCTTTCCTGTTTGTTCTGCCAATTTATTTACAATTTTTTTTTTCGTACAAAAATAGTGACAAATCTTCTTCGACTTCTATAGTAGCATCGCTCAATTCCATCCGCTTCGTTACTTCGTGCTTTTTTGACTAAAGACTGGTAAAATAAACTTCTGTATAGGGAGTTAATCACTTTACAGGAAAGGAAATCTGGCCTGTGAACTTGCTATTGTCAGTAAAACTTCCTCACTAAATAAAACGATCCGGAAGAAGTGTAATGTACGGGGTTGTGCTTCCCTTTTCGATAGAATTATGCTGCCATTAGGCATTTGGCCTAACACGCCTGACCTTTTGCCACACTTAGCGTGAGTCCTTTAACGAGTCGTAAACGAAGGATGTCGAAGGCAACAACAGTGCATTATGGGTGTGTAATAGGGCAAAAACTTTGCTCTTGAACACACGCACACACTCATACATACATTCATGGGCAAAAAAAAACTTTGTGAACGTGTGTGTTGGTACAAAGAAAATTGGCATCGTTACTATGTGGTGTGTGAATTGGACTGTAAACGTATCCACGTGTCATTTCCCTTGATTGACATTCATCCGATACTTTTTTCTGCTATGCAAGAATCGATACACACTCTCTCTCTCTCTCTCTCTGATCCTCTGGTATGAATTCTCTAACGCCCTGAAGCCAGGGGCTTTGATTTCGTTGTACGCAAAAGGTTTGGCCATCTTCGTTGATGTTGCATGGTAAAAACACAAAACTTCTCTTTCTAATACAATACTGATTCGTACGCAGTCGTGACGCTCCCGATTCCTAGGTTCCGTTCCGTTCATTTCCCGTCTCGATGACGCTTACTGTGAGCGGCGGTGCGACCGTGGCAGTCGACAGCGTGGTGGCCGGTTCGTTCATATCATCCTCATCGTCCTCATCTTCATCCTCGTCATTGCTCACCAGCTCGTTCGTTCGCCGGAACAGCAGCTCGTTGCGTCGGAAAAGCGGATGCTGACGGAACCGGTGCACTCGAGAGCGGGCGCCAGTGCAACCGGGTGCATTAGTGGTGCCCTCGGCGGCGGCGGCTGACCCTAGTGGTATGCCCTCTGCCGCTGCCGACACACCGACCGCAGCACCCGCGGTCGATCAGGTCGTGGCATCATTGGGGAAATCCTACATGGGTCGAATCGGTCGGTAAGGAATGGTTCTGTGTTCGTGTGTGTGGGCGTGTGTGCGCCAACCAGGTACGCGAGGTTTCGATAGAAAGTTTGTATACACGTGCACACATTCGCATGAAGCAGGCCCCGGGTGGGTGGGTTGGTTGGTTGATATTTGTTTTTTTTCCGGTATCATCATTCGGTCCAACCCGGCAAACCCCAAGGAACGCATCGCCAGCCAACAATACAAACGAGTACGAGCACAATGCAATGCAAACCGACAAAAAAAAAACAAGAAAAAAGAAAATGGAAAGAAAACACGCTACAATCAATGCAAATTTTGTCATCCTGTCGCTTTGCTGCATTCCATCAACAGATGCACACACACACACATGTAAAATACACACACATATAGACAGAATATTATTAATGGCCGTGGTGTTGCGCATGATGTTTCCTTTCGTACAAGGCGGCCAATATATTGACTACTGCTTAAAGCTAATGTTCATAATCACTAGATGAGGCAATTAGCGGGGATGTATTGACGAGAAAGCATAATATTTTGGAAAGTAAATATGGGAATGAGGTGCAAAATTTCAGTAAGCGATCATAAATAGCGTGATTGTTGTGTTTGAAAAATAGATTGGAATAAATTTTGCGAAGAAATTAGAAACATAAATAAGAGAATCGATGGTTTTTGCACCTACCAAAGTGTTTTCAAAAGAAAATATTAAAAATATCCAAAATTTCATTTAAGAAAGTTTCATTTTATGACAAGTTTATTTAAAACTTAAAATAATTAAAAAAATGCAATCATTCATGAATTTAAATGCAGGAGAGCTTAAAACTGCGAAGAAATAATGCAATATTTACACTAAAATAGGTTTAAAATTTTGTACAAAATAAAATCACATTTTTCAATGAGGAAAACGTACAAAAAGAAAAGGTTTTCAGAAAGAAACAAAAATAAACTATAAATTACGATACAAAATAGAAAAATAACCATAACATTCTATGAGACCACAAAAACACGAAAACAAAACAAAGGAACAATAAAAACAAATGAAAATATAAAATATGACGTATGCATTAACATATAGACAGATTTTTATAATTCTTCTTGCAATGACACAGTGTCTAATCGGTCGATTTGGTTTGTAACTTGGCTTTTCGTATGTAAATACTGTAAACTATTAAATACTTAATATTAATCGAGAGATGTTAAATACATTAATTCGTCTGTTCATCAATTTTTATTTGCGGTGCCATTCAAATTTATTCTACTCTTCAATGCATACACTACAACTCTTATTAAAAGATTGCTTCAGGATTTATTTGAAATGGAATTTAAATTGATATACGAAACCAAAATAGTAATTTAAAAAATAGGATTAGTGATTGGTGGTTAGTGTTAATTTGGGACATGACTACCGGTGACCATCGATCAACGTTTACATGCATTTATTAACTCATACCAATTTACCCGTCTTTGCAAAGCTTTGTTTAGCTTGTTTTCTTGTGTTTAGTATGGTATCCACCAGCGAGGACATTTGGTTTGGCTGTCCCTCATGCGAGCAAGCAACGAACCAACCGAACCGAGCAGCCGAACCAGATACGTGTTGTACCTTCCGCTAGATGGAAGCGTCTCTTCGTTTTTTCTCGCTCCGTGTCCTTTGACCTTCGTGTTTGAACATTCGATTTCTAAGCGCAACAGCCCATCACAGCATTCGCTCGTCGATCCCATCGAGGGAGCGGGTCGTCGGCGAAGGACAGTGTGTCGCAAGGGAGACGGTCGGTTTGTCCGTAGCCCAGCAAAGCATGGCATGCCGCAGTAGCACTAGGATGGATCGTGGTCGCTAAGCATCGATGAAATGAAGTCAAAGGGATCCGGGTTAAGGGAAGGTGTGTGAATGGGCATGAGAGCATGAGATGTTGAGAAGAATGAGAAAGCAAACAACATGCAGAGCACAGATGCGAAAGGCAATGCGCCGTAGACGCCAAAGGAACAAGACTGAAATCGCAAATAGACCAAACGGGTAACGTAACGCCATAACGTAACTCTTGCTAAGATGCTCGCTAAGTAAGTAATGCCAGTATTGCTCGCTCGGAAAGTGGTGTAGTATGTGCGATGCAGTGCTGTACTTACGTGCAGTGGGATGCGCTGATTGAGCGATTTGTTTTTGTTCTTCTTCAAGGAACACAGCAACAGTTCGCGCATGCCTTTACGAAAGTTGCGGCTCAGGAAGGCGTACAGGAGTGGATTGACACCGGAGTTGAAGTAGGTCACCAGAAAGGTGAGCGGGGTGAAGAGCGCATTAAAGTTGGAGTCACCCTTGTAGTCAGTGGACCTGAGGAGGGTAGAAAAATGATGTACGGGTGATGAACGAGGAATGGTTTTGCTTGGAGCTGGTGAAAATAGTTATTGGCATTTTATTGTTATTCATAATTTAAAAGAAATTTTCTTCCAACCGTAAAGATTTATTTCTAAAATCCATATTATATAGAGCCAGTTATCATTGGCTGTATTTATAAACGTTTAAAAATAAATAAATGCCTCGCATCCGAGCAGATCCGAGATTTAAACGACAGACCAAATATATTTGTTCCCGGCCCCTTTCTATGGCATAAATCATCAACAAAACGGGTGGTCAACATAACATTAATGACGTCAGGAATCACTTAGTACCATTGCTAGGTTAAGTGAACAGAACGCACACTGGGTGAATAATACCATTGCACGGACGCTTTTCTTTTTATTGGGGAAAGCGTCACGATGCCACCACCTGGGCGATATTTCAATGAAACGTGCATGATTAGACTCTTTTCTCCGGCAGTTTGGACATCTTAACAGTAATTTCGTATGCGGAACGCAGTGATACGTTTTTTTTTGTGTGAGTTCTTTTTCATTTGACAAGTCATTCGGCTTATCATTTCGTTCTACCTTCCACGCGTGACCACGCGCGCTGTTGACGTCAAAGCCGGGTCCGGGACCAATGGTCGATAAAAATGAAATATGAAGTCACTTTCGCAAAGGTAGAAGCGGGTGAAAGAGAGACACTTCGAAACTCACCAGTATTGCCACATTTTCCTTGCATGGAACGGTAGATTGCAGAGGGCGAAGGTGAGCACCACCACCATCAGCATGCGAATGACGCCACGGCGCGCTCGGAGCACGTTGTTGGACGAGTGGGACACCTGTGTCAGCTGGGTGCCGTGTCGTTGGTGGAAGCTGTTCTGCGCCGGCCAGGTAGTCACCACTACCTTATCCGACTCGACCGAAACCTGTGTGTGTGTTTTTGTAACCCATGAGGCTTGTGTGTTTATGTGGAATTCGGTATCTCCGGTATTCCGGGCGGAAGTAGACACCGCAATGTCCGTGCACCTAACGCAATAAAGGCGCCCGGACGGACACTTACCTGGCTTTCGGTGACACCTGTGGTTCGCTTGTCGTACTTGCTGCTTGGCTTCCGGTGGAAATTGCTCGAATAGCTCGATGAGGTTGTGTTTTGCAGCGCAATGTGTCGCTCCAACCCCCGGGAGCTTTTCCACAGTGCTATCGCTATTCGGCTGTACAGGACCTGCAAAACCCGGTGGCCGGTGTTGGTCGAATGGAATGTGTGGTGTGAAGCAGTGGCAGCAGTGCAGAGTTTTGAAAGGAAGGTTTCCGCAGGCATGAAATAAAAACTCACACCCGGGTGACCCGTAATGAGCACTTACCGTCATAACCAGGAGCGGTAGCAGGTACAGCAGGGCAAAGTTGATGATGTCGAACAGCTCGGAGTTGAACATTTTCCGGTTGACGATGCAGATCGTTTCCAGCTGGTCATCACCGAGGTTGTTCGTGATGGTACGCACGAAGATAAACTTTGGGATGGAGTAGACGGCGGACGTTATCCACACGGCCACGATGACTAACTGTGGTGGACAGGAAGAGGAGGTGAAAGAGGAAATCAAATGATGGGAAAATGCTTTGAAGCTTCAAGGTTTTATGTATCGTGTAAATGTTCAGCGTGTTCTTGGCATTTTAAATGCTTTATACTCTGACAGTTATCATACTTTATTACAAATTTATCAAACTTATTTTTAGATAGTTTTCCCCAAGCGATGAAACTGCATTCCAAAAGAGGTTTCAAGAAGAAACTTTCTTTTAAAAGAATAAGTACATGTCGTTAGTCCCTAGTCCAGTTGAAGCTTGTTGAAGTTCTTCTTCTTCTTATTGGCTTAAAGAACTTTTAGGTTACGTCGGCCATCGAATGGTTTACTAGACTTGCAGATATCACGTAGTTGGATGCTGCGGAGGGAAATGGCGACGGTCCAGATGGGGTTTGAACTCCAGCCCTGCCTTGGTAAGACCGGCGTCGCTTTAACCTATACCACCGGGTCGCCCCGAGTTAAGGTAAGCCAGTTTATTATAAGAATCAGTCAAAACGCTCAAAATAAATAATGATTCTAGATATACAAATAGCTCTCCACCTTGTTGTGT
Source organism: Anopheles maculipalpis (assembly GCF_943734695.1). Taxonomy (NCBI): domain Eukaryota; kingdom Metazoa; phylum Arthropoda; class Insecta; order Diptera; family Culicidae; genus Anopheles; species Anopheles maculipalpis. The sequence goes on from NC_064872.1 coordinate 32,302,581, forward strand.
AGCAACTCTGATCCAAAAAGCTAAATAAAGGTTAATTACCGTTCATAAATGAGCTTACAAGCAGTGTTCAGAACAATTATCAACGCTAAATCCAATTTAACTCATCTGTCTTATGATAAGAAATTAACTTACAACGTTAAAAATATATCGTTGATACAAAAAGAAAACTCAATTTGAATTTAGTGCCACTAAAATAACCAAAAAAATTATAAAAATAATAAAATGTAATAATTTTATTTATTTTTATTTTTGTTTGAGTATGACAACTTGCCGCCTCATGGTCTGTTATAACTTTATTTAAAAAAAATTTGCCATAGGGTCTGGCCGTTCTTCATGAAATGAAATAAATAAATTAAAACAAAACAAATTAAAGTTTATTTTCTTGAATATGTTGTGTTGTTTTTAATAGAATCCAAAATTACAAAAAAAAGTTTAAAGCATTAAAGTTTTGTCTATATTTAAGTTGAACACCGAACACCCATAGTTGATTAATCGTTAATATAAACGAAATTAGACTGACGACTAATTTGGAATGTTTGTTTACGCCAAATAAAAATTTTATTGCATACTTTTAGGCGGCGAATAAAGAGCTGAGAGCTAGTGAATTTACTTACTCTATTGTTTTGAAGATCAAACAAAGACTTTGCGGACAACAATTGAGTACAAAAACACACTCCACTGCCTCATAGAAGGAAATGTAATTAAAGGCGAATTTTTTGTAATCAAATAAACTTAAATCTTGTAACTGCTTTTCATCGCTAATCAGCTTAATCAGCGGATGTTTAAGTTAAGGCTCGTCCTAATTGTAGCCAGCTTAACTCCTTTTTTTCTATGAATCCAATCGTCAAAAGTTAAAAGCTCTCCGTTTATCTTTCGCATCTGAGCTGACTCCACCAGTCAGTAAACATACGCGTTACTTCGAAAGGTGACTAAACGTATGCATGTGTTGTTGCATATGGAAAAAAAACTACACATCAATGGAAACGTTAGTACGACAGCAACTACGACAGCGAAAGTGCTGCAGCTTCTTCATCACCGGACATCACAAACATGCCACGAAGCAAAGTGCAATGGGTGACAGATTGTTCCTTTTTTGGGGTGTGTAGTTAAGCTGATTATTTCCCCAGTGGGTGGAGCTGCCTGTGGAGTTGGAAGGATGGTCAACCACAAAAGCACACTGTTTGTTAGCGAGATTAAACTTTTCCGGGTGGCAACGGCAACGGCGTACGGACCAGTGGATGCAATGGCTACTGTTGAGGGTGCATCTGGTGCACATTCTGTCGACTGGTTGGCATAGATTGAATATGGAGCCGGAAGCCCTGTACTAGGGGTGCAATATTGTTTACCCTGCTGCTTATCGATCTGCGGACAAAAGGCACGACATGGCAAGACGTCGATGACGTTCCTTTGTGCGGTTCCGATCGTTTCGAAGGACACGAGCAACTACTCCGGGGATGGTCTCTTGGCGTCGTTGGACGGTATCGAAGGGTGGGCGATATCGATTCGGTTCAATGATTGAGTGGGTACGCAACCAAATGGAACAAAACGCGAACTGTTCTGGCTGCTCCTTCGGGTTTGCTGCATTGAAGATGAATGCTCGAGTACGAGTGGCTTTTCGAGGGGTAATTAGGGAATACTTCAAGTCGCATCGGTACACTCAGTACACTGAATGCGAAGTGCAATCGATCGAGAACTGTACGTCAAGATGGTCTTTTTGTTGTCCCAGGGTAAATTTCCTGTGCCAGGACGAATCATTACAATGCTTGGCGGGCGAGCATATGTTTAAGGCTTGTTTTGTGGATTGGATTGAACTCTGCTCTACTTGTGTTTACTTGAACGGAAATGACAAAGATTTTGATATTTGGTTAATTACGCTGGATAGTTACAACCCTCCATTTAAGTTTATACATGACCAGCTTCAATTGTGAGCAGATATATTTCTAAGGAAGCGACAAAGTTGCACTAAAATGGCATCCAGAGTGCTTGAAAATAACTCATTTTATTATAGCCTTACTATGCAGTTGCATTACCACGATCACTCTCTCCCTCGTCAATTCATCCTCGTTACAATGTATTTGAAGTGCAAAAGCACTCTTCCAGCACAGATATACACGTACGCACATAAATATCAATTCCCGGAACCTATCTGGTTCAGTGTGATTAATGTTTTCGATTTTACCAAACATCATACACATCCTGCCGGCGAGCGGCATACCTACCCTTAGTCGGCGCGATGTCAGGATCTGCTTGCACGTGATCGGATGGATGATGGCAAAGTAACGCTCCATACAGATGACGACCAGGATGAATATCGAGGCGGTGTAGCTGAGCGAATGCACGAACTGGTACATCTTGCAGAGAAAGTCACCAAACACCCAGCTGTGTGAAAAGCAAAAGGGACAGATAGAAGGCAGTGCAACGTTATTGACGGGCTGTCAGCGTTACCGGGCTCGTAGAAATCGTACTGTTTGAGGGTTTTGAGAAGCAAACGACAAACCACACGGTGACACATGGCACTAAAGCCGATGTAGGGGGTAATGTGGGAACTTCCGCTCTCGAGATGACGACATCAAGTCTGGGTAATAGAGAATCTGGTTTGCATTTTTTTGTTTCAATTTAATTTCAAATTTCAAGATCAAACTCGTTTATGACATACCGACATAAAAAAAAAGGCTGAGTAGAAAAACAGATCACTCTGGGATTGGAATTTTTAAAACACCCGAACGGCAACATCGATCGTCTGTTTGTTTATTGGTGCAAGCATATTTCCGAAATGGTTTGCATGTGTTTGTTTGCAATTGTGTTTCCTGTGGCGTAACATTTATAACGTGCTGGGAACATAAAATGTTGCTCAAAGACGGTGTTTGTACGCTAACGCTGCAATACGCGCCGCGCGTAAACATTTGCAGTCGAACGGCTTTGAGGAAATGGAAAAGTAATAATGACCCGCGTGATGGAATGTTAACAAAGGATAAAAGTAACATTGGCAACATGTTGGCGAGATACATATGGTAAAGCATCAAATGAAAAAAATACTGGTAATTTGGTATATTTCGGGTAGCGTTTTTTTGTTTGATTAGTTATTGAAGTATATTCAAAAAGTTTGTAACAGATGTATCGCTTACTGATTTCATTTCTTTTTAACGGACCTGTATTCTGTGCAGACTAAATTTAGATTTTACAAACTTTTATTTGTTAAATAGACCATCATCACCGCAAATTAGTACCTAGACTGTTTTATAAGGCTAGGCTGTTTGTCGCAGATGTTATAAACAATGAGAAATAATTTTTGTTAGCATTAGGAGACCAGACCGTTTTTCACAAATAAATTTTTTTTTGAAAAATACCTCACACGGTTTAAAGAATTATCCTCTTCCTTAGAGTTTCTGTTTCAATTTTTCATAAAATAAGGGGTAATACTGACTATTAAAATCCTCTAAAATGAAAAAATTTGGCATTATTGGTGTCTTTGATGGCTATAATTAGTACCATATCGTCTTTAACGAAGAAATTAGTTCAGATAAAATTCTAAATATGCTCAATTAAGACTGCTTTTACGCACTGTTATTACACGATTATGAGCATTCTTGATAACTGAATTAATATTATCATTTTTAGTCATGTCTTTGTTATGAGTCGGTGGTGAGTTGCTCTTTGATAATTGCGTTAAGTTCTTCTTCTTCTTGACTTAACGACCTCTAAGGTCATGCCGGCCATCGAAATGGCTTACTAGACTGCCGATGCCACATAGTTTGTTAGTCAGTCCTCACTACGGGGGGACAGTCCGGTTGGGATTGGAGCCCCGGTTCCACCGTTTGAAGACCCCAATTGCGTTGAGTTGTTTCGGTTTAAAATAGTTTTTGATTTTAATGAATTTTAATTATCAATTTCAACTTATAACGTTGGTAAACATTCTCCTTGCCAACAAAGATTTCCTTTTCCTTTGGAAATTATGCAGCTAATTAACTGCATTATTTTAAATTTCCCAGAATTTAACATGAACAGCATACAGCAAATGAAAATCTCCACCATTCCATACTATCACTATCCATCGACGTAGAAAGAGCTTTCGCAGCCCTTGGGAAGTATTATCTTTTCTCTCCCAACAACAGCCAGTATCGTCAGGCGTAGTGGTGTAGCTTTTGTACGTCTTCATCAAGTACTAGCGCCACTTGTCGGTCCCACCAAGAACCGCACTTTCATCTTTCATTCTTCAACTCTTTACTGCTGCACGCAGAATTGACACGGGGCACAAGCCGGGGCGATCGTTATTTTCCTTCACCGCAGCGTAAGACATCACATCGGCAAGCCGAAGTTTTCTGCGCTGCTGCACGCAGATACGCTGTACGCGAAATCTCTTCGCAAAGGCTCTCCCAGTACACGGACACCACCATTGCCAAGGGAGGAAACTATCGACAACAATACGAACCGCCGTACTGTTGGGGTTGCGAATTCCGCTAGAACTTTTCCCGGGCGAGTGCAGTGCCAGTGCTCAGATTTTGGGGATCATGTTATGGGACACGTTTCTGGCTGGCTGGAGCGGCGCGTCTTTCTGTTGGGTTTCGGTGGCTGAAAGTTTCTGGCAAAACATGGTGCGCAGGAAATTGGATAGCATCTCCGGGCAGCCGGTTAGAAGGATTGCTGTTTGGAGAAGCCGCTACCAGAACTAGTGCCAACCTTAATTATGCTCGCTAATTAGGTAAAAGGATTATGTTTTGACGCGCATGGAAAGGATGATGGAGACACATGGAGTTGGAGTTATGCATCAAGTGTGTGATGTGGTGTTTAAATCCTGCTTTCGTACGGGATCTTTCGGTAGGTAGGCGAAATGATGTGGATTTTGAAGTTAGTTCACGTTCATGTTTTAAAGATAAAGTTTGTGGTATAAAGTAAGCCGGAGAGTCTTTTTTTGCCGTGCTTGCCGGTGCGATGTTTTGTCAAACGAGCGTAGCCTTAGGGGTGTGTCTAACAAAGAAAACTACGTGGTTCAATAATTAAAAAGCTTGTCGCTTTTTTTCCTTTTGGTAATCTGTGAAACATGGCGGGAGGGATTATTTTGTCGTTCGTTTTGTTTGGTCTGCACCGTCACGCGAGGAACACAATCAGCAGCATCATTAAAGATTAATAATTGACGTAGTAATGGTAGCTTTTCGCTTCATTGAGACTGTCCTTGAGCGAGCGAATCCTCGGGAGAAAAAAGAGACGTGGCACAATTGAAAATTTATACACCACTAGTGGGATGGAAACGGAGGAGAGCAGAAGCAAGCGTGCCTCACAGCTCACAAATTTGAGCTTAAATTCGTTTGCAGATGGGACCGAAAAATGCCATCAAAATTGTAATTAATATCTTTCCTTCTCTCTCTAGTCACTGCGTTGATTTGGAAACTTTTGTTTTATTTTTTATTTTGGACATTTTTCTTTTTCAGTTTTTGGAATGAAGCTTCAGCTTCTTTTTTCCGTTTCGGCGATTTCTGGTTTGATTTGTTGGATTTTTTCGATTCATTAATTGCTATCGATTAGTTACCGAAATTCCACCGAGAAGAGGACAAACGGAGGACAACCAAGAGGGGAGATATTATGGAATATAAAATCAATTATTGTCCCAAATCAAATATCCAAACAGTGATTTCTACGAATCGTTGCCTATTGGCGTGAACGTAGCGAATGGCACGAAACCCGGACCTTACTGTCGGCGAAGGAATGTCATTGAACGTTGCGCTTGGTGTGACTTACCTTTCGATCAAGTAGATGGTCAGGTTCTGCATCACACAGAACACACCCACGCACAGGTCGGCGACGGCCAGGTTCGCGAGGAAGAAGTTCGTTATCGAGCGTAACCTTCGGGAGAGCGTCACCACTAGAATCACGAGCAGGTTCCCTGGGGAAGAAAGATCCGGTAAAAAAAAAGTAGATGACAATGATGACGTCCTTACAGTGAAGTTTTCAATAAAAGCCAAACGACTGAAGCTGATTGATAGAGGTAAACGGAGAATTCCGAGTAGATGTATTCCGGTTACGTTGGCTGCAACTGACACGTTATCCGAAATCTAAGAAACTCCAAAAAGAGAAGGATTCACTCTCACAGTGACACTTTGGGCAAGAAGAAAAAGCAGTAGCTCAGGGACTAAGAGACGCATATCTTTGCAACGGTTCGCGAGCCTCGCGATGCGAAAGCAGACAAACAAGTTTGGGGAAAAAGCTTCTCTTTGAAAAGGAACTTGATCGACCCTTTGGTCTCGCTTGGGGAGCGTAATAGCAGATACGGGAGTTATCTTTAGCTTTTGCTGGATTGATTCCTTTCCGGTGAGCTCGTGGAAGTAACATGGCCACACCATGGTGATGATGAGAAACGGAGCACTACTATCGAGGGTCGTTTCAGTTCACTGGTAATGGAACGGAATTGCGTATCGTCAAAGGATGTTGCACAGCAAACCCTGAAAACAGTGATCCTTGCGAAGCTTATAGATTGTGGCTCATTGTGTTTGATGATTCGCTTGTGTCCTCGATGGGTCTCTCTGATAGACGGATTTGGATGTAAACCGGCCACGGATGACCAAAATAATATTTTTTAAGTTAAATATTATCTTTACAGCCGAATGAAACTGGACAAAGTTTGCAACTCACATAAAGAATAATAATTTCAACAAAAGAAGTGATTTTTTCTTATGAGTTACAAATGATGACTTTTGCTAGGATAATGGCGAAGATCAATCTAATTTCTTGCTATACATTATTGTCTTATTCGTTTCCTTTTCAAACGCCTTTTTGTACAGGCAAAGAATGGCCAACTGTATAAATATTTATAAAACTTGTCAATGTTTAGATTTATAAAAAAACAATTAATTAAAACAAAAAAAAAACAATCAAACTGAATAGCAAATTCAGCTGTACAACAGCTATATCTCAATAAATAACTTTTTGTTTGAATTTTATCCTAGGGAAAATTCTACAAAAAAACCTGCCAAACAGTCTCGTGAGACGTTCCAGCAATTATTGAATACTTTAGCATTGGTTGCATAGAAATAAATTTTTTGGCATTTTTACTGAGTAATAAAAATGCCAAAAAACTGCTTCCTTCAAATACTGGCTGTCCAAATGACCCCAATATTGCTATTGACTGATGCTGAGGTTCAAATGTTTCTTTTAAAAAAGCTTCTCAGGCATTGACGGTGAGTGTTGTACTGAATTTCCATTTTTTCCATAATCTTCTACAATGCCTAGAAGTTTGCTCCTGAACCCATGTTTTACAACGATGAACCACATAATAATCATTTGGTTTTCTTGAAAATTTTTTGTTGGATGGCTTTACTAGTGTTACAGTATGGTTGTGTTATAAGAAAAAAACAGAAGATTTTGTCTAATAGAAGGGTCTGTCACATTGTCGGATCCCTATCAAAATCCCATCTGAACCGTTTTTCCACGTAAATCGTTTGACGAACCAAATTTGAAAATAGAAATGATGTATAAAATTCTTGAGTGGATTTTCTTTATAAGAAATATCAAATGTATATTTTCCGAAGTGTGTTGGCTATTCAAGCTTGATACAAAATAAAATGATGTGTTCTTTCATTCGTCTTGTTTCTTAAAAGTTTATCGTATTTCTTCCTCAGCTGACTGTACATTCTTTCACCCCATCTTAGATCGTTTCTCCTCCTGGTGTGAATGTAATTCCCTAATCTTATGTCTCGAGAAATATTACAACTTCTCGTTTACCCGTTGCCTTAATCTAAATTTCCCTATTGTCTTACTAATTCTCAAATATCTCGAGTTTCTTGAATTAGGGGCCTCAGAGTCCGGCTTGAACTCGAAAAATCCTTAGTATGTTTGGTTGCTTTAACAAGCTCTTGTGCATCAAGGCGCTCCACTGTTCGTTGATTAGGTCAAGACTGTAAGGATCCACATCGATCTTGTTGAGCTGGTTCAGAGGTTCTTTCGCTGGATTCGGATCTCGTAAACACGGTGATGCCTGCTATATTTAAGAATCCGTTTGCTGTAGCTTGGGCTTAGAGACATTCGAAGCTCACCGTACGATCGCTCAATCGTCTTTTATTAAACGGCTCTTCTCTTGGACTGTGCCGATGCCCCCGATCTGAGCTCGGTAATTTCTTTATACATACATCCTCACTCCTTTTCTCCTTCTGCATCATTTCCTACATCCCTACGTCGCGCACCGCAGTCAAAAGTAATAATCCTCTGGTGCGTGCCATGCTTCTGATCAATTTCTCGTATAATTTGTTTGATTTTAATCCCTCTCTATCTTCCTATCCTGCTTGTCTCCGATTCTCTCTCAACATTTATTTTCCCTTTTCATAACTTCATAAACACCATAATCACATACGAATGATCCTTCCATATCTGTCATCACAGCTGATCAATATCTGGAGCTCAATATTGAACCGGTTAGAGATAAATGTTTAATTAAACATGCTTTATGTTGAATGAGCAATTAAATCTCTATCCCCCGCGTGAAAACCACATTCAATCACACACACAGAATTAATTAAAAACACTCATCGTATTCGTATCCACCTCTACCACTTAGCATGTACCGAAGTGTAGTGTAATTTAAATTTCTCATTTACACTACCAAAAAGAGAACGTCAATAATAATCATAATTTCACGGCGTTGGAATAAATACTGCAATAAATCATCGTGCGTGTTGATATGTTGGTCTGTAATTGTTTTATCGAATCTGCTCCGCGGTACCTGCTACCCGTCGAACGCACATTGGCTGTGGTCAACGTGCGTCATAAATCATCACGGAAGCATATTTGGTCACGGTGAAATTGTTGTTTGCCCAAGCGGCCCTGAGCATCATTTTGCCGGCTGGTAAAGGCAAAGTAAAAAGCAAACGTACGCACATAATTGGCTACCAAAGCTAACGACACTCGCAATCTGGAGGCCATAAATCTGCTTATCTGCTTGAGCTGCGCACTTATGGCAGTAGCCCCGTGTACTGAATCATTTTTGGATGCAGCAACAACAGAGACGCTGATTTTCTTTTCCGTTTTGCCGGGTTATCGAACCCGATAAACTGTTCACTGTGGGACAGAGCGGGCATATAAAATGTAATTTAGGATAAATGCGAACGAAATTGTAACAAACGAAAAAATAGAAGCACAACATACTGCTCACTATAACTTAGACTTTGGAAGGTGCTCCATCGGCTGACCAATCGGAATTACGGTTTCTTAGAATTTGCTCACACACGTAATCATATTCCTCGAAGGAGCCACACAGAAAAAGTTAACCTTCAATTACATGTGTGGGCGTATTTCAGTGGAAACATATTTCCAGCCGGAATGGCTTTCTCTGTGAGAATGTTGGCTTTCCGGGGGGAGGGCAATGGAAAACAGAAATTGAAGTCTGGAGACACAAAGCGTGGTGAAAAAAAAAGAAGCATAAAAAAAAACACTTCGGCTCGATAAAAGTTTCTTGCGGTGGAAGAAGCGACGGAAAGCAAACCATCAGGCCACTGGCTGGAGGTAATAAATAATTCATCCGGGACTTTACCAAAGGGAAGAGAACGATTCCGCACGGAAACTGATTGCTATCAATAGCTTCGGCCGCAAGTTGATCCGGCACGATTCGATGTGAAGTTCATTTGCTGTGTGTAGAGTGTTGTTGTTTTTCAAGCTTATTTTTCTTAGGCAATCGAAATCACCATTGCGCACTGTGGCGGTGGTTTCAATTGGCAAAAATAAAACAGAGCTTAGAGATTGATGGAAAGTATTTTAAAATATTATGTTTTACGTCTTGGTTTTTTAAGGTTGTTTTGAAGTACTTGTTTGTCGCTTAGAGATACACGTGCCGACTTGTGTCAGGTTGATTTGCTTCTTAATAATTTGAGAGCTACAGACGAGCAAATTAAAATAATTGGTAGCAAGTGGAGAAGATTTTTTTCGTTGATTTGGCAAAACTGATTTTCTTCGTTCAAAATAACTTTTTTTTGGCGGTTATACGATTGGACGACTATACAGTAGATGCAAATTATTCCAAACAGTTTGCATACACATTCAGAGCAAGATAAATTGAATAATTTATGCAATTTGTAACATTAAACCAAGTGATGAAAGCAAGTACAATTGCAGTATCTTCTTTTCAAGTCTTTAATAAAAAAAACTTGCTTTACTCACTTTGTGCTCCTTGGTTTAATGGCCTTTTAAAGACTAAGGACCGAATAGGTCACGTCGGCAGTCGAATATCTTACTAGACCTGTTCGGTAAGTGAGTTAATTCTCACTACGGGGGAACGGATGCGATTTGAACTGCCATTTTGCCTGCCGTTTAAAGACCGTTGTCACCTATACCACTGGACCGCTCGACTCAAATCAGTATACTAATTGAATGGATTCCCTTCTAGAGCTGTCAGATCATTGCAAATAACTGTCTTATCATGTGGTAAAACATTTATTAAGTTTTTATCGATACTAAAAGTAGTTTAAGAAATATTTGTTGTCTTGAAAATCAAATTCTAAACCTTTCGATTATCCCACGGTTTCCTACTTTTATCACACTCTTCCTCAGACATTGACTTCTTCACCGTCAAATATTCAGGCACATTCATGCCTTACCGACAAACGATTTCTGAAAGCTTTAGCATACTTAAACACTTGATTTTAAAGTAAGCTTACCGAAGAAACAGCAACAAAACACCAAGGAGTAGAGCGTGATGAATATGACTCGCACGTCCGTCCGATCGAATATGAACTCCTTGTGCACGAAGTTGGTGAACGAGTGTGTCAGGTTGTTCGCGTCGGAAAATTCCAACCCCGACCCGTTGACGTTCAGCAGGGCCGTAGTGAGTAGTGGTGCCACCGAACCATTGGGCCCGCCCAACGATAGCATAGGGGCAGCTGACGCGGGCGAGGAACTAACCACCGTCGAGTAGTTGGCCAGGGTGGAGTGGTTCGCACCGACAGGTGAAGAATTTCCAGCTCCCAGCAACAATCCACCGCCACCGTGGGTTGGACCCAACCCATCGAGAAAGGCTGCACTCGAGCTGAGGAAACTCATCATTACACCGACGGAACTGGCAGGGGAGGAAGTCCCGTTGGGAAAGTCTAGCATGTTTTAAAAGCCTCCGTTTGCAGAACAGGCTTTGATTGCCGTTTTTCTTCACCGTGTGAGGGACGGTTTCACGTTACACTCACACCACTAGCTGATATCCGACATAGGGATATGATTGATGGGTGGTGCTGCCGGTAAACTGCCCCATTCGTATGGCCGCTTGTAACAGGTTGGGCTTAATTGGTAGGTTTAATCAGCAGCTTGTATCCACGTATGTGAGAATTGATTTTTCATCGCTCACTTAACCACCATCTGCTGGTGCTGTTGCGCTGGTGTGATGATGTGGATCACTTAATTGCTGTCTCCCGTCGGTGGATTATCGATAATTGAGTAGATTATCTGCAGAAGAAAGAAGAAAAAGAATGGATGAGGTAGAGCATTAATACCAGTAAAGGGTAACAAAGGGAAACATATTGAAGTGAACCATTTCACTTGACGATTGTCGATACGCCCGAGCGATTTCGTTCCACACGATGGAGACGCCTGGTCGGTTTTTTTTTTTACTGCAAAGCAATGGAGACGCCTGGTAGCTTTCAGCGAATTTATGCGACGGTTAAAAATTGCGGTAAAACCATGCAGACAAACAATTGATTCCATCTGCGGTGCCGACACTGATAATGACGATAACGATGCCGGAAGGGTAATGAAAATTTAATTTCATTATTTCTTCTGCATCGCGCTTGTGGGTAACGTTTATGTTTGAGCACTTGCTTTTGAACTCATGGGCGAGATGAAAACCACCACTCGCCGGTGAACCCATTTTTCAACAGCCGCAAGGGGTAACCAGGCCCGATAAAAACAACAACACCACCTGTACATGCCACCATCAAACGCGCTTTCGAGAAGAGAAGAAAAAAACCTACCCGTAAAAAAAAAATGATACCGTCCCCGGTGGAGTAAATCATTGGACGAAAATAAACGAACGAGAACGGGGTGAAAAAAAAAAAAACTAAAAAGCGGGAAGGAAATATGGAAAGCATAAACTTCAATCTGAAAATTCCCATCCCCGGCACGGTGGAATGTTCTGTTGCGTGGCGCGCACGTTTGTATACACACAACATGAATGAAAGACATCCGCCTCGGTTTGCCTTATGTTGTTCCCGAAATAAAATTATGCTTCAAACGTAACAGCACCAGGTCGGAATGTACAATGGGTAAAGTTAGGGACGAAATTGAAATATTTTACCTCGCTGCTACTTGCTGCGCAAAATGTATTTATTGCTTTCATAACTGTAGCATTATTGGAGCTGCATTGGAAATTGCTGACGACTTAATACACCGCTTCCAAACTGTCAAAAGCATCCCTGCAAAACCACATGTGTGCTGCAAGGGGAAAAAACAGAATCAAGGTGGATTTGTCATGCATGTTTTCTCGTTCAACTGCTTCATCGTCGCCTAAAGACAACAATAAAATCTGCACCGTACCTTTCACTCGAACAATGCGTACAATGGCGCAAGGCATGCGTACAATAATTTAGTCACTGTATCTACAACCGACAGATACGGTCTGGTGCGTGCGTGTGTCCTTGAAGCAGTGATCGAAGGAGCAGAGTCAGTTTGGGCAGCGGAAGAAGGTATGAGAATAAAAACCGGAACAGGAAATAGGAGAATGATTTATATTTAGGCGTCGAGGGAGGTTCTCTAGCTAACGAACAGTGAGCGCACAGTGTGCAGGATTGTTGGTTTCCAAAATGAAGTGCTTTGGTGTCCTATATTTTATCGTCTTAGATGGCACCCGGCCTTGACAGTAGTGCACGCAACGTTGGATCGTATAACCCTCTCTATCTTGCTTTCTTCCATTACGAGCAGACCAAAGGTTTCTTTTGGATAATGATTTGTGACAGATCAGGGCAACAGTCTTCTGTGGTTTTCCTCGCAGAAAGGGAAACGATGATGAATTGCTAGAGGAAATTAGTTTCGATGGGTTTATCGTAAAGGGGAAATAAAATGAACTCGTAAACCGTAAGATTGCGCACATAAATAGGGCTATATTTCTATAGGCCATAATGAAGAATGGCAAAATCAACGTGATTTTCATGTACCGTTTGTCTAGGTGAACCTGATTTAAAGCTATGCTTAAGAAAATAAAAGAAGTTACACAATTAGCAATAACACAACACCCGTTAAACTTTTTTACCTGCCAAGAAAAGTTCTAAGGGTGGGTTTTAGTGGCTTTCCTGTGACATTAAGAAGCCATTTTATTCTTCTTCTGTTTTCACGAGATGTAGCTGCTGTGGTAAACTTTGTCGTAGCTTTAAAAAGAACGATACTACATCATTAATGTCCTCGGTCAATTTTGTAAACTAACACTGCGTTGCAGAAGGAAAATAAAAAACAAAAGCGATCCATTAAGTCATTTTCATCGAGCAATGTATCATTCGTTGACTCCGGTAGAGTGCTTCGATATTATTGCAAGCAACGAAACTCTTGACAATTTATCGCTTACGTTCATGGCTTTTTTTTTTCTTTGCCAAAGACCATAGTGATAGCATAATGTGTTCCAAATTCGTGAACGCCGTTTCTCTTCGCAACAAAACCACCGCCATCGAAAGAAAAACGTATCAACTCTGGCTGCATCATTAAGGGTGATCAGTTTTCATTTCATTTTTTTTTTAAACAGCACGAAACGACAAAAGTTTCTGATCGTTCCTGGCTGTTGCTGCTTGGTCGACAACGAACGGTAGTCGGTCAATCCTAATCCATTTTTCAAGACCTCAGTCCCATCGTAGACAGCAGCTGCATTAGGACGAGACCGCTTTTCGTTGCGATTGGCGGTTGTGTCCCTCTTTTACGCTTCATTTGAGCATCAAATTGCATCCTTCGGTAGAATCCAGCCGTCTCCTTTCCCTCTCCTTCTGTTCTCTCTTTGCTGACTGCTGCTGAATGAAGTTGTGAAATCGATCGTTAAATTTGCCATGAGCATCGTTCGGCAGCAGGACAGGCGCATTTTGTTTTCATTGGTACGTTTATCTGTCCGGTAAGATTATCGTTCGAAGTTTGAAAGCTTCGTCGGATTGGCTTTCCTGTGTGAGAGATGTGGGGTTGGAAACAAACCGTTTTGGGTTGGAATATGTTTGCGACTTATCGAACGCTGTTGAGATGATTGTTTTAGATGCGGTCTAACGATAATGTTTGTGACCGTTTTGTGACAGCAATTTTTATCAATTTTTCAACAATGTTCAATGTTTGGTGAAATTTTTCTGAACACATCATTGCAAGTTTTACACAGTTTTGTAGATAATATTGAATTAAATTTTATTTTATCAGCCATCTCTGCTTTTCTTTATTTGGCAAGTCAGTGTCACTTAGGTACAAGCAACGAAAGTGTGTTTCTGCTCTTTACCAATTATCTAAAATAATATCATCGTTTCACCACAACCCCCAAAACCTCAAAGGATGTAAACATGCACCAACCCGAAATTCTCCTACCGTAGCACCTAAACACCAAACACACACACAAGGGATAGCCACAGGCCAATAAACTTTTCAAACTAAAGTGCAACCGACAGACGAACGCCACGAGCAGCACAAGACACGAGCGAAAGTCACGCACGCGGGCACGTTGCACGGAGTGTTTAATCGTAAACATTTGGCTCAAAACCGTGGGGGTTTGAGGTGGGACCGAAGATGATCTGTTTACTGTATCTCGTGATTGCAAATAGAAAAATCCCTAACCCAAAATTCGCCAATCGATGAATGAATGGCAGTGCCGCCGTGCGACGCAGCAACGTTTGTACGTTTTCTGTTGTTGCTGTTTTGCTTCCTCCTGCAGCGTCTGTTGATCATTTACGAAAAAGCTGTTCCTTATTTTATTGTTTCGTTACGGAATAACACACGGTGCACGGGCGCACCGAACCGTTCCGAGCACGAATGTCTCAGTGTCTATATTTACGTAGTGGAAAAGTGCAAAGTGCCAGGTTGAGATCGTTTCGGGTTCGACGTTTCAAGGTGCCGCTCACAGTTTGTCAGCTGTTCCCCAGATCTCGGTTTGGGGCGTTTTACCGCCATCACTCGAGGTGTGCGTTATAATCGATGGTTGGTTAGACCGTAAGCAGTGAGCGAAACTCTCAATCAAACCGTCTTATAAATCTTCGACAGGAATAAAACAAACCTGGCTGAATAGCTGGAAACGTTGGTTGGTGTGGTTTGTTGCGGGCCTGGAATGTTACGGATGATTTAATCAATTTGCCTGGTGTTTGGGTGCTACATTTGATTTAAATGCGCAAGATTCGCTCAAGAACGGCACTAACTACAAGCGTATACTAATGGGTCTTCCCAGATGTGGCAAGCGTGTTTAACAAGCGCGTTGAATTTGTTGGCTTTGGGCCAATCAAAATCATTTCACGGTATGTAATACACTTGTCATGTTCGTTGGCGTTAGCTTCGGTGAAACGATTAGCTTTATTTATCCAATAATACAAGTGGCCCACAAACAAGACTTGAGAAGAGCTGCTTCAAAATGCTACCGATGGAAGAAGAAATTAAATAGATGAGCAGCAGTATTCAGATCCAAACTATAATTATTCATATCTTGGACAAGCCCAGGTCTGGGCATTTTAGTATTAAGAATGTAAAATATTATGGAAACACAATGTTTGGGATTACTTCATATGTCAATCGGGGCGGCCCGGCGGTGTAGGCGGCTCCCACCTGCGGCGCCAGTCTTCGAACGGTAGGTTGAGAGTTCAAATTCCATCCGGACCGTCTCCCCGTAGTGAGGAAGCCATTATCGATGGCCGGTGAGACTTGAGAAGGTTATTAAGCCAAGAATAAGTCATATGTTAATCGAATAAATAAGAAATATCCCTAGTTTTGAATTTTATTCCAAGATTAAACGTGCAACAATCAACGGATTTCCTGAAAAACTCCCTTAAACTTTGCTTATTTATTTTCGCATTCAATGTAAGATGGTAATTTTTTATCCATTTTTGCGTAATAAGCGTAATGTGATAAAGTTGCATTTACATTTAAAAATAGCTTACGCTTGAAACATTTTTGAAATCTGTGCAATAAACCTTGAACGTATCGCAGACACGCTTCACACATCCCCCATTGAGTCCATTTTCTATTACAAAACACTAATGCAACCGAATCAAGAATGCACTCGAAATATAATGCACCGGCGCTTGTCTCCCTTGCCGGCCGTGATAAGTTTTGCGGTTAGCTATATCTCCGTCGGAAGCCCTCGGAACTATCGTAATTGAGGGGATAAAAATAGATTCGCGCTGCACTTGAAAGCGGGTACGCAAATCGTTCAGAAAAAAAACCTTCGGTTCGACCATTAGAAGGCCACTGCAAGTACGCAAACAGCGATACAAATTAATCCTCATCTGGTGGAAAAGATGGATGGGTCGGAGTATAGTTTCAGCCGCTGGTGGAAATCGATCCACGGACATCTGCAGAGCAAAATCGAGGTTAGGCAAATCTCGTTCAAAGTTTTTTTTCTTTTCTTCTTCTATTTTTCTTTACGAAGAGCTTGCTTTAAAATAGACAACCAAATGTTGGAAGGTATTAAATATCTTCCTTGCTTTACGTAATTTACGTCCAGTCTAGGCGACTGACGATGGTTACATTTAGTCGGCAAACTGTGGCGCGAATTACGACCGATTGTAAATTGCATTATAAACAATTTTGCGCATATCCGTGAACGAGCTGCATCAAAACCACGCTAGTTTGGATAGGAGATAGCAACTGTCAGGAACGAAAAGAGTTCTGCAGAGAAAAGGGTTGGAAAATCATTCACGTCAACTTGATTTATCCACAGCCAACCAGTTTGTTAACATTGGACAATTTTTTTTTTGTCTTTTCAACTTCCACTCCACTTGGTGACAGGTTGCACGTGGACTTAAATAAAAAACACCCCCGAAAATCGAACATCTTTTAAGAACTCTGGGTGAAAATAGTGATTGATAAGCACTGCTTTTTACTGTCCCAAGTGAGCTGCAAAGAGGGTAACAACAAGATGGGAGTAGTGGCACAGCCAAAATGAAATGCCATCACATCGTTGAATGATTCCATCTGGTTGTGTGTATTCCGTTTTTTCTCAAATTTCCGATTTTCCACCCCCAAACACACATCTCTGTCCTTGCGTGTGTGTGTGTATGTGATGAATTGTGGGGGGAAAAATCGTAGCATAAAATTTCTCTCCCCATCAACTTCAACGTGTTGATTGACAGATTGTATGACGGTTGCAGACAGGCACAGGCAATGCGAGGTTTTTTGAGATTTAGATATTCATTCGGCATTCAACCGGAACCCTTCATCACGACGGAAAGGATGGTCAAAAGCGATGAAGAAATCAATGACGGTCGGGCTCCACTGTGGCTGTGACCGAACGCGTGACAATTTTTGCATAATGTGTAAATAAATTCCGAAAAATGTTCTTTTTCTATTTTTTCGAAGGCACGTGCGTAACCCAATCAATAGTCGGCGATTGGGAGAAAATGAAATTTTCCTTGGAAATTAATTTCATTTAAGACATATCTTAAAGAAGAAAAAATCTTCTTTATTGTAATGGTAATAGGCAATAGGCAAACCAAAGCAGTAGCAAAGAAAAGGAATAATAAAGATTGTCTCATCAATTCCGTATTTCTGCAACCTGCGCCATCACTGGTTTACACTTAACACCCCTTTTAACAACCGATACATCCGTGACCTGCCAACCGGAAAAAGCGTTATTACCATACCCTTGGTAACGCCTATAAACACCCAACGATCTGTAGTCTGTTTGTACAACAGCAGAAAAAACACACCACACATTTTATGATACTTGTGTCCTGAGAGGGCAAACATGTGCACTTCACACCGATGATACTCGCACGTGTACGTCATCCAATTCTTTGAATTATCCATAAGACAACTGACATCTTCGTTCGACACATGCACACAGGCACTAACGCTGGAAGATTGATTTATACGTGCCATCGTTTACTATCGTCATTTGTGGCCAACTTTTAGTGGGGATACAATTACACTTTCTGCAGGTAGCTGGGAAAGGTATTTCAATTCATTTTTATTAACCAAACAGTATCATGTCACTCATCAAATCATTTCCGAGAAAAACAAAGATGGCAACAGCTAACACAATCGATCGATCTCGGCTCCATTCGTTCGCACCTACTGTCGATCGGGTGTACAGTTTTACGGCTGGAAACGAGAGCAAGTCGTAAATATTGTGTAAATATATTTTATGACCCAGTTTTTGAGCGCAAGCAAGCTTCAATGTCTGAATGTAGTAAGGAACGATAAGCTTCCCAATGTGCTCGCAAATGTGGTGCAACATGGTGCTGGTGTGCGGGTTAGTCATAGTACGACTGTGATCTTGAGAGAGCAGTTGTATTTACACCAAAGCTATATCCATAAATCAATCATGAAAATTTAATTCTTCAAATAATTACACCATGTGAAATAAATAAATAAATGACCCCATAGCGAAGCGAGCCAGCAAAATGAAAACTAGCCCAGAAAGCGGTGCCAAACTGTGCTTAAGAAAATTGCTTCTCGTCTTCCTTCCATGTGCAACGCTGGAGTCATTTACATTCGCTGTTTGAAATTCAACGCATAACGTTAAAAGAAAGGATAATATCGTAATGGAAAATTCTTACATCATAAGGCACATCAAACGATTACACCCAGTAGGGAGAGAAAGCCCATGTTCCACGTATCGTGTTTCATTCTAGCGAGCATTCTACATTAAAAAAAGACACATAAAAACGCCTCATATGAGAGATAGTACTCGTGAAGGACACATCCATTACCTACTCTGGTGAAGAACTAAAAAGAAAAGCATGCACAACTCCTGGGAAATCTGAAGATTATCTTTCGGTGGACTCGTTGTCGTATGAAGCGGTCGCACACCGACTGTTAATCTTAACGATATTGGTGAAGTCAAGAAAAAATACAATCTTGTAAAATGTGCCAGTGAAGGTTTAGAATATTTATAATTTTCAAATGCAGACATGGAATTATGGTAACATAATTGACAAAGATCCGTTGCGGTTTTATTTACCTAAGATTGGGCTGCCGTTATTAAGGTATGTAGTATTTTGATCCATGAAGAGATTTTAGTCCAAACTCATGCGTCATACGCCACTGTTACAACAAATAAAGCAGTTTGATGACCAAGGTAGTAGTAGCTGTACTGATCTTCAAACGATAGGTATTGAATCCTGTTCTAACCGCTAGCTACAGGTGTAATTAAGTCAAAGAAAGTCAGAAATGGGAGACCAACAACTCTCCAAGTTGTTTTGGCTTCCCTGGAACACGGCACCTCCAAAGACCCCCACATCCAGCTCCTAGACTCCAAATCTTCGTCTCCGACAATCGTTTTCAGTTGGATTCCGGGTCATTCCGGAATCAACGGAAACGAGAAAGCCGACCAACTTGCCAATAATGGTCGACTCCGTTCTGACACCCTTTCACACCCAGATGTCATCCGCTTCACCAATACCATCATCTCCCAACACTGGAACTCCACATGGCACAACGTAGACCTCAGCAACAAACTACGTCCTATCAAGAACAACACCTCTTCATGGGAAGATACCGAATCCAGAAACATCCAACAAGTCCTTTCCCGCCTTCGTATAGGTCATACCCGCCTTACACACTTCTACGTCCTATAAAAATCCAGTCCTCCACTCTGCAGCTTCTGTGGTGTGGACATCACCGTCCGCCATATCCTCACCGATTGCCATGGATACACGACCAAGCCACCAAGCCACCTGCCATCTAGGAACTGATTTAACGACAATCCTATCACCAGACAAACTCCAGCAGAACCGCCTCATTAGATTTTTACGCATCAATTATTTATACAAAAAAATTTAAGCAATAGTTTAAACTTATCCGATACCATATGCCATAATAGTTTCTATAGTTTTATAGGCAATAGTTTTCCATAATATGAAAGCCACATATGCGATAGTTTTGTATTAGATTAAAACGTCCTTTCTTTTTTATACAGTAGATAGGCGAATGTAGTCTCTAAGACTCAAAGCCTGTGTAAATAAACGCAAAAAAACTCTCCACATTGCAGAGCCAAAGAAAAAAAGAAGAAGTAGAAGAAGAAGAATTAAAGACAAGAAAGGCACCAAGAAGAAAGAGCTAGTTGATCAATTTATTTATTTATTTATTTACAATTAATTATGTACAATGCCGTATTCTGAACACCACTTTTGATGACTTTATCATATAAACGTAATGATAAGAGCTCATTTGTAGATGGTTTAGTTTATGGGTTATGGTTTGGAGGTAGTTTCTTTTTATGACGAATTCAACAAGTGTACATCAACATCTTTTTGTAACCAACATTAATGGTGATTTATTTATTACTAAGTATGACGGCACGTTGTCGTTTTGTCATCATTTATCATGATGATGATAGGATTCCTTTTTTTATTGCCCAAGAACTTGTAATTTTAATTTGTAATGCAATTTCAATTTTAATTGTTTCAAACTTTTATAATCAAAACAAACAAGAATGAGTCAATTCAGCACTGAGACATGCGCGCTAGAAAGTGGACTATAAAGCTTTTACTGTTGTGATAATGAGTCACATCAATTGCAGCTCGAAAAGTGCATTTTCCGAAATTGATTAGTAACTGAGAAAGGAAAAAGTATCTTGTATTGCAGTGTCTGAAGTCATTCTTGTTAAGAATGACTCCACAGATTACCTAACGCTTAAGTAGAGGATTTTTTCATCATAGATCCCCCTCCCTGCGCTATTCTAAAATTTAATTAAAAATATTTTAAAATAATATGTCAGGTTGAGTTAACTTTTCATCCCAAATATTACGAAAGTGTTTGGGTCAGTGGTAAAAGCGCCTGTGGTGCCGATCTTGCGCCTGTTGTGCCACGACAGGAAGTTGTTAATTTTTGTCTCTAGCAAAGAGATATGCAAAAAAAAAAAAATTAAATACTTTTTGAGCCGATTTCGTTTGTAGCATATCTCCTAAACATCTAACTAGAGCATACATTATCTGGCATGGGCAGAAATTCACCAATTTAAAAAATAACGTGCATTAGCCAAGAACGTAAGAAATATATCAAACGATGAATGATATCTGGCACTTTTTAGGCAGACTCAGTTCAATAATCGCGACACATTTCTTGCAAGTGCAGCAATCGATCGCACCGCGACACATTTTGTGCGTACGAAAACATTTTTGTACTAAATGCAAAAAAAAACAAAAAAATAAGGATCAATTTTTGGTTACAAAAAACGAGCAAAAACTATTATAAGAATTGGGTATAAATAAAGCGGTTTAGCAAGCCTTCGACATGGAGAGAGATAGAGCAGTCTAGAGAGAAGGTGCAACAAGCTAAACCTTGCGTTCAATTCTTTCTAGAGGTTTGAGTGTCCTCCTACCCAAGGTAAGGCCTCAAACCTCCAACATGCCAGTAAGGGATATTCCTTCTGAACATCCAAAGTCGCCTGGCCGACTTGCTCTGCCGAAGAGCATCAAGAGTCTGCAACCAAAGGTAAGGCCTCGATGTTTCCAACGTTCCAGTAAGGTAGATTCTCATCTAGAATCTTCAGACTGCCTGGACAGTCAGATAAAAAAAAAAGATATTGGTCCGCACAGCTAGCAATCACGTTGTTCCATTCTCGTCGCGATTATAAGTCCGAAATTATTCTTCCCCACCACATGGCGACCGTCCGAGAAATCCATCTTCTCCTCCACACTTTAATAAAACAAGCGTGTCCCGAAATTTTGTTACATATAACACCACCCCTCCCCCCCCCCCCCCCCTCCAACCCAACAGGCAATACGTAATTCATGGACGCCTCCTATGTGTGAGGTGGGCTGCTGGACTCTTTTAAAACGAGGTAAAATAATTGCTGCTACCATTTCATTAAGTTCATTCGTTTATTATCAACTGATCATCTAAAGATCGTCTCCTCTCAATACTGTATCCGGGTAAGCGAAGTGAAACCTCATTATCAACATTTATTATTCAATAGTATAATATCGTAGAAGTTCTTAATTAAAACAACACTTACTTACTAGTAGCTCCAATGGCAAGAAGCTGTTTTTTAACATAAAAAGTAAAACTCATAATCAACTGGATATAATCAAAATCCACTTTCAAAACAGCAAACATTAGCTGCATACATCGGACTTAAGAACCTAATTAATTCCCAATCACCCCCTTAAGTAACACTCTGTAATGCTAATTCGATCAAACTAATGCATCGACGTGCAATACTTGGAAGGAAAATTTGTAACAAATAAAAAAAGTGGTATCGATTTCCAAGCCACACAAAGTTCTACAGCCGGTTCAATCTCTCCGCTCAGCCTCGAACCGACCGAAGGTAAATTATTGATGTGAGATGGAATTAATTCATGCTAATGGCTATCACTTGCCACCAGTTCCGATCGCGTCATGCATCTCAGAACAAGCAACAGCACCGCGTGCTAGATTGACGCTTAGATGAGATAATTAGATTGCAACCCAAAACAACCCCACTTGGGTCCGTCCCGCTGCTCCATACGATTCCTCCTGAAAACACCCGCACTCCAGCAACCTGTAACGAATCATTCATGGGGACGTACGGGACGGTTCTTGGGATTTGTTCACGACACATCACGGAACACACGTGAGTCGCATCGTATCGAACCGTGTGGCACATCATTATCGACCTGCGAAATTACACTCATTGAAAGACGCACGCTTGAAGATGCCGATCCGGTCCCGTCTTCCGTTCGCCCGTGTCGCCTTAATCGATGATCTTTACTGGGGTGCCCTGTGCTGCCCTGTGCTGCCCTGTCTGCCAGCTGATAGTAAAAGACGCTGTCATTTGCAACACGCGATGCATCGTAAGATGCAAGGTAAGATTAGAGTGTGGTGCTGAGTGTAGTAAATGAAGTCTTGCATCAACGGTGAGGCGAATCCATTTCTCAACTGCTCCTGGGGTGGATTCGGTTAATTTACGTCAATCATATGTTTGCGTGGTAGGTGCTTTGAAGCTTGACTGTCGATTGGTCTCGGGGGAAAGATTTTCATACGAATCTACCGATTTCGGTATGCTGGAATTATGTTGGAAAACACCCACCAAAGCGATAGTAATGTAATGGGAAATGCAACCATAAACTGTGTACTGCGTACAGATTGTCAACGCTGAAATTGGAAATTGGAATTCAACCCGATCAATTGCATTTCCAATTGTAAAACGCGGGGCACTGTTAATTGTTCTCGGTGGAAAACATCGTGCACTGACTTGGTGCTGCAGTTGATGCTGATTTATTCAATAACGATCGTGCACCGGAAAATTCTCGATCCCAGAATCGGCGATGGCGTATGCCCGGCGTTGACAACGTATGATGAATTATTCATTTGTTTGCAGTTAGGGTGACACCCTATCAACGGTTCTGGACGGAGAGCGCTGGAAATAGGAAGAGAAATCTCATCTGCACTCAAACGATCGGCAAACGGAATCAATTGCACCAAGCGTGAAAAGCTTGAAGAGTGTACTCTCGAATCGGATGCAAAGCAAAACATTTTAATTAAAGTGTGTTTGCAGAGGCAGAGGCAAAATAGAAGATGTATTGCAAGTTGATACGTTCAATGGCAAGTGCGTTGGGTGGTTGATTTAATTATATGAAAAGTAATGTCGAGGATGGTTGTTTTTTTGTTGTAGATGCAACTTGGGACAATGAAGAGCATTTAGGAGTTCAAGGTTTATCTATATGTTTTAACCCTGTTGACAAAATTGCCTTGATAACCACTACTAAGGTTCTTTTCAGTACAAATTTGCCTTAGTAGTGCTTTAGTTGGTGGATTTATATCAATTTTTTAAAATGGGAATGGAAGATGTAATGTTGTATAGAACCTTTTGGAAGGATTTTTTAAACTTTATTTGTTGTAGAATTTGTTTATTATATTTCGATTTCAATTAGCGCTATCTATCTTTAGATGTTAAAATAACATTTATTGATTCTATATATCAGTATAATGAACAAAGAAGCAGCTTAGAAACGAATTCTAGGGTTAAAAAACTCGAGTTAAAGCGTTGCATTCTAGAACTGCAAAGTGAAAGTGTTCGTAAAAATAATAAAAATTGCGCATCCTAATGGTCCATAATGGCTAGATAAATGAACTCCTTGGTGGAATAGCTTATTGTTTAACTGCGTCCTATGTGATATTGCCTTTATCTATGTCTAGCCACCAATTTAGAGGCGTCCATTACTTCAGATAAATGTTTTCCTTTCACTTCAACTCACTCTGCACTACTTTACGTCCATGCTCATGCGGGCTGCTGCATATGTTTCTGGCCTAGGCCACAAGAAGTGTTGCCAGATGCATTCTGATATTTTTGTTCGAGAGTTTGACATTTTGGAGTATAATCACACCTACAACTTTTTGACGTACGACCATTATTTGTGATGACATTGACTTGAACAAGTTCAAGTTTTGCCAAAAATAAAAGGAGAATTGATCCGTGAACATTTTCGAGCGATCATTTTTCACTACTTTCGACGTGGACTATCAAGAAGAGAGTGCTTTGAAGAACTCAAATCGTGGCCGACGTTCGCTCAATGACGATTTTCGAGAAGATCGACCAAAAATGGCGGTTGGGAACTGAGAACTTTGATGCCGTTAAAAATCTAATTGCACAAGATCGTCTTGTGACGCACTGCGCGATAGAGGCATCTTTGGGCATTTTTTCCACCAGCATAAACACTATTTTGCATAAACACCTGACCGTAAAAAAGGTGAAATCTTCGGAGAAATTCGAAAATGATCAACATTCTTCACCATCACAATGCAAGTTCTCACACATCGGCTCAAACAATCGCTTATTTGACCGACCAAATTGTCGAAGTGACGGTTCATCCGTCCTATAGCGCTGACTTGGCACCCGATGACTGCTTTTAATTCGCGCTTATCAAGAAAAATAAAGCGTGATGAACGATTTTTGTCCCCAGAAGATGCTGTTGAAGCGTTCAAAACCACGTTTTGGAGATATCTCAATCAGAGTGGGAAAAGTGCATTGACAATTGATTTGGCGCATGCAAAAGTGTCAAGCTGAAGAACACTTTGAAAAAGCATAAAACAATTTTTGATGATAAATAATTGCATTTTCATTATTAGGTCAGAAATATAAAAAGTCAGCTGCGTATGTGCGTTTATTCTTGTTTTTAATTGAATTAAATGATAATTTTGCAAAATTCGTTTAGGTCGTTTCTGAAACTTAAAGACATTTTTTTAATGCATATTACGTTAAATTTAAATAATGAAAATCAGAATGTAAAAACTACTTCTTATTTTTGTTAGCTTAACGACCAACTAAGTTCACGCCGGCCACCATTACAATTATTGATACCACTTTGTTGGATAGTTGCCCGGTGATTCAGGCGACAACGGTGCCGGTTTTCAAATGGCAGGACCGGGGTGAAAATCCTATTCGGACCATTCCCCCGTAGTGAGGCCTGATCATCCAACTTCTTCTTCTTCTTCTTCTTCTTGGCTTAACGATCTTCTAAGATCACGCCGGCCATCAAGTGGCTTACTAGACTTGCCGATACCACGTAGCTGGAAAATCAGTACGGAGGAGGAACGGTCCGGATGGGATTTGAACGCCGGTCCTGCCGTTTGAAGACCTGCATCGTTGTCGCCTGTACCAACGGGACACCTTACGGTTACGGTTACGGTTACGGTACCACGTTACAGTTTAAAAAATGAAAAAAAATTACATTTAGATTTAAATTTTACTATGGATTGAACAAACACACATACGACAAAGCAAAAAAAAAGGGTGAAGGTAACAAAAGGAAAAGAGTTTCATGTTTTTTCTGCAATTTGTCTCCCGAAAGTGAGTTTTTTCTTACATCAAAACTTGCATAAAATAACCGTTAAAGCAATAATCATCACATACTTGTTCTGCTGACCTGGGTAAAACCTGGTGCTTGGCTTTGGGCGGTGGCCGGTGTACGGCCATTTCTACCCCCAAGGGACGCTTTGTTAGCATAGTACATTAATTTTCACGACCACTTTCTGCCACACTAGCGCTACCATAACGATTCAGCTATTCAGCCGCTGGGAAACTTGCTCACCGACGCGTCACCACGTGTACAGCGACTATGCTAAGGGATTTTCTAGTTTGCTCCGTCCGACGCTGAACCGGGAAAAGGATACAACGTTCTTTTTGTCCCATCACACGCGCCCCGTGTACGGTGCAACGGGTTTTGGCACCGGTTTCGGTTGGGTATGGTCAGCAAGCGCGACTACTGCTGCCCAAAATCTGGCAGGCAAAACTTTTCACCACCAAGCTCCACGAGATAGGAAAATATTTATCGTTTTAGTTTACCTTCCATCCGGTAGCAGTCGGTAGCTTGGGTTTTGGGGGGGGGGGGGGGGGGGGGGGGCTTTACCCAAACCATATGGCGAAACGCTGTCGCATTTATTTTATGCTATTTTCGTGTAACGTGTTTCGCGCATATTTACGGGAAGCTCAGGGTGCCGTTTCGAGTGAAAGGACCGCATTTGAGTGTAGATAAGGGCGGAGAGTGGATAGTTGTCGGGTAAAGTGGCACGGTTGATGTTTAGTAAGGTTTACAGCGAGGGAATGATGTCTTGGATGTTCGTGGCTTGAATAAACAAATTGATTGTTTTAAATACACATACGTGTACGGGACAGAAATGTTTTTACTTACATTATCATAATGTAAGAAAGGGTAAAGCAGCTATCAGTGCGAATGAGATCGATCAGTCGATATCAATAAAGCAACAGAGGACTTTATGAATACCCTGGACACTGGTCTAGAGTTTTGCTGAATGTCTCAGACTTAAGTATCAAATTTGCAGAAAGGTGAATCAAAGATTGTTAAGACGCGGTCTGACGATCTAAATACGTGGTATCAGCAAGACTTCTTCTTCTACTGCTTGGCTTAACGACTTCTAAGGTCACGCAGGCCATCACATAGCTTGCTAGACTTGCCGATACCACGTATTTGGATAGTCAGTCCTCACTACGAGGGAACGGATGCGGTTTGGATTCCGATCCTGCCGTTTGAAGTCGCCTACACCACCAGGCCGCCCCTATCAGCAAGTCTAGAAAGCCATTAGATGGCCGGCGTGACTAAGAAGTTCATTTATGCGAGAAAAAAAGACGAGGTCTAGCAAAGATGTAAATGATATTAACATTTGCGTATCTAAGACCGTAAAACGAGGTGGCCCTTTCAACGAAAAAATTCAATCAACAGTCCTTTGCCGCTTCCACTGGGTTTGCCCCATTGTTTGACAATTTTTTTTTTATCTAGAAAGTAATTGCTCAATAAGTTATCAAAGGTTTTCTGCTTAAGTATGGGTGTAATCATCCTTTATATCTGATAACTTCGTTCAAATCATTCTTAGCCTCAGTTCATTTGCATTTTAAGTTAACAAGAGCAGTATGGCTGACAAGCATTGTGTAAGAAAATTGAGAAAATTTCTTTCGCACAATATTTTTTTGTACGGTGATCGTACCATCGTTCAACAAATAAAATTCACCAGTTTATTGAAGAGATCAAATCCTAGAATAGTATATAAAAAAAAAATTCAAGATGAACACCTAAATATGAGATACAAAAATATAAAAATTCTAACTTATACCTCCTGCACATCGCTCTCGTCTAAACGATAAGACCCTGCCCAAAACAATACTAGCACAAAGTTAGCTATATTTCTCACCAATCCTGGTACTGATGGAAAATCAATGATCTCGAGTGCTTATCAACGCAGTACATGTTTAGCAACAGTTTTTCGTCTTCGCCCAGCACATCCCTTCGCCCTTGAGCTTCCCGGTCAGCTCGCTATCTTAAAACAACATTATACTTTTGCCTTCCTTCGGTCAATTGCGACCCCACTTTGCAGCAGCCCGAACGCTTGCCTGTTGGCCGAAAACCAAAACACTGTTCATAATGCCACTCCAACTCCGGGTGGTTTTATCTTTGGGAATGCCAGAAAAACACTCTCGCTCGCCCTGGTACCGTGTTGGGCTACTGGCCCACTTGCCCATCGACCCAGCTCCTGCCGGGTAATGTTTTATCGATAACGCGTAGGAAAAAGGGATTTGCACTGGATGAACGGAATTCAATAAGATCCGTTATCGCAGCGGCAGCGAAGGCATGGAGGGTGCAAAAATAAGGAAAAGTTGTTGATATTTATGGGTGAAAAGTTTCGGGTCTTCGGGCGAGTGAGATTGAAGGGTTTTGCTGGGTGGTGTGTTTGTTTATTGTACCGTGGGTACACAACCTTTGCGCCATTCTGCCAGTTGTGATGTGATTTTTGGACCGGCAGCCCGATCCGATCCTGAACCAATGAGTTATCAGTGGAGGAATGTATGGTTCTTCTAATTCCGAAAACATGCGTTTTTGAGGTTATCATTAACTTGTGCCTAATGCTGTGCCAGCCCAGCATCAGGTGGAAGGAATGTTTTGATCGTTCCCATCGTGTTCGCGAGCGAGGGTTTTTTGTAAGGCTGGAAGAATAAAATCCAGTAAGCTTAAGTGTTTTAAATCGATTTCTGAGTACGATAAGTTAGTTAACACACTCGTTGTGATTTGCTTCACCGGCTATAAACTTTTGTGGCTACCGTCGATAGGTGGCAAGAGTCAATATATCATGGAGCAGCTTTTACGCGTTCCAAGCATGAGCTATGCGTACGTTATGGCTTTGGTTTTATTTTAATTTCATTTTTCCCTATGAAAAAACTCTTCAGCAATCGTTTTCTTCGTGTGATCTTGTTTCAAACATCAAACAAAAAGTAGATTAAATTTCAATTTGAGTGTTTTAAAACACACCGAAGTCGAAACACCAGGTGTGCTGCCACCATTAAAAGAATCACATTGAAACAAATTTTATGAAGAATGTTGATCTGGGAATACATTTCCACAAGGCGTAAAAAAATCCATAAAAAAAACTCATCGTTGAGGGTACTTCTCGGTACTGGAAAGGAAAACCCCTAATTACACACCCTTTTCAACTGATCATAATCGTTGCGAAATAAAAAGGAAATTTATCTCGGCGTC
This sequence comes from Anopheles maculipalpis, assembly GCF_943734695.1. NCBI lineage: Eukaryota > Metazoa > Arthropoda > Insecta > Diptera > Culicidae > Anopheles > Anopheles maculipalpis. The sequence goes on from NC_064872.1 coordinate 32,331,665, forward strand.
CCATCAATCCCTCGTTCGTGCTCACGTTCCTCTCACCGAGAACTTCTCGGAACTTCATCGTACGCACACTCGTTACACTGAAAACTGTCAAGTGAGATTTATTTGAAGCTTAAGTGTTTTTCGTGCATCTTTCCTTTTTTTTGTTATTATTTACTGTTACCGGATAAAGCTACCCACTTTTCGACGACTGCTTTGGACGGGAGGGGACATAACTTCAATATTTGGTTTATGAAAAGGAAACCTTTTTCCTCTCTTGCCTCTTCTGGCTTTGAACAAAGGTTTAGTGGTGTTTGTGCTAACCTCCATGCAAATAATTTATGCTCACGTGTGAGGATTTGTTTGTCGTTTGCTTTTTTCTTGCACAAATTCTATTTATCTTGTGCCATATTTTTCCACCCGCTAACTTTCCAGTCAATCAAATTAAGGCGTAAGAAACAGACATCGCTCGGTTCGTAGGGTAGAGGTGTTAAATTATGTTGCCAGACCATGTCGGTAAACCATGAAATGTAATTAAACTTGTGCAATAAGCCTTCTTAAGTGTAACTTTTTAACGCAATCAACACATATCACAAACACACGCGAGCCACATCGGGGTGGGTTTGATTATTTGTTTTTGGCTAATATGTTTTTATTTTCAGCTTGCTTGCTTATCGGGCAGCTGTAACTGTCGGCCTGTTGCCGTCTACCAAATCAATATCCAGGCATTGTTGGTGCCACACATCAATACCATCACTTCAAGAAAATATTTTACAGTCTAGGTCGTCTGGTGCCATTCTCGTGACATCATGAGATCATGATGACTCGCGACAAAAGCTCGTCGTTGTAGCGGCTCCATCATTGTCCTTCCACACAAACGGGGACAAATATCCTTCGGTGCATCTGCCTCTCGAATGAGGCTGAAAGGGTTTCTTTACTTTTGGACAAAGTCCATGGCTCACAGGCGTATATGAGTGCGGAATCCAATAAAATTTTATACAGTCATAGCTTCGTCCGTCGCGACAGTAATATCTTGCAAATGAAGATTGCTTCAAATCCTTGCAAATAAAAAAAAATGCAAATCAATCAATACTTTAACCTTGAGAAGAATTTAAACATTTACACCTCGTGTACAGCAACTGGCATTGTTAAGAAAAGCCCTATTTGGTTAAAAACAATGTAAATAAAACAGTGTAACAAGAGAACAAAAGGAAAATTGATTTGATACTTTATAATTCCATAACGACGGCTGGCAATCAATCTGCATTACAATTGTTTTTATTTAATGATATTAGATTTTTTTAAAATAAACATTACAGTTAGAGCCTTCTCATTCTGTAAATAATAAATTATTGCGTCCCCGCGAATCCTCCGGACCAGTATTTTATATTTACTGATAGCCTCAGCGCTGTCGAAGCACTGAAATCCGTTGAGGTATTAAAGAGCTTTGATTATTTTATACTAAAAATAATGAATATTCTAAGTCTCTTTGCTCAATAAAGCATTCCGAATATCGCTTATTATGGTTGCCTGCTCACTCCGGGATCCCCGGCAATGAAAAAGCAGACTCCTTGGCCAAACGAGATGCCTCTGATGGCAGCATTTTTGAGAGGTTGATTTTCCCTCACGAGTTTCTTCGCACCCCACAACAGCTGTGCATGGCCCGCTGGCAGAGCATGTGAGATGAGGACGAACTCGGGAGGTTCCTGCACTCCATCTCACCACAGGTTTCCCTGCGTCCCTGATTTCACGGGTTTCCGGTAGATCGTACGTTTATTCGCATGATGTCGAGACTTATGTCGAACCATTATGCGATGAACGAGCATCTTCAACGGGTAGGTAGTGCCGAGTCCAAGGTAGCTGTAGCTGTAGCAACGGGTACCACGACATTGACCACATCCTCTGGGCATGTGTGTAGTTCGATGCCGCTAGACCCGGACTCTTAGCAGCCATTCGGACATCAGGAAGATCCCCAGCGGGGCCGATGCGCGATATCCTGGGACAGAAGGACTACGAACAAGCGCGAATTCTGTATGACTTCGCCAAAGTGATGGGAACCGTTCTTTGATCGCAACGGTGACTTCGACATGCGCCAGTCGGCTATTTCGGGAATCCATAAAAGCTGGTTTAGGAAGTCTAAGGTCGTAACTGGCGACCTTGTCGTTGGCGGGATGTCTGGGTTCGATTCTGCAGTAACCTTACATGGTTATTGTAGCTGTCGGCTCCTTACGTTTTGCTGGCGTCAGGTGTAGTTGTGACTGGCGGCTTTACTGTTGGCGGAATGCGTGAGTTAGATGCTACTGTAGCTTCACAAAATTGGAGTGGCTTTCGGACTACATACATTCATTCTGCTACATGTACATTCTGCCGATGGTGTGGCCACCAGCCACATCTAAATGCTTGCAACGACATGGAGTGGCGAATCACCACAAAGTATCCGCAACAAAGGGGGTTTTCTTGGGAGCCAATTGATAGTGTCCACGGCACGTTGCGCCAAAGAGGCGACAACAACAAGCATCCTCAAACGAGCTCACCTGGAATAAGGTGCACTTGAATTTAGGGAGAAGGAAATGCCTGCCCTCAAAATAGGATATATGTTTGATAACAATTCATCAAGCTAGATACAAGATTAGATTTTAAAGACTACGGCTTGGCCGTCATTACAAAATAAAAAAATAATAAATTTTTGCGTCCCACTGCTCACCGAATTATTTAAATGAATTTATTGCGCCGTTTGATGGCTTGATGATGGTTTGCGCCATTTTGTCAAAACCGCATATATTGACTGTTTTTTTATAAACTAGATTACCGGGGCATTTTCACACAGGTTTTTTGTTTGCCTTATCCCGGGAATGCTCGGTTATTACAATAAATTTGTTTATTTATTAATGTATAATTAATTAAAACGGTAGAATACCGAACTGTCAATACCGCTTCTGATGACTAAGCTGTATAAACTTAATGCTAAATCGTTTTCTCCTTATTCGTTGTCTTATTCCGGGCATATTTGGTTGATATTTAAATGAATACTAAGCTAATGACATTCAAACAAGCATGAATCACTGTTCAGTTCCATGAAGAAAACTTTTATCCATTAACCTATGAGTTTTAAAGGAAATTCAAAGATTCTTCTGGAAATTTCGAGCCTGTACCCAAGACTTTAAACGTCATCCGCTTATTAGACCACGGAAAAGCTGCTCCAAAAATACTGTTCAACATAAGCAAAAAAAAAAAAACTACAAACCCCACGAAACCGATTCCACTCAACCCAACCATCAATCGAGCGTTCGTTAACAGTAATCAATGAAACAAGGATATCCTCCAAGAAGCATAAAAAACACGGCTGAACACGCAATCGATGTAGGGAACAGGGCAGAACAAATCAGTTGAAGAATAGCCGAGTAGAAAAAAAAACCAACCCTGAACGTACACAAAAATCTGTCCCGTCCAGTATTTCCCGGGCGCAAAAACCGATAGTGTACCCTCATCAAAGCCGCTTTGAAGGTGACATCCTTTTCAACCTGTCCACTCAACACGAAACGCGCGGTCAAAAATATATTCATTCCAGCGAGTGCGAAAAAGAAGAGAACAAACCTTTTGAACGGGATTTAATGCAGGAGAACAACAACAAAAAATCCCTAGCCTCACGCTCAAGAATATGCCCCGATGACGACAGAGAAACACCGAGAAACTGATGCTGTTGATGACGAAGACGTTACTGACGGGGTTGGCTACAAAAAATGATAATAAAATGTGCTGCCCGTCACCGTCACTGCCAGCTTAATCCATCAAATTCTGGCTGGCTTAGGTGACGACTTTCGGCAGTGGTTCGAAATTGATTCGTTTCGTTGGGCCGTTTTCAATTGGTTCGCCGAAAAGTGGACTCCCCGGTGTGAACGGTGGTCGGAGGGAAAATCTCTCGTTGCAGTGGATTAATCCGATCAATTGGGTCCTACTTTGCAGCCAATTTACCGTACCGTGAGTTTCGAAAGCGATGGTAAAACGGGATTGTTGTGACCCACGGGATTCTTGCATTTGGTGATTTATAAAACTCACTTTTCACACTTTGTCGCTAGTGATGATGTCCGGTGCTATAGAATCCGACGGTTAATTGTGCGATCTATCGGTGTGTTTGGCAAATATCTAGATAGCAAATCTGGGTTTCAACTCACTTATCCACTTTACAACTCTTTTTCAAAGGCCAAATATGCAATTCACTTAAATCTCACTTAATGATCACACTCACCATTCACAAACACTTCACTCGAAAAAAGGATTTCAATCATCACTTGCTTACGCTTCCGCCCAGACCTACTTTATGAGCTCACTCTCTGAAGGCTTCGCAATGCTTTCGGCACTTTCCAACTGATTTAATGTAAATAGCACTCGTACCAACACACACACACACACACACACACACATCATCGAACGTAATTTATCAAACCAACAGAGAACAACTTCACATCGATTGATCCTTTTGATTCACTTTTGCACTTTAGCCTTTTGCCATCACTCAAAGCACGGCTAGAGCCGTTAAATTTTACCCAAACATACACACACACTTATACCGAATCCATTCCGGCGTAATAGAGAAGATCACCAAAACTCATCGGATGCATCGATGAATGCTGTTTCGATGCATTTGCATGCCACATCGCTCACTGACTCCCGATTGCCCGTGCACTATTTGGGTTAGTGTGCCGTGTTGTCGTAAATAAACGCAAGCTCGAACTCACGAGCTCGCAGCAACCGATAGCGATACGTTTTCTGACGGTCGTTTGGAACCGTCACCGTACACCGTGCTCGGTGTTTGCCCGTTCGCGTGCGTCGGTCGAATTGTTCGCAACTGTGCTGCTGCCGGCGATGGAGGCGCCAGTTACAATCGTGACTCGATGAACCAATTTCCGTGTTCTGTCACGTTCGGTTGTTGCATGTGGATGAATGTTGCGCATGAACACTGTACAGTGGGGGAGCTAGCTATAAGTGCGCCAGCTCGAAGTTGGTCTGTTGTGTTACTAGTGATAGTAATCCTGCGAAACTTTATTCTTAGCTTTTAAGAACGAATTTTAGAAGGATTTAAATCAAGGAAAAATCACGGCAAGTGACTAACTAACAAAATTACATACCAAGGCAACATGGCTTGCATGATATTTATATTTAGCTTTAATGTAAATCTTGAATAGATTCGGCTTTTATCAATCGGTTGCATGCTGTTCAGAAGTAACGCAAAAGAAGAGAATCATAAGCAACAAATCACTTGTTACTAATCCCATCCGGATTGAACCCCGGTCCTGCCGTTTGAAGACCGGCGACGAACATTTTTATTTAATGAACAAGATTTTGAATAATGTTTTCCTCTTTAAAAAAGTTAATGGAGGTGAATACAAAAACCTCTGTAAATAACTAAAAAAAACTCTGAAATTTTCAATGGATATAAACTTCCATTGGAGTGCATTGTGTATAACATGCTTTATTTACACCAACGGCAGCGAATGAACATTACAACTGAGCTCGGTAAATGATTTCCCAACTGTAGTTCTGTTGCGCAACATCCTTCATTCGTAGAAATCAATTCATGCGACACAGACAACAAATTGCCGCCCAAAGTGTTAGTTTTTCTTTAGTAAAGGAACATTCGCTACAATTTGAAACTTTGTTAAGCTACGAAAAGCTATCAAGCTTAACATAGTTTTGTGTCAAAAAAATGTTTTAATGGTACGTGAAGAGATGCAACATTGCAGCTGTAACAGTTGAATTGAAATCTCAGCACCAAGAATGGAACGCTTCATTTGGAACAGATGTTTTCAAAAAATCCAATTCACATAACGATACAAACAAACGCCCACCGGCACAGCAAGGTGTATGAAAGCGAGTGTTTTTTTAATTATCTCCGACACCTTTGGCACCGGTAATAGCAATGGAAACTTGCCCAAAAGGCCAACGACCATTGAAAATTGCGGTCCCGAGATTGTAGATGAATCTTTGTTCGATAGATTGTACGGGGTTACCGTCACCATCATCATCATTACATCCGGCGTCGGACTTTCCACCCTATTCTAACACTTACACCAGCAACCTTCACCTATCGCTGAGTAGTACTCGGAAAGGTTCATCCGACTAGCCGAAACAGCCTCACAGTTGCAACCGTTTAGGGCGGAAGTGTAGCAAAACAAAGCTTTTTTTTTATTCATAAAGGAGGCCGTATTGCAAAGACAAAGCTATAAATAGCGTACAAAATGAGTCGACGCCTTTCGGCTCAGTACTAACGTTTTCATGAATGAAAATTCATGAAAACCAAAAGTAAGGAAACCCCGTTTTTTCATGAGGGTTCAGGTTGAGGTGTTCGGCAAAAAGATGCGCGGCCTCAAGACAAATCAAAAGGTTTGCCGGACGCCAGGATTGGACCAAGAATGAACCAGTTACCGACGATTTTCCACGAGAATGCTGTCGTTTTCCGCAATGACTTGGCGGGGAATGGAGGGATCGGGTTGAAGTGTTGGGCAAAAAGTTGCGCGGCCTCAAGACACATCCAACGGTATGCCGTGCGCCAGGATCGGACCAAGAATGACCGAGTTATCTAAAATCCCCCTTAGTTTCGTTTTATATTGAAAAATACGTTGTGGAGGACTTTTTAAAAATAATTTTAAGAAAGAAGCAAAATTGAGGATGAATATCATAAAATTTGGAAATCACTCTAAAATGGATCGGAAAAATATTTGTTATACTATTTGTATATACTCTCCTGTTAATCCTGGTCAAATTTTGCCGCATCGAAATCCACAAAAATCTGGCACAAAAATCCGACCAGCAGCGACTCGTAGTAACAGGAGAACATGTATTCGAGAAGGTAGTTTGGGCCGGCAAAAATTCCAGAATCAGTTTTAAAATATCCAGTCAAAATTAAAAGTTGAATTCCAAATATAAAATTTCCACATCAACTTTAACTTGGATTTCGAAATTTAAAGCTGAATTTGGAATTTTTTGGCCGGCCCGAGCTACCTTCTCGAATACATGTTCTCCTAATACTACGAGTCGCTCCTGGTCGGATTTTTGTGCCAGATTTTTGTGGATTTCGATGCGGAAAAATTGACCAGGAGTAACAGGAGAGCATACCAGGCGAAGAGGTAGCAAATGGAAATTTTAAAAGTGGCCAGAAAATTATTTCTTTCCGTCACGACAAATATTTTTCCGATCCATTTTAAGTTTGTCAGTCGCATTTTAATTTCTCTCTTAAACTATCTTTTAAAAATACCTCCAAAACATGGTTTTTAATATTACAGGATACTAAGGGGGATTTTTCCAAAACAAGGTTGGTGGGAAGGGGAGCTAATTCTGCCAGCAGCATTCCCATGGAAAATCGACGATAACTCGGTCATTCTTGATCCGATCCTGGCGTCCGTCATAACGTTGGATGTGTCTTGAGGCCGCGCATCTTTTTACCGAACACGTCAACCTGATCCCTCCACTCCCCGCCAAGTTATTGCGGAAAACAACAACATTCCCGTGGAAAATCGACGATAACTCGGTCATTCTTAGTCCGATCCTGGCGTCCGGCATACCGTTGCGGATGCGTCTTGAAGCCACGTTTCTTTTTGCCGAACACGCCGCGGCCGTAAGTTGCCCCAGTGACCAAGCACAGTGAATGGGCGATTGAAACGTATGGTCATGGTCAACATCGCACGACCTATCCACCACAGTCCACAGCTCAACCATTACTCCGTGATGTTTGCGTCAACAGGATGTAGTGGGCTTTTGGGCTTTTTTCGAAGGAAATTCTGTTAAAAGGCATTGATGGATATGAAACGTGTACATTCGTTGGTCTGGAAGAGGTTATGTGCTAGCATTATATTGAAAGGAAATTGTACCAAATAATGTTTCGGCACGATGCGCATTTGCCGTAAATGAAATAAGCTCACCAAGAGGAAAAAGGGCAAAACAAACAAATGTTGAAGTTAATTTTGGTTGATCGATAATTGGTTTGAGTAACGAGAATATTGTTTCTATTGCTAAGCATTAGCGCGTCATGATGAATGTTTACGTGGTGACGTCCAATTTGTTCTTTTTTCTAACTCGGGATCGGGTCCCCGTCATTCATAATTTGTAACGATTTGTGCGTTCCTGATAAAGCTTGATGTTTCATTTATGTGCCAACAGTAGCAGCCGGCGTCATGAATTACCTTTTTACAATGGCAGCTCCTGCATCAAATATGAGGTGTAATGGAAGGGATGGTGGCAGAACGGTGTCGTCTGACCTTTTGTTGATTTTGTTCAATGGAAAGTGAAATGTTCGGTTTGAGTAGAAAGAGCAATAGAAAGAATGATAAAGAGAACAAACAAATCAATCATAAATAAACGAACAAAATTGAAGGCATGCGTCAGGTTGCTTTTCAACAATAGGAGGAAAATAGAGAGAATTATTTAAGGGGTGAGTTTTCCGAACCATTTTCATATAAATTAGGTTGTTAGATTTCAGTTTTTATTATACACAAAAATAAATTTGAAGATAAATGGTCCCAAAACTAACAGTCATCATTCATCACGAAAAGGGATTTCCATCAGCACAGCCGCTACTGAAACGCATTCAGCAGCAGCCGTAATTTATTAGCAAATTAACATTCTGTCAGACTACTTCACAACGTACGATCGACGCTAGTTGCATACAGATACCATGCAAAAGGCGAGCAAAATATCGAAAAAGTCGCCTAAGTGGCTAGGGGATTCGCATTCTCCAAAGCAAAGCAAACCCTATCGGCAAGACTGACTGACTACAGGGAAAAGGCTGCCATTATTGATTATTATAGACAACATGTTGAGTAAAAGCTTGTCTTCTTGCACATCGTTTCATATTGATAGGGTGTTTTTTCCATCTACTGCCAACATTACTACCATATTTACGTCCAAGAGCACACCTTCGGGCTGTACATTTGCACCTACGGCGTGTGAGTGTCGCGCGTGTGTTGGTTTTGTGATGTCAATAGCTTCGCTAATAGATTCAAATCCCAACGCAACAGGAGTCTTTTCGGTGCGATTATGTTTGCTTCTCATGAAGCGTTTGGAAAATATTGTACCACGTCCTTCCAGGCGGGCACGATGATTCCGATCCAGCCATGGGAGTTTATCGATTTTATGTAAATGCTGACGCGGGAGACTATGGACAGAAATGAAATACAAATAAAGTTTATCACCATCGCTCGGTTATAAATGCAGCACTTTGCATTAAAATTTATGCTTCGTATTATTAAAGCTGTTCGCCGTTTCGGTACTTACAATTGCTTCATTTTGCTTCGCACACGTTGATGATAGTGCTAGCAGCACGGCTCATTATGAACAGAGCAGCAAAACAAATGCAACAGTGTTTAGGGAGTAGAGTTTTGCAAACCGTTTCGCTCGGGATATGCGGCAATTTACATGACTAAACTAGCCTGTCATGTCGAGCAGGCTGCAAGCTTTGCCCAGCTGGTTTGTTGATTTTGCCGGTGATGATGAGCTTAATGGATGCATGCCAGAAGTGTGCATGCTGCATCGATGCTAACTAGCCAGAGTTTCGTACCGGGTTGCATGTTATGCTAATGAAATTATTCTTCATAACACTGTAAAACAATTATTCGTGTGTTTGTGCTGGAAAAGTGTACATAAGATGTGATTATTTCTTTATAAGCATTCCCAGTGGTGTACATTTTTAATTCATATAAACGATGAAAATACTATGTTCTTTTTGGTTTACTCTTCACCGAGTTCATGTTGGCCATATAATGGCTAACTAGACTTGATGCTATCACGTAGTTGGATAATCAACCCTCACTACGGGGGAATCGTCGCATTAATTATTTAATGTACATTCTTTTTCCTCTTCTTCTGGTGGTTTCTAGACTCTTTTTCTTCTTCTTCTTCTTCTTCTGGCCTGGTTTCTGGACTTTTAGACCAGATCTCCAATTCTTATCCAGAAAACTCGGCCTAGGACTGCAGTCGTCCGTCCACGGCTGCATCCGATCTCCAACATGATAGACTCCACTTGATCCTGCGAACGAACTCTCTATGCTCCTGTACGCCTAGTGCCGAAAGCTGCTCGAGTGCTGCTGCCGAATCTGCCTGGCGAGGGTTTAGTCCACGATCCTCATCATGTGCCTCAGGATATTGACGAATTTTTTAAAGGATGCAAAGTGCAAGATTATGCTGCTAACGATGTTGTCCGAGGCAGAACTTCTCCACCACCTCGAGATCACCGCCGTGAACTGATAGTCTACTTTCAAGTCGGGCTCTATCACGGTCAGAGCCCTCGACAAGCAGTCGTGTGTACGCCTCGCCGCCGCCGAAATAGTTTAGTTTATTCACACAATGTTGTCTGGATTTTCCTGAACAACAATTATTAATACAAACTCGTAGATTGGACATTGTTTACAACTATCTAAAAATATTAAGTTAATTCAAATATTATCGCGGATTCTGAATCGGAAGGAAGGCAATGGAAGATGATGGTCAAACAAGTGGTCGTAAGTATTGAATAAACGTACCGCACGTAAAAGCGGATCATTAAGTCCGACAGCCGTACGCCGAATGGGAACAAAAAGAGGAGGACGGGGTCGAAGAGAACGAGTTGGTAGGTAAAAATGCAGGGATGATACGAGACTGGGAACATCAACAGCGTTCAACATAAGGGAAGCAACAAACATGCTTTGAGATACTCTGCGTCTTTTTGCTAAGGTATCAAGCCCTAACAGCTCAGAAGAGGCTCAGAAGTATTACCCTTCATGATTCTTACAGCATATCGCGTAAATAATCGCTGTATTCTTTCAATGCGGTCGATCGATGATTTAAAAACCGGACACCATACAATAAGACAATATTCGTGTGTAGATCTGACGATCGATTTTACAAAGGAGTCATTCGTTTTATTAACCCGATAGATTTGCGAGCTTTTTTCACGATCATTTCGATATGCTCGAGGAAAGATAATCTGCTATCGAATGTTACACCTAGATCTCTGACAGACTGTACTCGATTTATTACTATTCCACCGAAAGAATAAACATTTCTAACTGGAGTATGAGAGCACCTAAACGGCATGACGTTACACTTTTCGGGACATAGCACTAGTTGGTTAGATGAGCACCAGGCAATGAAGAGGTTTAGAATGTTTTGAAGAGACGTACAGTCAGCAGTAGACGCTATAGGTTTAAAGATCTTTAAGTCATCTGCGTAACAAAGAAAACAATCATGTGGGAGGACGGCGGACACATCATTAATAAATAAAACGAATAATAATGAACTTAACACGCTACCTTGTGGAACTCCAGACGTAGGAGAAAAGGATTCAGAAGAGTGGGTATTGAGTTTCGCACGAAAGGAAGGATTTCAGCCATACAATTTGAGATTCAAGGAGACCCATTTTGGATAGCATTGCCAGGAGAATGGGATGTGGAATGCGATCAAAGGCATCTTTGAAGTCTGTATACACGACATCAACCTGAACACCTCGATCTAAACTAGAGGCGTTAGAGGAAGTTAAGGAAATTAGGTTTGTCAAGGTTTTGGAACGAATCCAAAGTTTTAACTGTCTAGTGAATTTTTTGGAAAAGTGTTTAAAGTTTTAACTGTCTAGTGAATGAAAAGACCTCATGGTCGTCTGCCAAGAGTTTTTGTCGTCTTCGGGTCCTTATCGTTCAATTTTGCTGGTCGTGTGCAGCGTCTACAGAGCCTGGCAGGTTCCAAGAGTCATGCTGTGAGTAATTCTAGTCATTAGACTCCCCTGTGAGGACTTAATTTTGTGCGAGCCTTTCCTCTGATGTATGCAAATAATGGTAGGAATGTTTCACAAAGTCAGTAATTTTAAAATTGTATCCGCTGTAATTACTAGAGAAATTGTTGTTTAGGGTGGAGCGTGTTAAAACTTCTTTTCAATTACGATAATTTTATACTTAAGCTCTAACACACGGAGACCTTTTGCTATTGAGCAAATAATCTATGTGCACAATTTTCACAATTTTCCTTAAATGACCCATTTTGTTTGCGTAGAGCACAACTCCCTGCACAACTCTCAGCCTTACTCTTCTCTGTCCACTAATTTTTCATAATTTACCTCAACCAAGATTGACTTCAACGATGACGTTTGATGATTTAGATTTTTTCCTTCAATCACTGCCCGTTTAACCCGAACCCCGGAGGGACCGTTTTTCCTCTGGGTCAAAATCGAATTTGTTTCAAGTGGATCCAACCTTTGAAGGTATAAAACCTACCCGAAAAGGTGGGTCGGAATTTAGCGGTCAAAATGATCACAGAAGGCTTTTCAATGCTAAAAATAGCTCGTGTAATGCACATTACAATATGTACATTTTTCATGCCTCTTTTCACTGTCAACGAAAAAAAAACCCCTCCCACAAAACTCCTGCAACCGATGCTGCCAGGACCGATCCTTAACCTTGAATTTTGAGTGACTGAAAGGTCGGAAAACTCGTGTGGGGTTTAGGAAAATTATCATATAAATTGTTGCACGGTGTGGTACGAAATGATTTTTTTGCCTGTTGGTTTTTGAAAGGTGCCCTCAGGATGGTGGCTTGAGCTTGACTTGTTTCCCATTTTTATCTGGCAGCATACGACTTTTTATGCTCCGTGCTGTTCGTGGTTTTATGGGCTCGATTGGATCACGGTGAGCGGGAAATACTCCTGCACACAGGCACCGCCAACAGCAATTTGCTGAAAGAGTAATTCGGTAAAAGAAAAATCAAAGCCCAAGGTACGGCAAGAAATTATGATCACTCCCACCACTATTTGTTCGTTCTCGCATACATACATACGTAAGGAAATGGGTCCGCTTTGATGCTCTAGTCTAGGTGAATAAAGCAGTCCAAGCACTTGAGTTGAACAATCGCGAACTTGACATTCATATTACACCCATTCAAAGCATTCAACCACGTGTGGAGACGTTCCGTGGAACTGTGCGGAATGTGATGCTCCAAGTTTTAAGCAACAGTGAAACTTTATCTGTTCCACACGTATAAAAAACTTTCTTTTTATGAAACCTCATCGATTCTAGGAGCTTTTCCACCTTCCCACTTGCAACGGAACGCATGCAAAATAGCACGAAGAGGCACTGCATTGGCTTTATTGAAAAGTGAACTTCGATGTGAAGTATTTGATCTTGCGCTGCACAATAGTTGGCACATATCCGATTCACCAGTTCAACCTCTTCTTACACACCAAGGGTAAACGGTGTGAAGTTAGCACAAAGCGCAAGCAAAAAGAAACCCTTCAGCAGCACACAGTGAAGCATCATCTTCGCTAGTGTAACTGGATTGCAGTTTGCCGATAGTTGAATTGGCCATTTGCATTGATATGATCGGTAAAAGTACACTCCACAGTCCGCATAAGTTTGCAGTCGACAGTCGAGGGCTCGAAAAGAACGTACGACGCACGGGGACTTAACGAGCTCTTCCGAAAGCATTACAACACCACGGATGCTTGTAATTTTGAATCTAAGAATAAATTCACACTATACATGCCAACGCCGATGCCGATCAGAATGCGCTCTCGTTACGTGTCGGCCTCCAGAAATGCCTTCAAATCGTGTAACGCAGAAAAGGCGTCATTCTGAGAATGGAGTACGTGCTGTAGTGCACGCTGTCGAACACTTTTTGGTACGAAATTATAAAAGTACGCTAGCTGAGAAGACGAACTCAACGTGTTGTGTAATATGAGTGGAGGAGCGTACGAAAAAATACATGCATTGGATTGGGAAAATATCTTCCAAGCATTTTATCAGGGAAAGTCTTTGAGGTTCAAGTTCATCTGCTTATATAAATTTAAATTGTGAATAAAGAGGATTGGCAGTGAATATCTGCGTATGGGGAGCATTGTAATAGAAAACTAAATTATAGTCAGCAGCAACCGTTACGTAGTTGATTGTTACGTACAAGTTGAAACTTTTTATAAATATTATGACATTGCATTTCCAACGTTGATAATCTTTCTACAACTTTCAAGCTTTTAAAAAAAAATTTTTGTGCAAGAACGGCCTGGTCGTATTGACCAAATTGTTAACATTTTTACTTTTTCTTTACAGACTTTTTTTACAAATTTTTATAAAGGGAAAAAATAAATAGATTAATAGCTGAAATAAGTGATAATAAAGAGTAATTTTATAATTTTTTTATTTATTTTCAGTATTACGGCTTGCGCCGTATTGTAAAATTTTTTAAATTTATTGGTTAAAATTATCATTTTCAAAATGATTGTTGTTTATTTTTGAATGCATTTAAAATCTTGTTCTTCTTAACTTAAAGACCTACAATACTCTTAGGTTTCGCTATGCTATCGGTTGGCTTACTAGACTTGCTGATACCTCGCAGTTGGATAGTCAGCTTTCACTAGGAAGGAACCGTCCGAATGCGATTTGAACTGGCGCCGCTGTCGCCTTTACCATCGAATCGCCCCCACGACTTGATTAAATAATTGCTAAAATCTTCGAATACATTTTAGTCTGACATCAATTCTAATAGCTCCAGTTTTTCCCAATCATCATCAATCATCAATCATCGATTAGTTTTTTTTTGTTTTAAAGAAGGGGTTTTTTTATTATTCTTGCGTTTCTTCAACTTATAGTTACACTTTTTAAACATTTTTTTTTTCGTAAGAACGGCCTGGCCGTATTGCCTTTTACTTTTTACCCTTTATTATTTAAACCATTTTACTTAACAAACACATCTATTGATTGTAGTAAATTAATATTAAGCCCCAATCAGTTTTTCAAAAAGTTGTTAATGTAAGTCTGTACTTTACAAAATAAGTTTTAGTTATTTTCAGCAATAAAATTCATCCCAATTAACAAACCGAACTCATGAAAATAAAGCAATAAATCTCCATCGATCGTACTGGAAAGGTTTTAGCTTACTTTTCCCCAAAAAAACACCAACATCATATGCCACGAAATCTTTGATTTATAGAACGATTTCTTTCTAACCTTTCTAGTCTTCCCACGCTACGCTCTGCGTGTGCCTGATGCGTCTAACCATATCAATGTGGTGGTTTGCCGGCACCACGGATACGCAGTTCGTCTATGTCACCCCGAATAATGGTCTCATCGATCAAGCAACGGCTCACCAACGCGAACGAATTCTCCCCGCTTTAACGGATTAATTGCGGTGCTTTGGTAGGCAGTTGGCCGCGATCCCTGGACCGTCGGTAATAAATGATAAGTTCATTCGGGCGGGAAATTAAGATCGCAGTTTGCTCGTCGTGTGCATGTTTGGTTGAAGGGTTGGTGCTTGCGGCGGTCTGGAGTCTAGACGGCGTTGGTTAACCTTTGCTGGTTTGGCTAAGTTTATGGAGGTAGCTTCCCGTCCGGTGTTAGCTCTGTTAAGGGTCAACTCAGTCATTATAGCCTCTCGAATGACTTTATCGGACATATTTTCTTGACAGTTAGACTTCCTTTTATTTAATCAAATTTACGTTAACTGAATATAACTGAACGGACAAGTTAGCATGAAAATTCTTCACGATGTCCTTTGATCCAAATAGAAACCCTACGAAACGTGCCATTTAATTTACTTTCCATTATTTTCGGCGGCTAGCAATAAACAACTTATTGCACTTCATTTATGTTTGGGAAGCATTCAAAGAAAGCTACAATCAGCCACTAAGGACACGTTAAAGTAAAGCCTAACTTTGATTAAAGCAAAGCAACAGCTAATTGGCTTTGGCGTGCATCTACGGTTCACTGTACCCTCTAGCACCATTTATATCCTTTCTTATCGCGTGAAATCAAGCATTAGCAAACCCCAAAAAGGAGCGTCGCCCAAAACTTCAACAAAATAGCTCAACCGTACCGTACTCGGTTCCGCCTCAATGTGCGCCATTTTGATGAACTTAGCTCGTGTTGCAATTTATCAACTTTTCCTTTCGCCCGGCTTTTCTTTTTAACATTTCTCTAAACAAACCACTTCGCTATTAATGAATATGGGAAGCTGCTTTTTCGCTGATATCCTTTTAGCAGGAAAACGGGCGTTCGAAGCCAAATCTCTGCTACGTTCTGCTATTTCTGTATCACAATTCCCGATTCGCTGGAAAGGAACTTGATCAAAGTTGAAAGATGTTATTTCCCGGCCACAAGTTTTGCTGTACTCGGTTGCTTTGCCTTCTTTTTATATTGCTTGGAGCGGATGTGCTAACAAACACCAGACACCTGCCCAACACAGGAAGACGGTGCAAAAAAGGATGGAAAAAAGAATTTTCGTTGCCCTTGCCTACCACCACGCGGTAACGGCACACAGACCAAAAGCTAACAATGCTTGCCGAAACGAGCAGTGCTAAAAATAATCAAACTTCTGCACGGTTTAGCACAGCGAGGCAGATGAATCAGTGGCGCTTGATTGCATGGCACCGGTTAATGGTGCACGTAGCGTACCTGTGTGCGAGCGGCACACCGTTCGGCTGCGGTTTTTTCGTGTCACGCAACGGTACAGCAGAACGATGAAGTGATTTACGCGTGTCACTTCGTCTGGTGTTTAATTTTGTCAAATTGTTTTACTTTCACGCTGAGCAAGTGTGACAGTTTTGATAGGTTTTGATTTTGCGGTGTGCGAGAAAGACGTGTTTCTTTGTATGTGGATTTACGCGCCTCGAATCAGTGGGTTGCAAGCGGAAGTTCGTGATGGTGTACGCACAGATAGAGGAAGAAGTGTGATAAAAATGAGCTAAGAATCCACTTAAATTCGATAAAACATCTCTTAGGGATGTAGTTGAAAGAAAAAGGAATTATGTTATTAGTTTAAAAATAGCAAATATTCTACATTCGATTGATTTCGTTTACCAATGTTAACCGTTCTTTTGAAAGTTCTTTATTCGAAGCGTTTGCAGCTATGCTTCAACGCCGCCTAAAAGTATGCAAACCGCAACACATCAAACATGAACTGAATGCAAAGCTCTCTCAGAAAGCGTGCGCTTCTCAGTACCGACATAATTAAATCCACATGAACTGTAGTTCAATCATCATGCTGTACAGACAGTCTATGTGTGTTTTGTGGAACTCCATCATTAAACTAGCTGATAGGTTGGTAAACTTTAATCATAAAGCAGACTGGGAACGGAAAAAGAGAAGCTACATTTACTGTTGAAGACATGTATCAATTATTAAAGTTGCTTTTCCATATCCAAAAAAGCACATCCTTTTTTACTTAACAAAACTGTCAGTTAGAATGATTTGATTTGTATGTTTCCTGTTAATTAGTGTGAAATAACCTATTGGTTTGGTCAGCCGAAAGTTTATCAATATGTTAATTAGACTTGTACCTTTTTTTTTTAATTCTTATGGGCTGACGAGACCGCAGTCCTGTTAACTAAATATTCATAACATCAAAAGTCGATTGACCAGATTCTTCAGATGGATGCATGCGCATGAGAAGATACAAAATTCATACAATCACATCAAGCAAACCCTCATCAATGGGACTACCCACAAGCCTCTACTCCCTGTGGCTGAGCACCAAAAGCTGAAAGTCCTTTAAAATCTTCCTTCCAATGATGGGAAACAGATCGAGTTATCAAGTCACAGTGGACGGCAAACCCTTTTCCATTCAATATCCACGTTAAAGCACATTCAACACATTGCCAGAAAATAGGGTTATGTTTCGGGTTTTGTGGCTTCCGGATGGAATGTTGGCTACTGCATAATAATCTAACCCGCCCGTGCCTTTTCCATAACACTTGGCAGGAATCGATCGTTTGCTGATGGGAGCCCCTCTTTCTGCTCCGAAAAAAAAAGATCCTTCCGAATCCAGTCGAGTGAGTTTGTTTTGATTTTACCGCCGTTTGGGAGGGATAGCTTCCTTAAGGAAACTGTACACTTTGCTCTTATAAACGGTCGATCCCGATGATAGTGCCAGTGTTTGTGTTTGTGATTATGGACAAAGAAATGTACGCTTCGTCGGCGATCAAGCCGACGACGCCGTTTCCTGTCAACGTAGTGACAGCTCGGAACGTTGTAAAGCGGTTTGTAGCGCACATCAAGCTAGCATGTGCCGTAAGTTTTCCATTCATTTCTGTTTTTTTTTTTTTGTTATGAAGCACCAAACAACCCAACAGCGTCTGGACAAAGAAGATCAAAAAAGCTGACTAGAAAAATAGAGCCCGTTCTAAAGCAGTATAAAACACATGACAGCGTAGCACAGGAAGTGCTGAAACGACAGCTCCGATCGTAAACGGACATCTGAGCACGTGCTCACAAAAACGTGAAGGCACGGAAGGGAACTCCAAGGAACTCAGGATAAAGGAAGGATTGAAGAATAATACAAACTCAGTAAGGAAAGAGAGAAAAAACTCACACACACACAACATAACTCACGCACTGAACTGCATAGCATTACGGGAATCTGTTCCCGGAATCCGTTCAAGTGAGTAAGGATAACCTTGTTTTTGTATGCTCGACCTCCTCTAAGGCGTACAGTGGGTAGAAGCAGACAGAACAACAACATCTAACAAAAAAAAAACCAAGCCAAAGCACGACACTTAATCGACGATTATGGAAACTATGAAGCCGGGCCGGGAACTAAAGTGTACGCAAACAAGCATGGCAGGTCCTGACTTAATCTGCATTATTTGTGCTGTTGCATCCTTTCGACTCGCCCGACGTGGAGCAACCTGAAAGCAACAAGAAAACACTCTTACAAAAAGACATGACACGCCACATGGCACTGGGACAACGGTAGACGAAGAAAGAAATTGTAAAACATTGTCTGAATGAAAGCGGAAAAAGTGAAGCGTGTTGGGTGGAAAAATGCATAAAACACAATAAAGCCACCGGGAGCTCATTCTTCATGCAGCGCAGCAAATCACAGCTGTGCACTATCGACGCTGCAGGATGTGCTTTATGGAGGTTGTGTTTGTCTGTTAAGTAGTTAATTTAGTGTTTTAAAACATCTCGAAACAGCTTTTTTTTTGGACAAACACTAGAATCAGCTACAAGAAATATCTACCCATGCTGGTCGTGTTGGATAAGTTCTTACTAAAATGTGCTTAGAAATTGCATAATCACTTACCATATGGCTCCGATTTGTTGCTTAATCGATCGTGAAGTTCATCTGACACCAAGCACATACACTTCCTTCCAAGAAAAAAACACGCGTATCGAGTATCGTTAGCGCATCTCATCTTTATTTAAAAGGATTTTAAACCATTCGTACTCCTGAACAACGTTTAATGGGCTGCCAACGGGTAAATATGGTGTGTCTTTAAGGATATCGATCTGTGGTCGCACTGGTAAAGTTCAGTTAAAGGAAGTTGAAGGAGAAATTCGTGAAAAATTTAAAGTGCACTTAATGATTGCCGTTGAAGATTTTTTATTGATTCAAACATTTCACACAAAGGCGATAAAAAGTAATGAACAAAACTACATTAAAGAACGTTGTTGCATTAATGTTTACTTATTTTAAAGTTTCTAAACAAAACATTCCCGCTGGTTTTACTGATTCAAAAACAGTCCTGACCATAGCAACACTGAATACAATAACTTCTTCGGCGGGTCCGCTAAAACAATATTGAAACAGAACATCTATTGACGATTCGCCCAAATTTTTAGATTGGGTAATACTCAGGGGTTTGAAAAAAGTGGACAACTTGTTATATAAATCAAAGCAAAGTAATGTAATATCCGTCGTGTTTGAAGAGATTTTTCTAGCTGAAAACGTTAACTACCAGCAGACATTTGGTTCTCCGTTCGCCGCAAGTCCTTATGAAAAAACTTATAACATACCTTAATACTCCTTAGGGATATCGTAAGACATGCTGATCTGGGCAGCTAAAAGCCATTAAAGGATTACGGTTTACCGGCCGAACGAACGACATTTTTACCGACAGTGCCCGTGTTCTGGGCGCCCTGAAAAACGACTCCTCCAGATACCTCCACATCCTAGACGGCATACCTTCCACAACTACAATCGTTTTCTGTTTAATTCTGGTTCATGTCGAAATTGCCAACAAAGATCAGCTCTGTCCAGCTGAACCACATACTACCCTTTCACGTCACGATGCCATTTGCAACACACTAGTCCTCAGTATCAAACTCCCCTCAAGCAAGCAAATCCAGTCATCTACTCTGCAGCTTTTGTGGTATGGAGATAACCGAGTCACCTGCCAACTATACACAGAACTTGCAACCATTTCATCATCCGACAAGCCACAATAGAACAAATTCATACGCAGACTGTAGAGAGAGTTCTAAATTCCTATCGCAATATTGTTACCAACAAACGAACCACGTAAGACGTGATAATATAATATAAATGAAATAAATATAACGTACACCCGACTGAAACGTGAAGCATCAAGAATTGGATTGATGATTAATGCGACGAAGACGTAATACCTGCTTGCCGGAGGCTCTGATCGCGATAGAGCCCGAGTGGGAAGCAGCGTGTTAATCGACGACGAACACCTCGAGGTAGTAGAGGAGTTCTGCTATCTTGGGACTGTCGTAACTTCGGATAACGATGTCAGCAGCGAATTCCGGAGATACATTGTGCAGTGGAATCGAGCCTACTACGGCCTTCACCGTCTGCTGAGATCCAGAAGACTTCGAGACCGCACTAAATGTGAGATACATCGCACACTGATTTGCCCGGTGGTCCTATATGGATATGGACCATCCGAGCAGAGCATGCAAACGCTCTTGGCGTGTTTGAGCGTCGCATCCTTCGGACCATCTTTGGCGGTGTGTGCGGAGGACCGGACATTCTGAAGGTTGCAAAGACCGACAGGATACGATGGCTGGGGCATGTTATAAGGATGCCGGACTCATGCCCCGCCAAGAAGGTATTCGTAAACGACCCTCAGTTCGGCACGAGGCGTTGGCTGGATCTGGTGAAGGGAGTCCTGTCGGAGATCGGGTGCCTACACGAATGGGAAGCTGCAGCTAGGGATCGAGTTCCTTGGAGATCTATTGTTGACCGGGCCATGTCACGACGACTTGCTCTTTAAAAGAGCAGGCCAACATGAGTGAGTGAGTAAAAAGAAATAAATAAAAAAGTTGATTCAACTCATTTTATAAAGTATAGCTGCATTCAAATTTCTGTTGATACTTTGGAAGATTCAAAGGCGGAAGCACGTACAAAAGAGACGATATTCTGGTGACAGAATAATTGTTCGAAAAGTCCTTAAAACACTCTATTTTTTAAAAACGAATCGTTTTCATAATTGCGCTTGTAATGTTTGTTTGTCAAATTACTAAACCATTAGAATTACACAAAACCATAAAAAAGGTCAACAATTCGCATCAATATAAGCATCAATATTCAAATCGAAACCAAATTAATGGCGGTCATACATCCATATCAGGCCTCATTCTATCGACAACAAATACGTGCTGCTGCCAATGCGGAAGCTTTGCAAAAAGTCACTCTTTTCTAGCGAGTCATCATGAGAACGCCACGATCATTCAAACGATAAGTAACTCATCTAACTTTATATTTACGAGCGTACATCCATCCATCTGATGCCTTCAATCTGCAGGCCATGTCTTCACGTACACTCGCCGCGCTTCGTGCAGGGATACTTCACTGGGCTTCCCTCCATAAGCACGCCATTTTTACGCCAACATTGCACAATTGGTATCTAACGATGGTCCCGCGCATCGCACCGGATCAGTAATTCCGACGGTTCCGATCATATACGGATGTGGATTCTCCATTACAAGCGAAACATGGGCTTAACGATTCGCAACACGAGCGCGGGATGCGCAAACAGCTAGCTTCCGAGCAAATCACGGTACGGCTTCATCAACCTGAGCAAAGTGGTCAGCGGGAACTGACGCGATGCGTCCCCACCGAGCCGGATGAGAAAGTCGGCCAACGAGGCATGGTAATGGTGCAGCAAGCTATCCATATAATCCCGCCGGAACTGTTCACCGGCCGAGATGAAGAAGAAGTAGCACAGATCGAGGATGGGCGATGCGTACCGGGACGATTGCCAGTCGGTCAAAATGACACCTGTTGCCACGTTGTTCTGTGAATGATTAACGATATCGTTATCGACCTAATAGCAACGAATCGGCACACCGCTCACTTACCTCATTATGCGAGTAGATAAGATTATTGATCCAACAGTCACCGTGCGTGACGACACAGTACGGTTCAGCAGTGGCCGGATCGCAACATCCCTTCAGACTCTCGAACACAGCATCCTTTACAGCACCGATCCGGTCCTGTTCCGATTCGAACCGAGTTTTCATCGTGGTAAGAGCACGATCGAACGATTCCTTCATCAACGTGATCAATCCACTGCCCTGCTCGCCGACCACCACACCGGCCTGCTTGTACTGCTCAAACACTTCCGGACGCTGTTCCTTCATCGCAAACGACAGTGCATGCAACCGTCCGAGCTGCTGCATCACCAACCGCGTATGCTCCACGTTGATCGGTTCCAGCTTGTCCCAGTCCCACTTTTCGAACGCTTCATTGTACTCCAGCATGATCAATGCTTCGGGTTCCGATTTGTCGGTATTGCAGTGTGCCAGATAGCATTTCGGCGTCGCGTAAAACCCTTCACCGGACTCCTCGGACACACCCTTCTCCGACTGGAACTCGTAGAACCCGTGCAGCGTTTCGCGGTAGAAGAAACATTCCCGCTTGAACAGCTCCAACGAACGTTTATCGTCGTTCGGTGGCACCTTACACCACAGCGTAAACTCACGATCGTCTCCATTGATGATGGCCTTGAACACGAAGCTCACGTACCCGTCACACTCGAGCCGCGTTTCTTCGTCGAAATCCACCGAAAACAGATCCGGCGTAAAGCCCTGCTCGACTGCAATCTGACGGATCGCTTCGTACACGTAATCGTTGAACATGGGAGTTATCTTCCGGCTGGCCATGGTTGAACTGTTTGGACACTAGCTCACTATCACTGCGAAATTGTGCGTTGCCCTTGCGGACCAATCTTGGATGACTGAATTGACACAATCATTGGCGCTGTGCGCGGTTTAAATAGGCCGGCGCGTCAGCTCCGAAGTGTTTGTTCCAGCCCCGGCTTACACTGATGGTAGTGGTGTAATGGGGAGCATCAAGAGAGTATGTTACGTGCAAGAGAGATAGAGAAAAAGAGCGAAATTCTATGCTCCAGCCGGGCGTCGTGGGGCGAGTATGCGTCCGGGTTTATCTTATCTCTCTGCTGCGTGTTGTACAAGCAGAAATCACTGGATCGAACGTCTGTAGGTTGACTCAAAAGTCACAGAACTTTTTAAACACATTTAATGAACGTTTAGAGATCAAGACGATATATTTTGATAATTTTTAATATGAGGATCTACACTAGACACGTTAGAATTAGAATAAATGATAGCAATTGATAGCATCTTTGACTTAAGCTTACAGCATCCTAAAGCATAAAAAAGGCCTGTACCTTTTTAATAACCCTTAAATACTTCATCAATTGCCGAAAGTACTCCGACGCGATATCTTTGCTCTCTGCCTTTCGTGAGGAGGGGTGTGTACTCAGCAATATTGTGCAATAGAGAACCGACCTTTCCTAACAAGCTGCAACCGATATTGGCTCATTTGGTGAAACTGACCAAATAAGGCAATGACTATTGATCGCCAAAATTAGCTACACCATATCTCGGCGCTTCCCAATCGCGGCCACACGTCTCGCATGCTTTCACCCACCTATCGGCATCCAAAATGACCAACTCTCATCCGCCAAGTGCAATAAACGTTTCCCTCCGAACGGAAAACCCGGAAAACCCGTAAAGGATCGTGAGAATGCTGGCAAACAGTGCCGGGGAAAATTAATTACTAAACAAAAATGAATCCCGTCCCCAGACCGGAGATTATATTTGTTTTTATCGTACCGATTTACATAATTCTCCATTTGCTTACGAAACATGGCGTGAAATGTGTGGCATGCAGTTCACGGTGCGCAACCACACAAACACACCAGCGCGAAGGTGATACATTTTTAATCCTTATTTCCCATTTCCGGCTCTTGCACACGGTGTTACCGGCCGCGGCCCAGCGTCCAGAGAGTTAGCTCACTGCATCATTTTATGCTTCCTTCTACACACACGCCCTACACGCACCCGCCGTTCGTCGGATTTGTTGAGGATTTACATTTGAATGTTTTGTTATTAAATTATCGCGTTTATGAAGTCTCACGGACCTCACGAATGCATCCTTCCGCGAGCACGGTGGTCCTCCGCTCGGCAAGGATCAACGGCTGCATGTGTTTATTGTTTACACAATGGCCGAGGGACGTGGCGGGACACGATTTTGTTTGTTTGAAATCAACAAAAATGGTTGTGTGTGCACTGCGACTGTTGCTGTTACAGGCCTCAAAGCCTAAAGCATGGGATGGAATTATAAATTACTTGCATTATGTTGGGGTGGAGAAGATTGTTTTTGCTGTTTACATGATTCTAGCGAAGCATTTTTTAGCATTTGGTTGTGAGGGTTTGAATGAAGCATAGTTTAGTTGTGTTTTCAACATAGAATGTGCAGCAAAATTTGTATGTCATATTTCTCTTGAAGAATAGAACAAAACCATTTCATACTTTCAAGAAAGGTTTTATGTAGTAGTTAAAGATATTTGACTTTTGTAACTTTTAAGTTCGTAGCTAAGAAAGCTCTCTCTTCTGGAAGTGGCATCTTTAAATACTGTAACTGACGCACAGGTGGGTGTCGTAGAAGTCATCGTCTAAGTCACACACTTTGTTTATGTAATGCCAGGTAGATTTATGTAAATTTTTGAATGTAAACGAAATATGTATTCTCTTCGAAATCGATTTAAATAACTTCAACCTCACATTTTATAATTGATCGTAGGCTTTTGTGGATGTCGTTACAGTTCACATGCACAGGGGGCACACAAAAACCCTCTTTCTTTGTATTTCCGCAATAATTCGCCTGTGGTTGGAGGGATCGGAGTGGAATGTATGAAGAAAAAATTGATCCAAAGACGCGCCTCAATCAGACCAGGAATGCCCGAATTTCCCGAAAGCTTTTTGGAAAATCAACCTTAGTTCCCTTTATTAAAAAATAACACGTTTTGGGGGTCTTTTTAAAAGATATTTCAAGAGAGAAATGAGAATAAAATACTCAAAATTGAAAAACACACTTAAATGGAACAGAAAAATATTCTCATTTAAATTTGAACTAGAATTTTTAAATTTCGGATTCTAACTTCAGATCTGAAATTGAAATTTAAAATTTAATTGGGAGTTTAAATTTTAATTAAAATATTTTAGGCACAATACCAGCTACCTCCCCGAATGGAGTATGCATTATTCTAATGTAATTCTAATTATTGTATGAAATTCTAATTATTACCAGTCGCTTCTGGTAGGAAAATTGGCACAAAACGAGATAAGTTTCAAAGCAGGAAAATTTGATCTCGTGAAACAGGAGAATGTACAAGGCTAGGGATTTTTTTTTTTTTTTGTTATCGGGGAGGGAACCTTCAAAAGGTCCCCATCTCGGAAGGTGGTCGCGGCTACAGACCAACCCTCAAGATGGGGTATGTGGGATTCATCGTGACGCTGGGCCCGTGAAGCGGACCCGGCAGCCGATGCGACCCAACTAAACCACTCCTCGACCTGATCCGAAACCTGCCGATGCGCTGATGTGCGTAGTACTCCATGCAGGTTCGTTTGTGCAATGCACTCATCCCGTTGACGCGCGGTTGCTGCGTCATTCGTCCTTGTTGTCTCAGCTGCTGCTGCTGCTTCATGCCTTCCTTTCCGCTGCTGCTGCTCAGACCCGTCCGTCCGTAGCCGTTACTCCCGTTTGGGTCTAAGCTCCTGCTGCTCCTTTGGTTACTCGTCGCTGCTGCTGCTGCTTCCGTTGTAGTATAGTCCTTTGTGTGCGGTTACGGCGGCAGCTTTTGCTACCTTGGTTGTTCCGTGTTCCGCCGTCGTTGTTGTCGCCTCCGTCTTGCCGTTGGTGGACTTTCCTCATTCCACCTCACTTGGAGGTTTCTGAAGATGGTCCGAGCGGCAGTCCGGAAAGCTTCCCAAGTGTCGCGGTTGGCACACATTTCCGCCGCCAGATTGTCCATCGTCAGGCGGGTGTGGCTCTGCTGCTGCATCTCATGCTGGATCCGAGCAAACCGTGGACAGTGGAACATTACGTGGTCGACATCTTCCACGTCATGTTCACACACCGGGCAGTTTGGCGAGCCGTCGAGGATGCCTTTGTCGACGAAGTAGCTCCGGAGAAACCCATGCCCTGTAAAGAGTTGAGATAGATAAAAATCAATTTGCTCAATCAATCTGCTCTGCTCCGGCTGTCCACTGTTGTTGCCAGCGTTCCATGGTCTCCTCTCTGCGTCGCTTTCGTATGTCTGGTCCAGTGTATCCCCTCGCTACCTTGTCGTCATGGCAGCGAATATCCTCCTCTAGGAGGAGGACTAGCGGGATAGTACTTGCGACCACGCAAGCTGCATCGTAGGAAACCGTCTGGAAGGCGTTGGCTACTCGGAAGGCTAGGGGGGTTGATAAGATAAAAAATCGAACATAAAATAATTTCTTTCCTTCATGAAAATTTATTTCTATGTTCCAATTATGATCGTTTTAAAATTTAATTTTAGTTTCTTTGTTCAAATATATTGTACAAAGCTCTCCACAATGTATTTTTTACCACTAAAGTCGGCTTTCTTGTGACGAAGTTCATGGGACCGAATGCCCGTTCCATTTTCTCTATCGTACTGCACAAATGCGAAGCGGATTATAAACATAACTTAACATAAATATACGAAAGTTTGTTTTTGAGCAATAAAAGAGATGTTCTAGTACGTGTAAGGGCATAATAAAACATATATTTTGAATATTTTTTAAAGCTTTACACATACTTGAACTTCGCTGTTGATACATGCAAATTTCGTACATGCACCAGCGGGAAACATTTTTCCCGGCAACCGTAATGAATTTAACTCTCCTTTAAAAGTATAGGTAGCTTAAGATAACCTTTGTTAAAGTAAATCTTCTTCTTCTTCTTTGGCCTGCTCAAGATTGAGAACGTCGTGTCGACATGGCCAGGTCTCCAGTTCAGCTCCAGTTCAATCAGTTTCCAGGAAACTCGATCTAGGGCTGCAGTCCTCCATCCACGGCTGGATCCGATCTCCGACAGGTTAGACTCCACTTGATCCATCCAACGGACTCGCTGTGCTCCTCTACGCCTCGTAACGAACGGGTCGCTGACGAGCACCTTCTTGGTGGGGCATCCTCATCACGTTAAAGTAGATGTATTTTTGAATAATTTTATTTAACGTCATCGACTCTAAACTATGGAGGTTTTACAGCCAAGATATGTTTTTGTCATATTTAAGTTTTTTGTTGTTTTAATAACGCATGAATTCATCCCATTATTTAAGCTAACCGAACATAGATTTTATGTAACAGAGACATTATTCACTCGGCTTGGGGCCTTCGAAAGGTTATATCCGTCACTGCTTGCATCAATTCGGTTTTATTTCTCAATATTAAGCTACAATGTGCTGCTACAATGCGTCAGAAACATATGTCATCTTCTTTGACACTAAAACAATCATGAAATATTGGCTTGTTTTTTTAGGATTTCTCTGACGTGTAACTTAGCGCAGCGATAGAAGGCCCAAGAGATTTTATATCGATACTATTTTTATATCAACCAACGCCACAAGTTTATGTGTTATAAAAATGAAGGCACCTAAATTCCCCCAGTTCATGAAATTAATAAATCTGGCAACCTTTCTTTTAATAAAACCAACTTTGCTGCTGATTTGTTGTTTGTAAACTTAACTTAATCAACCCATGGTAGCAGTAACTACATCTGGGAGTTATTCTTACCACATAGGGTTGGCAAGGATTTCAGATTGAGGAATAAACAAGTCAGGGATAGCACAAGTTACAGTATGAAATTAACGATAAGAGAAGATTGGTATTTTTTTAAAAAGGACAGCAATATAGGTCGATGCATAACAATTTAATAAAAGTCTTACACAGTTCCCCGCTTTCCTAACGATGCTTTTGTTCCAGCTTTACTCCACAAACACACATAAAATCCTTCCCACTGCCATCACCCGGCGTGTTTCCGTCACATACTCTCGACTTATGTGTTGGAGAATGCATTTTACACCCTCCCTTATTACATTATTTACCTTAATACGAGCGCAGAGCATACTGTCACACGGTAGAAGTTCTTAGCCCCTTCCGTCGAAAGTCCCGTCCCATGCATCGAAATGCCGCCGTTGGCTGTAGTTGTCCCAAAAACAGCAAGAAACAAACATCCGCTCTCAAGCACAGACACCGAACCAACTGGTGCATTAAGCAGTATCCTTCACCGTACCATAAGCCAGTGCCCGACTTCAGTGCCTGCTGAAGGAATCGAGATGGGAAAAGTTTCAAATGCCTTATTGCACGGCTTTACCAAGCGCGCCGGCAGCATCTTGAAGCAAAACAACGACCCCGCAAGCTGTTGGACGCAAATGCAAATTCAATGTCCAACCTGTTTCAGTTTGCCAACGACCAACAGTACTTGCAACCCGCTTGCAACCTCCTTAAGATCGTAATTCGTTAACGTAAGTTTTGGAAACAGACGACGGGTTCCACACGCCTCCCGGTGAGGCAAGTAAATGCACCGGGCAAAGTTTTTAAGCTCGTAGACGAAATCCTGTTGATAACTTTGAATCTTCCCAACCAAGCGATCGTCAATCGTGACAACAAGCGTCGGATGCAGCCTGCCATAACTTTACGCGGCTCCGAAGGCAAATGCATGCGAGAAGCTGCGAAATGGCGCAATAGTCTGCAGCAACACACTGCCTCTGTGGTTTGATGGCGTAAATTTGAATATAATTATTCCCTCACCGGTCAGCCCTCTTGAGATTTTCGAGCGTGTTCCACTGAGGCAAAAACAGAACCACGTTGTTAGTTGAAGAGCCAACGACACCGGAATACCCGTACACCAACGTCAAGAAATTCCATGTCCTCCTACTTAAACACCCCGATCGGCTAATTAGTCCAAAGGGTAGCTGTAACCACTTGAACGCGCGACCCGGTTCGTTCGGTACGGGTACGGTGCGGGAGCTGGTTTCCATTTTTCATCAACATAAATTGAGACAAGTGTCGCCGGAAAAGCAAAAGGACGAGAAACCCTTTTTTTGCGGTCGATAGACCACGTGTTGCCAGGAGTTTTTCGGGGTTCTGGTGTTTTGAATACAGCTACCACTTGTCGAGCTAGATGTTTTGTCGCGCATGTTTAGGATGTGTTGGCTTGTTTACTGTCTGCGTTGAATGATTTATAGGAACAACTGTTATTGAACTGAAACCCCAGCGGACATTCCTAAACGCTTGAAGAAAACGTCAAATTTGCTCTGTTTTTTCAGAGATTCAGGCAGAAAGTCGTCAACATGTTTGTGAAGAAGTTCAAAGTCACCTTACATTAACTATACACGTTCGTGTGGTTTTGTTTTCAATAAGAGTTGGTTTTAGCAGTACTTCTATCACAATGAGCTTCTCTTAGAAACCTTGCTAATGGTATAGGTTTACTACCATATTTATAGCAATGGACACATAACCACACGGTGGAAATGGATTTAAAAAAATTTCAAATTACCCAGCTGAATCGATCCTAAGTCTCTCAGATTAGGCCGATTTTATTTATCATCCTTAAACATTACGAGCTATCAAACCAGGCGCAGGAAGATGATGACGAGGTTCCGCTATCCCTGGACGAAGCCATCAGTGCCACGAAACAGCTGTAACGCAACAAACCAGCCAGCATCGATGGGCTTTTAGTCGAACTGTTCAATATGAGTCCGGAGAGGCTTTCCGCTATAATGCATCGGCCAATTATAAGCATTTGGAACCAGGCAGAACTGCTGGACTGGTGAAAATTGGGTGTCATACTTATCAACTTCCAGAACATCAGAGTCCTGAACTATTCTGCAGACTTTCGCCCCAAATTTGCAGCAAGCAAATTTCGTTGGAAGCTACCAAGCTAGATTAAATAAAAGTCAAATCTACTACCGGCCAATTCTTTACTTTACGGTAGATCCTCCAGAGATTCATAGAGCATCAGTTCTCTACGCACCACCTGTTTATTGACTTAAGGCGGCCCATGATATCTGGTCGAACTATGGAACACAATGAGGAAAGTACGGATTCCCTGGGAAGCTGGTACGGTTGTTAACGGCCACTATGGACGGGGTGTAGAGCAAGGTGGAAGTTCGTATATCACCGGGGTCTGAGTTTAAATAAATTTGCAATGCAGATTTTTACTTGAATAAAATAAATTTTCTTTCGTTTTGTAAAATCACAAAAAAGATAATACAAAAATTCTTCCAAAAATCCGGTTTTTCAATAGTTCTACTTTATATTTCTGTGGATAACTTACTTACAACATAATAAAAAAATACATCTGATAGACACTTTTCAAGAGATAGACCATAGATAAAATACATCGAGTAGTGCTGATAGCATTAAAGTATAATAGATTTATAGCAGCAGTTGGAAAACATTACACTTCCAATACAGTGGATACATGTTCGCTAAACATTAACCATTATATCTAGATGTACTTGTGGTATAGACAGAATTTAAGGATAGTAATAATTCCGGCTTGCAGACCAGAACGCAGTAGAGCGCAAACGCTGCAGAGGAAATTGGAACTCTCATAAACTTGTTGGATTAAAAAAAGAGGATTTTCATTTGGTATTTCTATTTAGTTTGCCACGGCTCCATGTCTTAAGGCTTTGGCAAATGGTGCATATGCTTTGTAAACGGCGCGTGTTTGTGTAGTCGTTGTGTTTTCGTGCCTTAAAACAATTCCTTACATAGCTAGGCTGATTAAAAACTCTTTGGCATGCAGCAGCACAACAACATCGATGTTCAAACTCCATTTCCCTTCCGTGAACTCTTTTCCAGGGTTTGCCTTTCTGGCTCGATTTGGCTTCCTATGCGCTTCACCATCCTTACCCATCTACCTGGTAATCTGTACATTGTTTGTATTCTGTTCAAGTGCCAGTCCGAAAAAGCGACTATAGATTCCGATTCCCGATGCTGTGTGTACGGGTTATGGGAGTGCTGTTGCACTTGTAACGCTTCCGTTAAGGGGAAGCCTCAAAATTCTTCCCGCTTTTACGTCGTGTACACGATGCTCTCTCTTTGTTTTACGATAATAGCTAAGACTAGGATGATAGCAGCATTACAAACATACACTACGCAAGCCTGTTTCTATCCGGAGGAAAAACATAAAACGATCTCTTCCACGCGCGCGATGAGCGCGCCTAAATGTAGACAAAGTTACCGACACCCTTTGCCGGATCCGTATTGACCATCTCCTTCAGCAGAGCGCTCGTTCGCACCGCACTGCTCTCGTTGGTGGTGTTCGTTTTCACGCCGCTGTTGCTGTTGCAGCTGCTGGTGCTGTTTCGAATGTCGGCCAACTTTTTATCGATTCCGAGTGCCGAAAACGACTGACTGACGGTGCGAATTTCGCGAATGTTGTACACGGGACTGTAGGACGGAGCGGCCAACGTGGAGGCGGGCAGCAACGATGGACGGCTAAGTGCCGCCAGCATGCTGGATGATTTGGCTGGCCGGGGTGGTGGCTGTTGGTGTTGAGCGCTGTTTTTACATTTCACTTCCGGGGGTGCTGCGTGACAGGAACTCATCGTTGTAACATCGCCCTCGTTGCTCGGTTGGTCCGGTTCTTCGAAGGAAGAATCTGACGAAAGAGAGGAAAAGGACGAGCAGGAGGAAGAGGAGGAAGACGATTCGGTTGAGTCGGTGGAATCGGTTGAGGTGGCCGAATCGTCGAGCGATGCTGGCCGGAAGGAGTTGCTCTCCTTAAGCCGCAAACTCTTCGCCTCGGCTGGCAGGTCGTTCAGTGAGCTCAACCCGTCTACGATGTCCGAGATGAAGGTGTTGGTGGGTGTACCGGTGGGACCGAGCGAGAAGCTGCCCGAGTGAAGCGACAACCGATGATGATGGTGAAGGTGATGGTGATGTGGCTGCTGGTGCAGATGGTGCATGCCGGGCGTTGGATGCTGAGCGTTCGCCGAATCGAGCGACGAGTTGAGGATGAAGTGTTTCGATTCGGCGATGGTGGCTAGCAGCTGACGGCGGCGCGGATAGTTTGGATTACGGCGAACGAGAAAATGCATAATCTCGCCCTTCTGCTGGCGCTGAAGCTGTGTCTTGAGGGGCAAATCGTCCGGGTGTAGCTTGCGCTGGTACTCCTGACCAGGACAAACTTCGTACAGGGAAAACTGCTCCACGGGTTCGATCGAATTATAGCAGGAGAGTAGCAACGACAGAAGCTCGTCGGATGTTGTCTCCTCCGAGATGAGTAGAGACTTGTACTGGGAGTTGGGCTGTAGCGCTGAGGTGTGTACCCGTATTAAACCGCCTGGTTTCTGTTGCAGACAAAACCTGCCGACAAAGGGAAGGGAGAAAATTGGAATACGTTTAATAACGAGAATTTCCAAATAAAGCTTTTGGGATTGGTATGTGTGTGAGTTTCACGGTCCGTACCTGGAGTCACCTTTGGGATGACAGGCCTGCAGTAGCGCTGGTCGTGCTTCGTCATCTAACTCTAGAACTGACTTTACACCCGGGCGACGTACAGTGACCTCCATCGTGAGGTAAAACAATCGCGGATCTCGATGACGCATTTTACATCTGAAAGGACCGAAACAAAATCCATTATTAGTCAACTGAGTTATGCAAATCAGTGCCCGATGAGAAAGGATCCTACCTTCGAAGCACCTGCTGTACAACACTCTTGCTGGTAGCATCATACGAAATCCCGAGCGTTTTGTACTCGATGTCCTGCCGCAAACAAGCCGTATAGATTTTGATTGTTGTCTGTGGAGGAGAGGAAGAAGTAGAAAAAAACGGTTAAAAACGTGTCGCTCGATAAAGTAACTAAAGCGGAACTTAAATACAGAAACAGACGTAAACGCTTCACAAGCCCAGACATTGGGATTTGTCCTGCTTCATCTTCATCCGCAGTAACCCTACTTTAATGATCCTCAGTTTTGTCAGTTCGAACGTTTGGGGAACTTTTTGTTTGTGGTAAGGGTTCCGATATTTATCCATCCGATGCGACCACCAAAAAGTACATAAATCTCGATTTGCAGGTAAACCTGTGCCCGAAATCTGTGCTGTGCCCAAACCGGGTCCACAAAATCCCTCGTGTTCGGCCGAAAGGGCAAAGGCCAACATCAAAGGGCAACGATCCGCTTGGGCTAAGGGGGCACCACACCTTCATTAGGGCATTTGGGGTATGGAATTTCGAGCCGATTCCAGTTGGAGATTTCGAAGGATTTAATTTGCACGCGACTACCTTTCGGTCGGCAAAGATGTTCGTTTGCGTAATAAATCGTTAACGGCAGTATGGAAAAAGGAAGAATGATACAATTTCGTTTCGTAACGAACGCTATAAAAATACGAAAATCGCATTAACCAAAGCATATTGTTTGAAAGAACGATCGATTTTCCCGGGAAAATCAAGCACGCTTATCAACAGATAGGTTTGATGAAATGGGAGAAAAAGTACGATTTTTCGATATCCTTATGAGTAATAATTAAATTTCAAACTTTATATTGAATAGCCATTGGGTACTGAACAATATAAAAAGAGATGTTTTTGCTGTTTAATGCACTACTGTGCATCTCTACTCTTTTGTCTCCGCACGACTTCTGTTTTTTCTACTTCCTTTTTTCTCTTCTTTTCAATTTTTGTTATTGTAATATTTTTTTCACTGCATATTTTAATTGCATTTTTGCTTTTAGTAATATTTCTGTACTTCAATTGTTTTATTTTTCATTTATCATTAGCAATTTCAGGTTAATTTTCTTTCATTGCTTTTTTTATTCAGTTACATCTTGCAGTTTTCTGCTTTCTATTTAGTTGTAAAATCATTAAACTAGCTTAATAATTGCTTATCACAACAAGACAATATTTATAAGATATATTTCTATTGCTTTCGATAAGCTAAGCTATGCCAAAAGCTAAGCTCATTTTCTCATCATATTTCTCAGCTCCTTCGCACATATTTTTAAGAAATGCTTTTCAAACAATGACTTTATTGTCTTCAAGCTCGCTTTTCCCCAGGCATGTACACATATT
Organism: Anopheles maculipalpis; assembly: GCF_943734695.1. Lineage (NCBI taxonomy): Eukaryota > Metazoa > Arthropoda > Insecta > Diptera > Culicidae > Anopheles > Anopheles maculipalpis. The sequence continues at coordinate 32,365,723 of NC_064872.1, forward strand.
CAAATGATATCCTGGTTGGAAGAAAGCTATTCCCACGGTTTATTGGGCCTGTCTTATCACTTACACACCGTGCAGGAGGAAACAAAGGAGAAAAAACCCGAATCCAAACAAACAAACCAACGATAAAAAGTATCTGTTTCTCAAACACTATACAAGTCATTTTGTACACTTTCCAAGCACCCATGGGACGCCCGATAAGCTCAGTCAGCGTGCGCGCTCGCGCACTCGCGATAGATCTTGCCACACATTTACCGTCGAGCTCGCTTGGAAGATCACGCTGATCACGATCGCAGAAGGAAAAATCGCGACCAAACCACTAGCAGCGCTCACACACTAGCGCTCAGTACATCTTTCCATCCGAACTGGGTGAAAGCGCGGGAAAAACGCCACCCTCTCTGGGTACGATCATCGACCTAGAGGTAAAGATATCGCGTGCCGCTACGGGTTGCGTACCAAGCGATTGGGGGGTTGAAGTGAATGTGTACGAAGCCGATTCTCGCTTACTGTTCCCCTTCTTTAAGGGTTTTTATCACGCACACACTGCAAAGGCCCCACGGAGAAGCAGTTTGCCGTCGTCAAAGTCAGTGGCAATTCCGGTGCAATTCCGTAATTTATTGTCACAATAATCGCGCACCCATCACATTCCGGGGCTGCCGGTTTCCTTTCCGTTTGGCAGTGTTTCTGTGTGTTTGTGCTGGTTGTCTCCGAGAAAAACACAATAGAAGTCCAAGCACAACCTAGCCGTACAGTAGCAGTGGGAACTTGGGAAGGTTGAGCAAAACCCGCAGGGGAAAAGCTCGATCTTAATTAGACAAATTTCCCCGGTGGCAGATCGAGACAGGGAGGTAAACAATTATTTCTAACGCTCGCCATCAAACGCCATGAACGCTTCGGATGCCGCTGCAGACCTTCATACTGTCGCACAACACAGCCCAGCTCGAGACTTTCACCCTTCAAGGCCAAAGGGGATGAAAATTGTCCTCCTGCCTGTGTGGATCATCATTCACTTTAAATTTTCGCACCATTTCTACGTATCCGGCAGTTGATATGATGGGAATGTGTCCCAGATGTGCTGCCCGCCAAAACACGGCACTCACGTCAATCCTTCGTCTGCACGAACGCGTGCCATTTTCCGACCGATGTGCCACGTGACGCGGTTGCCAGGGGGCGCTTCGGTTGCGGTTACCTAGAATCTTAAAGTCACCGACGCCGATTTAAACCGTAGAAAGAGGCAACGGAGCCGTCGTCAATTAGAATTGAAAGCCAACAATAACCAAAAAAAAAGGCATGCATTCCCTAGTTAGTGCGTGTGGTTCCATCTTTTTAGCAGGAATTCATGCCCGGTTGCACTGTCGCTCGAGAATAGTCGCTTTTTGGTTGGAAAAATGGGCTCGGTATTGTGTTTCTTCAGCCGTCGAGAAACGTTTTTATTTTGACACGACACCCAAACACGTCTGCCGGAGCTGTTATCGTTCGGAAAAAATGGCACTTCGAGCCAGTCGTTCCGAAGATTTGTACAAGGAATAAGCTTTTCACTCATCACACCGCTTATACGGCAAACGGTGGCACAACAATTCGCGCGACCAAGACATACCGACAAAATGAGCATCGCGCTAGCAACAGGCACACACACACACACAGACGCGCGTGTGTGCCAATTCTGCCGAACGGAAAACCACAACAAAGCGTTCGCCTTTTTTCGCCGCGCTACCCCATCGCGACACAAAACCGTTTCACGACGCATCCTTTTCGATTTAATTTCCATTTTCCGACCCAATGCTCCTCGGTGCCTCGGTGTCGTCGTGGTAGAAAAATAATATTTTTTTTATGGTGGGTGGAAAAGCCACGCTTGTGGGATGGGCAGCATAAAGCGAAAGAAGTGTGTTACGAAGCGTGATTGAATCACGCAAATAAGAGCGTGGAAAAGCAAGAAGAGAGCACGAGCTGTCGGGTGCCAACCTCTTGCTTACCAATTTTCCTCTTCATGCTGGGGGAAAAAATGCGATAACCCCGTATAGGTATGGCTGGTAAAGCACGCCGGAGCTTTTTTTATGTTTTTAGTGGAGTTTAAGGAAATTGTTTCAAGTATCGCTCTCGCGAATAGCTTCGCGAACCATCCACTAAGGGAAGCGTTAAGGAATTCGATTGAGCAAAAGTATTCAATAAGCATTAAAGATGGAGTTTTGGGGTGTAGAATTCGCCCCAAAAATTAAAGATACGCTAAACAGTTTCAGTTAGAGGTTTATTTAAAGAATACATTCGTTAAAACGTCGTTGAACTACTACCATAACTACTAAGAGCGATCATAAGAGAAGCCAAACAGTAAAAAGTAATGTGCTACAAAGTAACGAGTTTTTCTACCCCTCCTAGTGCCGGGTTAATATTCCCGTTTGCGAGACATCGGGGAGCCACACATAAGACGCATAAACCCTTATCGAAGCCCAACGACCACTGCGCGTACAGCGAGTACGTGCCCGAGGTGGCTGGAGAGTTCGGTATATCACAACAAAACTGTGTCTAAGGGGTTACACTTTTGCAAAAGAAACACACATCCTTCCTTTTCCCATGAACAGTCCATGAGTCCATATGGAACGGAATGTAAGATGAACAACAACAACAAAAAAACCCTTAAACACGCTTAGCGAACATTGAAATCAAGAGCATCATGATTGATTTTACACCTCACACTTGGCCCGCTTCGGGATGTTCTTCGAAGCTTTGAATGGTTTAAAAAATAAATCTCTCACCTCACCGTTGCTTGGCTTGAGTGGATTTTGTTTTATTTGTTCCCGCCATCGACACATCGTTCGCACGTTCACGCAATGGTCATAAATTTTAAAAACCCACCCCAAAATAGTGACGTGTCTCGTTGGTGTCTTTGCAAGTGCTGAAGCTTAAAAATGTCACCCGAGAAGGCGTCGGGCGTGGTTTATTGGCGTGCAGCGAACCAGATCGGTTCGAACGATCTTGCCCACGAGAAAGGATGGGAGCAAACAAGCAGATGAGATCAAGAGAAAAGTTACTCTACTTTTCTTTTTTTTTTTAGCAGCAAAAACTAATAAGTAGTTGACAAATAAAACATAAAATCAAGCTCTTTTTTCCTGTTAGTAAAAAAGGGGAAAATAAAACAGTGTCTCTAGCAAAACGTATAGAAGTAAAACAAAAACAAAGCTGTTGTAAAAATCCCCAAGGATCAATAGAAAAGGAGAAAAAAAATGAAAAACTTATTCTGGCAAAAAAAAAACCTAAAGCTGTAAAGCATCCATTACAATGATTTCTGTCTACTGCGATTTGGCTTGGATGAGAGTTGGAAGAGAAATGAAACTCGTAAGGAATTTGTTGTTTTGTGCTGTTAATGTTGCTAAACCTTTGCTATGTTACAATGCGCCAAACGCATTTAAACGAGAAGGAGAAAAGGAGAGTGAAAAGAAACTTAAAACAACGGTTGTTATCAAACAGCAATTTATTTGAACGGTAGCACTTTTATTTTGCTTTTCGGTAGCGCCACCGTGAGCGTTTTTTTTTTATTATTTGTTGAAACCAAGTTGGGAGTTCATTTGGTGAGTTTATTCCACCGTCTCTGTTTATCTTTTCTACCCTGTTCACATATTCCACACACTGGCAACAGAGCGCTTCACCGTGGACACACTCAGCACGGGTTTGTTTGTCTGTACACATCCTAGCAAAAGAACTAAAACGAAAACATACGTGAAAAGTGAGGAAGCTTTTTTAATCGCAAGCTTTTCTCATTTGCTCTCACATCATCGCTAAGCACGTCTATTTATTTAGTGCCGAAAACGAGCAATACACACCGGTTGTTTACTGGGCCGGAGGGTAAAACTTTGTCACAACGTGATCAATGATTAGAGGGAAATGAAAAATATTTCCAAATAGTTTTAGGAAAAAAGTCACACACCTAAACGCCACAACTTTCCACTATAGTTGCCTTTTTTTTCTTGGTTTTGGGTTGTAATCCTAGCTCCGATTACAGTGCATTTAAAAATGGCCTTTCAGGGGTGGTGGTGTATGGCCGCCGGCAATAATAAATGAATTTTCGAACAGCCGGATTGATAGTGAGAGTGTGCCTGCGAACGGTAAGACCACGATGATGATGATGATGATGGGCGGATGCGAGAAGAGAAAACAGTCCGATTTCCGGTGCTAAGCTGAACCGCACGCGCGTGGTAGAAGCAGCAACCCCAAAATTAATGAGCTCCGGTTGGTCATATTTTCCGACAGCCAATCGAACGCAAAATTGAAACTTCACTGAAATCCCTTGCCCCGAAATTAACAAACCGATCGAATGGCGGATACGGTACAGTTTTCGATAGGAATGCGAAAAAAACGAGGCACATTTTCTGAACTAATTTAAATACCGGCGTTACCTTTCGACTTGCTATCGGAACCACTGAGCTGGTTGATGTGTTGACCCGGCTAGTCCGGCCACTTTTCACTTAGCCAGAAAGAGGTTTTGAAAGGGTTCCATACGCACAAGTTCGAACGGTGTTTGGAGAACAAATTTTTCGAAATAGGAACAAAAACCAAGCCGGTAGTGCATCATCATTACGAGGGTCCTAAAACCCGCAAACGTTGTATTGTGTTTTATTTATCGCACCTTTTTCTTAACTGTCTGGTCTGTCTGGTGCTTGGCAGATTGCGCCAAATTAATCAAACTCCTGCGAAACGTACCCTGAAAAACGCTTAGCTCGACAAATTAGTTACCGACAATGTGCCGGCAAACAAAAACCAGAACCCATGGATTACAAAGTGAGAGCAAAAACGATGCTTTAAATGACTTTGGTTAACACTATCTACACACGATTCAAACAACTTTACCCCCGGCAGGTCTAAAGTGCTGACAAATTGGTTCTGTTTTTCTGCGTACGAATTAGTGTACCACGTGCCAAACGAAGACCTTTGTTTTTTGCTGGATGGAATAAAAGCGATACACATTGCGAGTGAAATAGTTCTTAAGCTTGTAGTGGCGTAAATACGTCCGCAATTTTGCAAATCCCTCGCTCCGAGCAGCCTAATGAAGCTGAGAGTTGGTCGGGTAAATTGTTGATTAAAATAGTTGTCTAATGAAGTTATGCACACAGAAACACCTCTAGCCTCGAGAATGTGCCAACTACAGTTCTACAGCTGGTTATGATTAAAGTAGAAATTAAACGCAATTCTCTTGGGTACTTCCAAAGCTTCTATTAGCAGTCGTAAAATAAAATCCCTTAATATAAGCACCCGAACCCGAAGAGCTGCTGGTGGGCATCTGGTATCGTCTTCGTCTCGGACCACTCCGAAGAAATGAAACGAAGTGTGCATATAATGAACCGCAAGTAATGTTTATCCACTGGCGAACGTACCCGGACTAGATGAGTGTATCCTTTGGCAAGAAAAAGGAAAACGTATCTCCTTAAAGAGGCCACGAATGGACCTTTGGGGTTGGGTTACGGTACAATGTTTAACACAAACAAAGACTGTAAACATGACCGAACGTGGAATTCTTGAAGAACTGACTATTCTTAGTGTAGGAAAACGGAGAATTCTATATATTGAGCAAAGGAAACATAGAACAAGCTCTCTGTGGTTAAAACATTGAAGGGTGAATTGTGCTCCAAGGGATTGCAAGAGCCGAAACCGAATCACAAATCGAGTGCGGTTTATTTCCCACGTAGATAAACAGTTCCGCGGCATTCGCGATTTCAAAATATCCTAGCTGAAGAGAAGGCTTTGTTACCCATTTTAAGTGGTGAGGATTGAACGCAATACACACGAGGCAGTCATCCACGCATATACCACTTAAAGGGCTTCACGTTGACGGAAAGGAGTCACTAGAAGCTTTCATAAGTACTTCCGTGGCGAGGCAAGTCATTTGTTCTGGTTTCGGGTTTCCATTAGTGAAAGAACGGAAGTAATTGGAACGTTGCTAGACGACGGCCTGTTCAGGGAGGCGTCGCATGATTAACTCTTTACATTCTCAAGTCATATTTGGTATAGAAGTAAGTTGAGACTTAACCTCAACAGCAAGAGAATGAAGCAATTTAAATGTTCGAATGAAGAGTAATCTTTCAGGTTTCAATTTACGAGAAACTTTCGAACACGATGACACACATATTCGCACTGAAATCACTCTACTTCACCTTCAAAAGGTCGGCTGCTTATGGCCATCTCGTTATTGTAATGAATTCTATCATCTCCATCAGCATGTGCGAGAAGGGCTGGTGCAGTGTGCGATTGAATAGTTGCACATCGACACGCAACTCCCCACGCACACTCGCACACACACACACACACACACACACACACACACACACACACACACACACACACACACACACACACACACCAGGGGATGAATTCTCACCCAGAACAACGGGGGTTTTTTTGCATACGCCATGAGAATCCACCATCACACAGCCGCAAGCGTGCAGCGCGCGTACAGAATTTAATTAAACTGTGCAGCTTGCCAGCCGTTAGAAAACGTTACTAAGTAACGTACCAACTCACACCCGAACACACACACAATTTAAACGGTTCAGAGGAGGAAAAATCCATCGCAAAACCCGTACTGCACCGGGGTGCGCCTGTGTGGAACTCTTGCATTAAATTCTCTTAAGGGGGTAAAATCTTTCCCGTTTTTTTTTTTTTTGGTTTGTTGCGATTAAGCAAACCAAAACGCTGGATGCCGTTTATGCACCTTTGGTTACACGCCACTGTTTCATGGAAAATCTGTTTGCCCCGCATGGTGCAACCAATTACTCCTGAAAGCACACGGTGTGCGCGCGTGTCTTGTGTGAGAGAAAATGTTTTAGCAATACACAATCTCCATTGCATATTTGCCTCCTTCTCGCGGGTTTTGGTGGGTGGTATGGTGTATTAGAAAGAGCAGGTGGAGAGGTAGAAAAATATCCCGCACTTTGCTAGTTTCACGGCATGCCGCTAGCCAAACTAACACAATACTTCATTAAAATGAAGATGATTTGCTAACCACACTACCACCACCACAACCGTCGACAAATTGTGTTATGTGTGTGTCTGTGTAGGGTAAGGTTTGTTTGTAATTCCACCGAACCAGAATTTTTCCACCCGAACCCACAACCCCAACACCCTCCCACGTCAGTGTCGCGTGTGTAACAACCGCTCGGGTAATGACAATAATTACAGTCCTCTTGCCAAAACCCCGAAGTCAGCAAATGGAGAATGACCGAAGGAAACGGCCGTGGAAAGGAAAGGGGATGGTAAGCTTTTCCCGCAAGTGCGCGGAAACGGCAGCTTTGCACCGTCAAAACCAAGCTCGAAAAATTGGGTGTCGAACCACTTCATCTTAATGAGCACCTCATCATCATCAGCAGCTGTAGCGAGCCGGGAGCCTAGAAGCCGGCAGCTAAACTTATTGGAAGATTGGCAAGGACAGCGTCTCGCGAGAAACGGGGTAGAGAGTAGGGGCAAATAATGAAGTTTAGTAAAGCTACCGAAAAAAAAATCCCAAAAAAACGGACAAATTCCGTCCAAGTGCGGGCGGTGTGCCACAAATCAAGCGAACCATTGTTGGAGAATTTGCGGCATTTCCGTGGCGCACGACTTTATGGTCGTTCCAAGCGCCGCAATTAGACTGGCGTTTACATTTTTTTCTCCCCTTCTCTGTTTTGTTTGACCTGTACCAATCAACGGGGACGCCATTGGGCGTCTCTACAGTCCACAAGAGATTGGGATTAATTGAATTTGCATCCCGAGTTACGTGCTGCGACTTACCTGCGGAATGGTTTCGTTCAGGCTGGAATAGCTCGATGCTCGCGAGTGGCTTCGAAGCTGATCGCCCGGAGGCTCCGGACTGCCGCACAGGGACGATGCGCAGGATGTGGACGAACGCATCGACAGTGAATCTGCCCGGCTGCGCATCGGTGAGATCTGCACGTGCTTCAGCATCTGCGGAGAAAGAAAGAATCGATTCCGATTAGAGCAACCTGGCTGGAACTGGCACGCCGACCGGCTGTGCGTAATGATGGATAATTTTTGCTTAAGTATGATGTGCGTGTGCATCGTCAAAGTGATCGTCAGGTGTGTCGGCTCCACTGCTAACCGGACACAGCTGTCCGGACACTGGCATCGAGTGGAGGCGCGCAGGTTAATTGATCAATTATCGGACGTCACCACAAACACAAGGGTGATGATCAAGTTTCCGATCACCGTTCATTCAACGTTTGGCCCGGTTTTTTTCCCCTCTTTCGCTCTACTACTGCTGTCAGTTATCCCTCATCCGTTTTTTTTTTGTGCAAATATGCTGCAACACTGGCCTGATAACTCCAGTATCCCGTTTGCCTATTCTTTGCCGTTAGAGTCGGATGGCTAGCAGTAGCAGAAGATGATCACACCGAAGTTACGCAAGCTAGCAGGCATTGGTGAGTGTGCAACGCAGACTGGGATGAGAATCTCGACCAGCGATCGATCGTTTGATCGATCGATTGATGTCGACGAGCACGGAAGTTGAGCACATTAAAAACCCTCATCGCAAGACGAATCGCACAAGAATTTCACTTCATTTCTCACAACACGAACCGGTGACGACTTTGTTTTCGCCACCGTTAGTACGCACGGTGGATGTCATCATCGTCGATGAGCAGACCGCCACTCCTCGACACTGTGGTGGGTCTCGCCCGCATTGAGAAGCGCCCGGTTTGCTGTCCGTACAGCACTTCCTATTCCCGGCGCAAGTTGCGCAACTCGTCCCGGCACCCATTACGTGACGATTTACGTTAATTAAAATGCTTCGCTTTTTTTTTCGTGTTCTCTCTTTATTTGGTGACGATTGAGAAGCAGCAACCGAATTAGACAAGCCCCAACATACGCACAGAGGCTTACAAATATACAAAAGGAGAAGCGAAAAAAGAAACTGATCTCTATCCACTGGCGACAACAGTTCGAAACGACGCAAAGCCATAGGAAATTGATAGCCCAAGAAAGACAACTCTCCGACAACTTCAGGGCCCAATGGTCCACCAAAAAAATAGGAAAAAGATGAACAAAAAAAATTGGAGTCAAATGATAGTATAACATGATCTTTGAAGATCTTCACGATCTCCACTCGAGAGGATGATGATGATAATCATGATCCTCACACGATTCCGCTCGGTGATTTGGATGCTTTTATCCCCCTCTTGCTGCCATTTAAAATTTTGTCCATCTCCGGATGGCGTCGTCGAAAACGACCTTAGAAAGAATGTCGATCTTAGGCGGACCAACTCGCTGGAATCCTCATTAAGCGAAACGGTGACCGGACGCGAAGGCGCGGTTAGAAAGAGGTTAGAAAGATGCTCGCGCAGCACGGGAAACGGATCCCGTTGCGGTCGGTGTGGTATCCATCGCATTCGCTGCTCTACATGATTACGACATTCTTGAGAGTGGTTCAGCCCATCCACACGCATTCCTTGAAATTGCTGATCCTCTTTTGTAGGTTTTTTTTTTTTTTTGGGAAGTTCGCTGGGAATGTTTTGTTACGTTGTTTTGTTTTAGATTTTTCAACTCATCCAGATTTGAAATCTCAGCCAAAGTTCCCCCCCCCCCCCCCCACGCGGGTATCGTGCGCTGTCATCACATGCAACTCCACCACCAAAAGGGCCGACAACCGGGCTGGGTCGTGTTCTTGGCTTTGTCAGCACATGCTGCTTGGATAGGCAATGCTTCCGGCTTAAATTTCGTCAGATTTGCGAACGGATGTTGGAAAGCTTTCACGACCCCAGTGTGTGTGAGCGTACGAGAAGTCAGGTGGATATGTTAATCGGTTCGAAAAGATTGATTCTAGCTGACCTAGTTATCGAACAAACCCGACGAGTTTCTGGTGACCCACGATATAGCTTCACACGGCGTGTACAGTGGTGGGCTTCCAACCTTTCCCAAATCTAGTCAGAATTTGGTGCAGATTTCAATTACTTTAATGTGGTCCCCCAGCCCACAAAGTGCACCGGAAAGCCACCAAACAGCGTCGTCGTTCAGTTGATGTTTTGGTCGGTTCGGGCCCAGCTCTAAACAGTAAACTCAGTTACCGGATGGCTGAGTTCAGCCCATCGTCATCACCACACTAACCACTTCCCTTTTGTTCCAGTTGATCCCACCCGTAGCAAAAAAAAAAAACTACTGGAGCTTCGGGAACGATACAGGCCTTTCGTTCCCAAAACTCCAAATATGTAAATATGCGCCTTGATTCGACGGATTCCAGACCGACCGCCCGAGTCCACACCGGCAGCGGATGGAAAAGGCCACAAAAAAACAACAACCACAACGACGATGACGGACGGTGCGGTTTTCGATAAAATTTGCCTTCGAGGCTTCAGAGCAACGGCGATTGGCCGTTTTCACCTGCACCAGGCAAAAACCTTTCCTCCCCTATCCTGTTACGCTTTCCTGTAATCCCCGCGGATCTCCATTTTCCCACCCGCCGCAAGCGCAAAATCCCCGCACCAACCAAAGCATGGGGCGGAAAATCGTGAAATTAAACCTTTTCCAATAGAACACCGGATGCGTTATCGGTTGATTAACAACGAACCACGTCGGATCGAAACCGGGACCGGGCAGAATGGCAAAAGTTAGAACGGAAGCCATCGCAGCGGTGGTGTACGGTTCAGGGGGTTTTTTCCTGTTTTGCTTCTGCGCGGGTGGGGGGAAGTAATGTCAGGAATCCGGAACGAAAGGAAACCGGAAGCCCTTTGCGGTGAGATCGTGGCCCACGTTCATGGGAAATTTGGAAATTGTTTCCTCGCCCTCGGTTCTGCTGTGGAGTCGGTTGTGGAAGGAGTGATCGATTCTTGAGGAAGTGAGGGCACATTCCAACCGTTCAGGTTGAAAAATCTTCTCCATTTCCCTCGCTTCATGGAAAGTCCACCCATTGCTAGGCGCGTCAATGAGTTTTGCGTTCGAAAAGACAAACCAGACCGAGAAGGGGTAGCCATCTCACTTAATTAAATTAATTTACGGTCATTCCACGAAACCCCCGAACGCTATGCACTACCCAGATAGAACGTACCGAATGGCGCATGGTGCTCTTAGGGGGTTTTTTTTTTTTTAGAGAACGTGGTGTTTGTGTGTTTTTATACCGAGTAGAATAGTTTGTAGATTCTTGCTCTTTGCACTTGTTCTACAGCAGCCGCCACGGTATCCAACAAACCCTTCATCCCGTGTCCAGCTGGCGGGAAGCTTGTTAAGCAGGCAATAATTATTCATTCAACGTTACGTCCTCCACAAAACCACTTGTCGTTCAGTACCTACCATCCGAAAGCCCAATCGTTGTGAAGAAGGCATTTGGCCGGCCACTGCTTGCTTAAGAACGCGTGCTCGAAAGCCACTAGGCAGAGTGAGTGCTTTGAGCTTCTTAATCTTCAGACAAGACAATCACTAAAGCTAACAACCATTGCAGCGTTAAGATGCCTTCGAAAAGTTTGATAAGCATGGGAAACGCGTTTAAAAATTAGAACCTTTGATAAAAACAAAGCTGATGACCACGATAAGTCTGATTCAAAATGGTGGAAAAATTCGCTCGCTCGTACTCGTTACTGTACACATATCTGTCAGAAACGTCACCGGACCAGCCAGACAAGTCGTATACTAATGGCTCTGCCGTACATGACAATGAAACTGACACTTTCGCTGATATTACATTATTCGCGCGTGCAATTCAAAAAGGGCACTGTTTTTTTAAAATCACAATACCTCCTTTGGTTGCAGCAACAGCAGCAGGTGAGCAAGAATTGCATTTTATCACCAACTGACAGCATGTACACCTAGCTGTCATTCTACAATTCACTGCTATAAAATGAATCTAACAGCAGAAGAACGTAAAAAAGCACCTTCGGTCCAGAACAATATTACCGCTCACATACGTACAATGCTCATTTTCACAACAATATTACTGTATAGTATACCGTTTTCAGCCTCCCCCATTCGCCGCTGTTGCAAACTCCCAGGTAAGTTCACAATGGTGACAAATAAACAAAGCCCATCCCCGGTTGCTTAGCTCACATAAAAACGCACACGAAATCTGCACTCCGGCGGTCTGGGAACTCCAAAGGCCATTTTAGCTTTCGGATCGCAAAGCGTCCCTCGCTTATTGTGTGTGTGTGTGTGTGTGTGTGTATGAGCCTTTAAACGTATTTCTCATTTATTAATATCGTGCCAGCAACCCTGTATGACCCCGTCCAACAGGCTTGAAGCCAAAAACTGCCAAGGAAAAAAAGGCCAGCCCCAAGAGCGCTGGGAAATCTCCGGTGTGCACTGCCATTGCTTCGTCCGGTTCCGTTGCCAAACAAACGGTGCCACGCAACAATCGCACCAACGCGCACCACAATGGCCACCTCATTGCCCAAACGATGGGAGCTGCATTAACTCCCGCAGACAAGGGGGATAGAGATAAAACACATTGCTGGGCGAACAATCGTAAGCATCGTTGTACGTGCGTTCTCTTCTCGACGTTTCGTGCCCGTCCGCCCAAAGTGTCACCCAGCGACGGAGTGACTCCGACGTCCGGAGTGACTTAAACCTTGGCGTCACGCAAGGTGCTCATCGAGGAAGTGGACGACGTGGACGTTCTCGGCCATTGTTTCAACGTCACCAAACAGCGGGAGTTTCAGCCGCTGCACCCAGCAGACTCTCTGGCACAGCTCCCTGAGAAGCCAACGGTTGCCCGAAGACCGATGGATGATGATGATGATGCAAAAGCGGCGGGTAAATCACATTGTCTTCCATTGCACAAAAAGATCCCAATGTCGGCATTGACTTCGTGCTCGTTTTCCCACAACCCTCGCCACATCAACCCTCGGCGTTTCCTCACAGCGGGCCAAATAAGCAACCTTACCTGATAACTTCATCCGAAATTCGAAGCAAGCGCCAAAGAGGCCAGCGGCGTGCATTATTGTGTCTGTGCGAGAGCGTGTTGATGAATTGAAATTAGTGTCCAATTTCCTGGCCCTGGTACTGCGGGGCTCCCCCAATACATCCAACTAGCTGCAGGAAAGTGAACCGTACTGGCGGATCGCGTTCTCATTAGAGTTTCGGAAGAGAGCATCACAAAGTCAGACATTAATTTCTGCACGAGCACATACTTAGTACGCGACGCAACATGGGTTGCCTTCGGTGTGGGGGTTTCTTTTTTGGTGATGACTGGGTGAAAGTGAAAACAGAATAATTTCAGCTCAATCGCTTTTTACTTTGCTTTCGCTGGTGGAGCTCGTTTTCTATTGCTTCCTCGTTTTCAATCTGAACGATATAGTACGGTACGAATTTATGCAACCCCACGGCACCGATCACATCTCCCGGGAGGGCTGCATCCGGAAATGAAATGCATTTTTGATTACATCGTAAATCTGTAGCAGTGCTGTTACCAATTAAAACTGCATCTTGTAGCTCATGGTACAAGCAGTAAAATTGCGACGGGTAATGACTTAGCTTATGTGATTCGGATCGTTATAGATTCTGTCCTCCTGGTAGCATTCGTTTTTCAGTCAATTTCTGTTTGTATTACTTTACGAAGCTTTTCTTGAGAGAACTCTTAAGAAAATTTATTCGATCTGATCTTTTTTTTATAAAAATTCTACATCGTACAAGAATATGAAGTTTTACGCGTAACTTTAAAGCATTGCCAAAAAAATCCTTGAGTTACTCTATTACCTCAACAAATTAGAAGGTTTATTTATAGTAAATTAATTGTTTTATTACTTTGTCTGTCAGTTTACATGCTCCATTCTTTTGACTTCCACGCTATGCCCAGAAACCTTCAGGTTCTTGTGATTTAGAGGCATGAAAATCAATTCAATTGCTTATTTTCTCACAATCCAACAACCTACTAATTGGCATCATAAATTTATAATATCTCGCTGAAGGCAGAAACCTTTAAACAATAATTTCAATTATTATTTACTAATTCAAGCTTTTTATTTAAACACCAGCACGGTTTTTAAATCGCAACCGCAAGCTTTTCTTTCCCACAGAAAACCACTTTTACTATTGCCTGTCCCAGGCACATCCACCTCATCAGTGCGGCTAATTAAACAATGCAACAAAACAAAAGCGCAGGGGGGGGGGGGGGAGGAAAGGGTGGGCGGATGAGTGAAGTGGAGTCACCGATGAAGGAAAGGAAAAGTGACCACACCACCCACTTTTCCCGAAAGCGATCGCTGAACAAAGACGTCCGATCACGGAATCTCCCGGAGCTAATGATGGTTCGTTGGTTGGTTGGTGCCGCCTGTTCAATATAGATGCGGATGCGCACACTCCCCCTCTCATAATGGCACCTTCAACCTTACCAATCATATCCAATTCCGGATGCCACAATCCATACCTCTACCCCGACCAACCGGGTGAAAACGATCGAGGCTTTGGCGATCGAAAATCGCTTGCAACTGCAACGCTCATCTCACTTTTGCGCGAGCAAATGACAACGTGCAAAGCTGCTGACAGCAGCAGCAGCACCATGGTATTATTGGTTTCGATTTTGTGCTCTTCTATTTGTTCGCCCGCTCGATTTTCGACAGTTCCCGTCCGGGAGTTGGGAAAATGTTTGCTTATTGATTTTCGATTCGACCCAAGACGCTTGCAACCCGCTATAAAGGCAACACGAAGGGAAGCAAGGATATATTATAGCCAAACAAACCCGACTCCAAATGCGGTATAAAAGCTTTGTGTCCGAGCGACCGAAAATCTCACCGTACAAGCGTGTGTCCAGTCCGGACATTCACACTGTTGTTCGTTTGCACAGCTTTTCCTCCATTTTTTTACGTCTGTATGCACCGAGGAAAAGTGCTTCCATTCTCCACACGATCACGACCGTACGGCCATTTGTGTCGAATGCAATCGAGTTGCAGCCGTGCTTCCGGAGAATGTGTCCTTACCGAATTTATATGCTTTCCCATTTTGGGTGCACTTTCGGTTCCTTGCCGAGAAACAAGGAAGCAAAGCAGAATTGGACCAAGTTTGTAAAACTACAATAGAGGATGTAGAAGTAAAAAAGAAAAAAAGACAGGATGTCTCAGCAAAGTGGAAAAGGAACAGGGCTGGAAATAAAAACCCGAAATCCCTTCGGTGCACAATTGAATGCAGGTTGCATTCATTTTTTGCTGCTTTCAAATCAATTTGTTTGCTCCTCGGACGTGCCGCCCTGATGTGGGAACCGCAGGACGGACGGAAATCGAGGTCACGGACGAACGAATAATAGTCATTGTATTGGGACAGTAAAAAAGGACGATTTGTCACATGATGAAAAATGGTCGAAAAATAATTGCCACTGGGTAAATAGCGCATCCGGGAGGCCTATTAGTCTGCGTGGTGGAAGAATCAGAAGCAGATTATGCTTTTTTAATCCTCAGCTGCCCTAAGCGCAAGGTCATTACAATTGGCAGATGGTACCGTGATTGCGAAAGACATTCAGTGACAAAGTTGGTAAGCGGTGGATGATATGAAGGAAATATTTTTAATTGAAAAACCCTCTTCATTTTAATGATAAATGGCTACCTAATGAACCTCGGAACCTCGAGACCTTTGTGCTGCGTTCGATTTGGATACGGCAAACACCGGAGGCACCGGAGGATGCATAACTCATGCGAACGCTAATCACCCTCACCAACTCCTCGGGAACGGAAGCCGTTTAACCTACTTTCCACCCGTGTAGTCTCGAATGAAGATATCTCTCAGACGCGCCGTGATCGTTGCGTGCTAACCTGTCCCTTTGCATTATGCATTCTCTCGATGGCAGAACCGACCGGGGGACACCCTAGTGTGCATCTTCCTGTCCAGCAGAACCCTCCACTTGCTGGATGTATAAATTTATAAACCCGTTTCCACGCGAACCTCAACATCATTGGAGATCGAGATCGAGGGTAGATACATAGAATTTCTGCTGGTTAGCAAGCGGATGAACTTTTTGCTTTCGCGAATGGTAACACAAGCTCCCGGTTCAGGGTGCGAACATTCCAACGTCGACCTTGCACGCGGACGATCTGTCTCTATCTCTCTCTCTCGGGGGCAGAATGTGCCCCCGAGGGTACTTGGATGTGGATGATTATGATGATGATGAGCTCTCTCAATCTCGAGCTGAAGCTGCTTGAAGTACTCAAAATCCAACGAGGACTTTGGACTGTCGAGCGGATGAAACCGATCGTTTGCATCCGTTCCGGAGGCTCCACACCGTGCCACTGTGTGTGGGGAGAAGGCCTCGCAGATATTTCGCAATAAAAAAAAAATACAAACGGCTGCATGCAAAAACATTGACGAGATGGTTGTTTCGAACTTCGAGAGAGCTTCGTTGAACTCTTCGAACAATTTTGCTGCATCCTGTTCTGCAAGACCTTGTCCGCTAGCAGGTCTGCCAAAACACTCGCCGCCACCAAAGGCTGCCCGGCCTCATTCGAGTGTCACTTCCAGTGAACGAGGCGGCACACAGACGGCGTGTTACGCGCGTACCAGCACAGAGAACCTACTGCACACATTTCAAAGCGAGCGAGAAGCAATCCCACATAACCGGAAGGATGCCATCAGAGAGAAAGATGACAACTGCGGTTTGCTGGTTGATCAGAGACCCGGCCGGAGTCGGTATGATTAGTTATTTCTTTTCTGTTTTAATTAGCGCATGTCATAGGCAGAGCTCAAACGAGAGTAGAAAAAAGGACAGACTCTGAGAATGAGAACTCCCAGTGCTTCCGGGGAGCTGTATGTACACGAGCTCCCGGAATAGGGACGACCCACGGTTCCCGTTCGCTGATGACATGGAATTGAAGTGGTCTCCGGCAAAGCATGTGTGTTTCTTGAGCATATACATCACAGTTTTCCAGTTGGGTTGGGTTTTTCTGGTACTGGCGACAGCATTACTACTTCCGCCCGGTGAGCTCCATTGATTCTGCCCTTTCGGATAGGAACCGGATTCTGGTAGCTCAAGTTCGCAGCTCGTTTATCCGTTCTCAGACCGAAGACTTCCCAGTAAAATTATGATTGCCTTGTGCATAATTCTCATTCATTCCTGTTTACCACCATCTCGTTTATCCATAAAATGTCAAGTTCCATTTGATCCCCACCCATTCCGGAGCTTCCGGCAAAAAATTATTGAAGGAAAAAACAGATTTAAAGAGAAAGAGAACCCAAAAGAAAGAGCTGCGTCCCCTCTAACCGCTCTAGCGGAACAGCGTAACTGATGGAACGCGATTGTTTACAATTAAATTAACATAAAAATGTACTGTACCTACCTCTTTCTTCCCCCAGAACTCCCTCAACTTGGGCGCAATAAAACGGAAACATTACACTGCCCGTTAACCCCTTGCTTAACTTGCACTCGCAACGTCACCGGCGTTCTTTTCGGCAAGTTTCCCGACCGTTTCACTCCGGATACGGCAATAGAACTTTCATCATCATCATCACCATCCGGCACGTTCTGAACGGAACTCTTTTGTCCGAAGTTCCGTGGGTTCGGTGCAATCCATGTAGGGAATTATTGAATTTATTAAAATGCACAACCAAAACATCACCCAAACACGGAACACAAACGCACCCCGAAACAAGCGTCAGGGCCCGAAAGCCATAATGTCCGGCACGGAACGCTGAACGGGGGCCCAATTTTGATGAGTCTATTGTTTATGTTTACATTCCGTTGCGGACTCTGAAAAAAATGACGCAAGCCCTGCATGGCTTGGATAACCTCCAGCAGAACCCATAATGTTCTCCCGTAGAGGAAGTTGGACATACACACACACACACACATACGAATGGTTCAACGAAAAACGAAAAGCCGGAAGTATCGTATTTCAGATCTTGTACAATGGTATTATACGGCCGGCGCCCTATCGTTGCGAGATTGGATGCGACTTCCTCCACCGGGAGAGATCTTTCGGTGAGGATTTGCGCTTGACGGCGTTTGGAGCAACGAATGTATGCTGAAGCTGCCGCTGTATAGACGAGAGCGAAACTATTCCTTCAAGGCATGCGGTTATCGACCGGGCTTGGGTCGTTTGGTTTGGTTTTGAAGCTGGACGGGACGAGTTCATGGACCATCGTTGAAATGATCAAATTAGCATGCAATCGATAGTCAGCGAATCTGGACAGACATTCGTTGATACGATGCAATTTCAAGCTGTCAGCACCAAAAAACAAACCTCCCTTTTGTGCATCTGCCCAAGAGTTCTTAAAGGGACATCTCAGGACACTTCTAATATCAGTGGATGTTCGGAAACGAGGAGAGCCAAACATAGGAAAGCTATTTTAAATTACATTCCAGAGCACTCACTTCCGTTGTTCGCCCGCTTCCCACATACCATCTTGACAGTTTCTTGCACTGCTGTCCCGAATTTCGAGTAATTCGAGAGTCCCTCTTAGCGTTCGTTTCCTTTCCGAATGGTGTGTCAGCTGGTGCATGTACGAAAGCACACGCAGCAAGGTGCTTCATCGGGTCGGTTTAACACCCTTTTCTGCAAAAGTAAAAATATTCCCATGCTCTCGCTCGGTAGGGGCGAATGTACGAAAGCATGGTCATGTTTTACGTCCACACCGTGTCCACCGGTGGACCACGATGATGTGTGGAATGTGAAGCCAGTTTTGAGTTCGAGTTCGTCTCGGTTGGCCGGACACTGGGGCGTTTGTATGTTTGTTTGTTGCAGTTTTTGGCGAGGTGGAAGGTGAAAATTGCATCACCTCCACAGGGCACAAAGACCCTTCGGCGTTGGTTAAGAATGTAAATTGATGCAGGTGGTGAAGTCATTGTTAAGGGCAGCTTGTGTTCCGCCGGACCGAATGTTTGTTCAACGACGCATACTTTATATCATTTCATTTCATAACGATAAGATCCAATGATGCAGCTAGAACTCTCCATTTCGCAATTTTCTTGACCTAGCCCGGGAGTTCATCATCCGAAGCGCTCAAGTTCATTCACTGGTTCATCCGTCCACATCCGTCACTAGAAAGGATACGAACCAATGTTCACGCTAGGGAAAATTCGCAAAACGATTAACTCCTAACCCATAATCCTTTGTATTCGCTGCCTCAATCTGCTGAATATGCCCACCGAAGCACAAACAATAACCGGACTTAAGGATCCCATCGCTGGATTCAAGGTATTCTCGTGCTCTGCAACCGACGGATTTCGAGCTTCTCCGAACCCATTCAAATTTCATTGCGGAATGACTCTTTCTTTTCTGTCTGCTTCAGCATTTGCTACCCAATGTTCGACCATGAAAGAGTAAATAATCCTACGGGTAATGGCCGCTATTTGGTGTCATATTCGAAGGGTCGCGAAAAACGAAACCGATTGACGATCGGTATGGCGTTGGTTTTTTGTCTGAATTTCGCAAGAATGTTGCTTCCTGCTCGGTTAGCAATCAGCTTAGCTTCATTCAGTACGTGCTTGTGTGTGTGTAGTTCGGCTTCTCTCATAACTAAAGTCATGAAAAATGATACTCCTCCACGCAAATGCCCCAAAGCGGTCGGCGTCACCCGATAGCAGGGACCCGGGCACTACCGGCTGGCAATGTGTTTCGGGAAACGCTTTGCTATCGGGTTAGACAAACATCGGACGCAACATACCAACAAGCTCCACACAAACCAAAAAGAAGAAAAAAAAACAAAAACCCTTAATTCCTTCTTGACCGGTAGAACCCTTCCTAGAATGCAACCGCGGGGCGGTTTTTTAGCAAACAAAGTTCGCTTGCAAAATGCAAACATCGTAGGGCAGCGTCGAGCGGGAGACAAAAAAAAAGTAAAACCGCAACGCAAACTCCCTTTTGCTTTTGCTCCTCCGGTCGGACACACCACCACCGTCTTGCTTTCTAGGCTGAGGATGGACCAGCAGTCCGAGTCCGCGGAGACGGTGCCATTGTGCAAACACGTTCGTCCGTACACCGGAGGCCGTTATGGCGATTGATTTGATTTATGACCCTATCCGACCCGTCCGAGGATGGGGCGTTTGTTTGTGTGCGCGTGCATACTTCTTTTCTACCAGATGTACCTTTCCCCACGACCGAAAGGGCTGCAACCGTATGCCGCCCGTGAACGCCCCAATCCCACAACCATCCCAGCCCAACCCAAGTGCAGAACGCTATGCAAATTCATGCTAAACATATGCGCACGCTGTCGCTGCCGTTTTAGCTTCTTATTGTTTTGTTAAGTAATTTCTACGCTTGGTTGCTCGCCGGCTTAAGATTTGAAATTTGATTGTCACGGCAGGGAGGAGAAGGGATTGAACGGAGTTGAGCGCGGGAGTGGTATGATCGAGTTCGAAATGCATAAAATGGGAGAACACAACAGACTCGCCTACACGCATCTGCTGCAAAAGCAATGGTGTGCCGGGAGGAGTGCCATCCACACCGGTGGAAGCAAAATAAATTCGAATAAATAAGCAATGGCAATGGCGGAGAAAATGTTGATTGGAACGACATGGATGTACATCTCCATTTCAAGCCAACGATTAGGATGGTGCGTAGCATGTAGGTAAGGGTTTACAAACAATATCAGTTCAGCTCAGGTTCAGGTTAGCGTGTAGCAAAACGAGGGCGTGTAAGTTTAATGAAAGTAGTTGAATAAAATTCAGTCATTTAAATTCTTGGTTTGTTAATCCGGATTTAAGGAAAATTATTTTATCTAAACTAATCCGTTTATTTATCACTTAGGTTACATAAAAATCACATAAAAGCTTTTGGGGTAACTTAAACCTTAATCCAGTATTCGATATTCGGTGTATCGATATCCCAACTGTGCTTTGAATAAATCAATCGAATCTTGGACTAAGAGTGCCACTTTAAAGCTTCATCGTCAGTGAAAGTGAACTCCATGCTTGTGAGCCCTTTTTCTGCCTAATCATCTCCCTTTCTGCCTCAAAAGCGACACCATGCAATGTCTCCGAGTGTGTCAAATCTTTTCCGAGCTGCAAGATTTAAGCTCACATTTTCACTTTCGATTAAGTGAACCAATTTTCCGACAAGAAAAGAGAAAAACACACACTCACACGCCGTTTGCAAAGCGACCAGGCGTTACAAATTCCATTCAAATTACTTCCCCATTTACGAAAAGGGGGGCTCTCTGTGCGGAGCTTGCTTCAACACAACGCGTGTATGTTTGTTATTTGCTCTCGTTTTTTTTTTTACTCTTCACGGGGGACACTGCACCACATGACGCTTTTTGGCCCTTTTTTTTACGAACCAATACAGCTGATAGCGGAAAATGGGCGGAAAATGACATCGATCAACAGGGATGGAGTTCGGTTTGTTTTGCTTCTATTTTAGCACACACACACACACACGCTTTATTTAAGCTTTACCGCTCACCGAGGTGCCTGGGTCGATCACGGGTTTTTGGTGGAATGTAAACGCGACACAACCAAACGCATATTAGCTTCAGTGCTTTTATCCATCCCATCATCACGGTTGCCTTATCGCTCCTTATCGTCGTTTGACAGCGTTGCAAGAGTGGCAGACAAGCAGGCAGGCCGAATTAAAATGCAAAAACCCAATCAACTGTCAATCAGCGGTGTCTCGCTCATCTAATGTACTAATACTGAGGGATGTCATCGGTTATCGTTGCTAGAAATAGATGCACAAAGTGGAATGAAATTGATCACACTTCCTGTCTTTAACACATCCGCACGCAAATACGGGCGACCATCGTGCGCAGCACATGTTCTTCATGTTCATTGCCTTAATTCGATGCACCACAACTAGCAAAGTGTCCCTGGCATCTGCTCATTCTTTTGAACAGGAAAAAAGGATTAAATTTAGTGCGGGAACCAGGAATTTAGTGGCAGGAAAATAAACGATCGCCCATACCTCCCAGGAGCATCGTCTAATTCCCTCAAAGTAACCTGCGGGTGGTTTCTTACAACAGCTCTTGCTGCCAGTTAATTACAGTACCAAGCAGTTGGGTCGGCAGGAAAGATCGAGAGAGTTTCGTGTTACAGTGGCATTGGCAGTGGAAACGAATCCCGGGAGGTCCCGGATGCTGCGAACGGTGTGAAGAACGATTGCAAGAAGATCACCATAATGATGATGATGATCCGAGAGCACCTTAAGCCGAGTGTCACACACAGGTTCAGATAATGGGTCCGGAAACAAACAAGGAGACGCACACACACACACACACGTTGGTCTGCAGAACGGAAGTCACCAGACGCCGTGGAATCTCTCAAACCCGAGGACAAATGTGTCCGGGATTAAACCATTAGGGTTCCGGTGGTGGCTGATGGTGCGATACCTTTTCCCCCTTACGATTACCTTCATCTACATAAATTCCACCGCTTCATTTCTCTCGCTCGGATTCTGCCCATTTCCGGCACATTACCGGCAACAGAAATGTGTGACAGCGAAATTGGGAATACCGTACCGTACCTTCATCATCTCATTTGTAACGCTGCTCTCGTTTTCGAGTGGTAGTGGTTCCCTTCCTATGCTTTCCTTCTTCCCGGTGGGCTGACCCATAATGCTCACTGATTGTATTTTATGCTAGCTTTTGTTTCTTTTTTCTAGTTTTGCTGCTTGAAAACTGCAACCGTAAAGCATATGTGGGAATGTGAACGCGGGAGAGAAAGACGCCGGTGTACGCCAGCATAATATAAATCACATCTTAAGCGCTATGTGTGTGTGTGTCTGTTTTGTGTGTTAGGAAGAGAGTGTGCAAAAATAAAACTCGATCGCCATACAGCCAAAAAAAAAAAAAACAAAACGGCCTGCAGGAACCTTGAGAGAATTGTTCCTGCAAATACGATGGTGGTCCATAGGAAAATGCATATGACCGACATGAAATTCGCACCCGCCCAACCCAGTGATTAATGGCAACCTTAATGAGACACACATTCAACCATCAAATACCGGGTGGTAGTGTGCGTTACTATTCGCGTGGATGCAAAGGTTTTTCCCTCTCGTCAGTTTCTTGTGATGGCGGTGGAAAGTTTGAGTAAAGTGAACCAACCGATCCACAAAAAGCAACGAAAATAAGAGCATCAAACTTGCTGGAAAATAGAAGTAGTAGTCGCCAAATTTATCTCTTTTAGCTGGTGCCTTTTTTTTTCTTTTTCTGCTTTGCTAATGATCAGCTGCGGGAAGGAAATGTGAGGGATTCATAAATCATCACCAAAGCCACAGAGGACGTCAAGATCACACCGGCGCTGGAGTCTCCTCTTCTGAAAGAAAGCAATTTTCCGTTTTTTCCCGGGCTTGATTGCGTGATGTGGTAGTTGGCCAAAATTTGGCCCCTGAACGGGACTTTCCCTCACACCTCCCACCGAACCGGGCGTTCCTTGACCTCTGGGTGGGAGCATTTGTGTTGGGCCGGTGGAATATGGTTAGACAAGCTTCAAGCACACACACAAAATCGGAGCGATCATTAGAATAATTCCCCCCGAAACGCGCACGGGATGGATGAAAGATCGTTTCATGCCAAACTGCTACACTAATAATCCATCGCCCGAACTGGAAGCCATGGCTTCATTTCATGGCACCACCTTCGTATCTTTGACTTGGCCTCTGGTACGGGACCGTACTACCGATCGCAACGAGAGGGGCAATCATTATTATCGTCATCTTCATCAGCTTTCTACCGTGCTTCGCGATCATAATCAAGTGGAATTGTCCGCTTCCTCCCGCAGCTGATTCTTGCCGAGGATCGCCATCAACAACAAAAATAAACGGAACGTTCTGTAGACATTCCATGCAAGTATGCTGGCTTGTATGTGTGTTTGGTAAAGCATTCCGCGCTTGTTCCTGTGTGTGTGCGTGCTTGTGCGTGTAACAGACTTCTGCCTAGCTCCCGACAAGCCAAAGAAAAGTCCGACAAAAAAAAGCATGATGAGAAATGGAAAAAAGCTTTGATCGTAAAGATGTTTAATATCAAAATTCCTCCCCATGCCCAACCGTGCGCTCGAGCGTTCTCTCTCCCCCTAGCATCGACGCCATACAACATTGTCTTCGGAGTTGATCTCGCTTTCTTGCCCACCTTAACCCAACCATTTCCCAACGATCGGAACGGAAACGAAATCGATAAATTTCAAAACTATCTCGTCGATTCGACGGCTGCCCGAATCCCTGGAGGCAACAGTTTCGGGTGGATTTGGGAAGAAATTCCAATTCTGCTTGTTTTTACTACCAGAGGGCACAGCACACAATCACACCCGTTGTCACCTCTGGCACCGCGATGACGGCAGTGGGAACATTCCCGGGCCGGGGCTTCAGCGCAACTTCCAAAATTTTGTCCGAAGCGTCACCGAAACGCGCGACTCGCGCGGATGGAACATCACAACGACCGACCGAGAAGTCCACGGTTCCCCGGGCCTCGACCCAGGCTCGTCTATATTCCAATCTACCCTCATCTCTATCTCTCGCGTTTTCCTCGTTTCACCCACCCGAGTCCGCATGAGTGACATGAAAATCCGTACAAAATAAAACCTTAACTCCAGCGCGCTGAACGGCCGAGAACGGTTGACAGGAAGTTCCAATTTATAATTTACATTTCTACACTGCGGCCCGGCCCGGCACGAGGCTTGAACGCTCGATGGCCAACTTTGCGTTCCGATGGTGCATTTCTTCTTCCCACCGCTGGACAGCGAGGTGTCAGCACCTCGGGTGGAATTGGACTTTTTATTTTCAGATTCTTTCCGTTCCCTTTGGCTTATTTCTTTTATTACTATTGTCACCGTACTGGTTGGGCTTGCAGCTAGTTCTAGCGAGCCGCTCTACCGAGTATCGAGTAACGCGAGTAGGAAGTAAATGGCACAATCGATGAGCTGGAAAGCCGTGACCCGACACTCCAGCTGACACGTACCGTTTTCCGGTGTTTGGGAAATTGGACTCTTTCCGGAAAAGTTGACTTTAATGCAGGGTGGATTGAAAAGTTAGAATGAAAGCGAATGGCAAACAGTGACACTCCTTGGGTTATTAAATTGTGATCACTTTTAAGCAAATATATCCAATCATACTGGCTTTATTATTAAGACATAGATCACCCAAGCCGAAGGATGGATGACAGACAAAACTCCGACAGACTTTAAAGCGAAATAGAGCCATTTAAGGCCATTTACTTTCGCTTGCAGGACTTCAAAAGCATAATGAGCCAATTTGATTCGCTTCGGCAAGATAGATCCGATAATGATCCGCTGCCTGTCATTAGGCGCCGATCTTTTTTCCTCCGAAAAATATGCACACCCGGAAGATCCGAAGCGGTGGTGAAATTGTTTCGCTCAAGAACGCACCGAATCATGGCCACCCTGAGCTTACTTTCTCGTGCGCAACTTAAGAACCAACCAGAAGTGGATGATTTTCATAGTAGTGAATGGAAAAGTCATGCCACTTAGAGGAAAGGAATTTTTTAATAATTACCTTAGATTTTCTCCCAAGCGAACGAAGGCACAGAAAGTGAGCAGGCGAACCAAAAAACGGTAAGAATGAAAGAAGGGGAAAAAAAACAAAAGCGTTCTTGAAACTACCCGAACCCGGAATCGGAATCGATAATTGAAGCGAGAACCCGGTGCCCTGTGTCTTGGGTTCTTTCGTCCAAGAATCCAATATATCAAATCGCCCGTACTGTTTTGCCGCCTTTCGGCCTCCGTACCGAACACATTCCAATGTCCATTTTGACCCATCATCATCATCATCACCATCTTGATGATCTTGATCAGCACCATCATCTAGTTTTCATGAAGGCAATCGCATGAAACCCCGTCCGAACAAGCGCCAGGTCAGAAGTAGAAACAAATGACCGGAAAGGAGGTACGGTCCGAACGGATCATTCTGGCAAGCGCCTTCCAAAACCTCCAAACCGACATCTTTAAGACGTTCCCAGTAAGCCGGGGCACCAGAGAGATGTAAATTAGAAATCGTAACCACCGATGGAATCGTTTAGCGCGCACCATTAACGCAGTGAGTGCGGAAGAGATTTTCAGAATCTTCTTCACTTGAACCTTCCAACCTCATGCAAGCAGCGGCTCATATGGAGAGCCCCGATCATCACCGATCCAGCTAGTAATTACGCGTGGAGTTTAGGGGTCCAATTTCGACATTCCAACGCTCGAACATTGTCCATTTGCGATGTCCATCTTCGTGTGCGCATTAATGCGCGCTCCAATGCGCGCGTTTGTGGCGTTGCAAGGCCACCGACCTCCGGGCAGACCTCCAAATTTGCGTGCGTGTTTCCCCATCTAAGGGTTCGATTGAATGGTGGTCCGATCTTCGACAAACAAAGGTTGAAGGTTAACTGTTGTCGATTGCACCGATTGCGCGTCTTGCGTAACCCGTCATTGGTACGGTGCAGTGCAGAACTCTCGCTGCACAACGATCAATCGACGAAGCGGATGTGTAACACCTGGTCGGTACATGCAACGTACGATCAAAAGGCTTTCGGGAGAGGTTAGGATTGCTCTGAAGAAGTTACCACTCAACACAAGCCGCGGCCGCGGTACCCAATTAAAGAAGACCACGGCTTTATTTACACCCGAAAAAAAAAAGCAACAGCCACGCTGCGGGCGTCCATTTTCCACGCTACCGATCCCGACCGCTGGATAGATTGATGGATCTGCTTTTATTTTCGGGTGAAGAAGAATGCACGCATGTAGTTGGGGTGTCGGCTTTGAAATACGATTCCCAGCAAAAGCATCCCGCAGCCGTGAATATGGTGGGATTTACAAACATTGCTCCCAAGGAGAACCAACAGGACGATATGTTTAAATAACAATTCATCTACCGAAAGATTGTCTTTGTTCTTGTTGAGCAAAAACTTTTTAGAAAAGATTCATTTACAACTGTTAGCGGCAATCGTGTGGAAACTTTAGTTGCGGCCACTCCGCTTCGGTCGGTGTCTCGGAAAGTGGAGCATAATGCTTCACCGTAATTTATTCAATCAACACACGCTGTCCAACACCGTTTCCGACATGCTCCAGTAACAACGAGTCAACTTCGATGACGAGGCACCACCAGACAGTCGAAAGCCATCCTCCAGATGGAGAGATTCGACGTGTGTTTTATGGTGCTCTGGATGTCTGTGCTTTACCACAAGCGATTGAGCGAGAGGGAGCGCTACATCCGGTGAGGGAGTTCTTCTAATAAAATGCCAGAACCATCAAAACTCCTCGTGTCGGTACATGGAGATGGTTGGTGCGTTACAACCGCCAGGTGAACTCACGGTTCAACCACGGCTGTTCTAACCACGGCGCTTTGGCGATCGTTCAGGTCGGAATTCTTCGGCCCCGCATAAATTACCCATAAATTACGCACCATACGCAGACGGACGCGAACACATTCTTTCTGCCTTTAGAGGTTCTTCATCGGTCGCTTCATCGCATTCTATGTGTATCATTGTTTCAAGTTCTCAGATTTCTTTAGCTTTAGTAGCCTCACCGGTCAGTGGTAACGCATATTATAGCACCTCGCGTTGTTTCTGGGCAAGCATAAAAACAACTTGACTGCCAACAGAAAACTTCCACCACACAAAAACCGATGCCGTAACTTCGCTGCTCAATCCGCGTACAACGGCGGTGGCTTTACGTTGTCAGGTGTCTTCGTGACTCGCGAATGGCACGCGTTAGACGAGCGTCAGTTCACGCGAAAAGGTGAAATGATTCAGCTTCCGCGCTTGGTGTGAAGCTACCCAGCTACACCGTCCGATCATTTCTAAATATGGCAACACAATCCAAATGACTCACCTTAGATGGTTGTGCGATCGGACAGCAATGTCGGTGTTCTTGATGATGGTAACCGCTTAATTATCGGCTTGTCAAAGTCACGTTGCGTCCACCGATGGTTTCAAAACGTACGGAAGATCACTAATCAGCCGGGTGACGACTTTTTGATTGGTAATGCACACACACACACACACTCACACAAAGCGAAAGATTCGTAAATTAAATGTAATTTTTTAACAATTTGTTCTCGTGCTAATCACCACCGATAAGTGAAATTCGAGATTCATGAACAATATTTTGCACACACACAAATACACACACACGGCACTTTTTATAATGATTTCTTCTTCTTATCAGAAACATAAATTAAAGCGATTTTTTGCACAACTAAAGCACTTTTTTGCACACTTTTTTTTGCTGTTATTTTGAACCTCCGTTCTGATAACACAGATTTGGACGTTTTTTCTTCTTTACGTTTGTTTTTTGTTTGCACATTGGCACATCTATTGCTTATGCTCGATTAAAGTTGATTGCACCGATACCACATCTTTTAATGCTTGTTTAGCTTTTTATTCCTTCTTTTTCTCGCCGAACTGTTTGATTGTTATGTTTCACTTCGATTGCCTGTTTTCCGTTTACAAAACAATGAAAAGCACAACCGACGCCCCACTGGTGCTTTGGTTTGAAAGCATCGGAAGCAAACTTGCCTTTCAAAAATATGTTATTATTTTTCTGCAAACAAACAAAAAAGCCGCGGCTTACTGATTGCGATTTGCACCATCTCTCACCATCTGTTGTACAAATAAATGCAACTTGTTTTACTCCCTTTTTTTTCGTTTCGTTACACTTCTCGATGTCACTTTAAATCTTCTTTTTTTGTGTTTGGTTTTTTCTAGCTTCTGTTTTGTTTCGAACATACACGGCCAAACCACGGTACCGCTGTTTGGGGTTTTGGCTTTTTAATTTCACTCACTTTGCTTCATGCTTCATGCTGCCGTTCTTTTGCCGAACGCTCCACAGTGCAAACAGTGCGAACCGGTCAGCAATCATAGCAAAAGCACCGAACACAATCGAACATTGAGGGCCAACGAGCAGCACCGACCCTTATCTGTTGTGGGGAGCTGGTGGAGGTTTTTATTTTTATTTTCGTTTTCAATAACTACACTCAACGGTACACAGAGAGACACATACCGACACACCGAGGTTTACTTTTTCACAAAAACATTTCCAGGACATTTGCGGCGAACATTTGCGCGCCCTCGCATAGATTGTGCACGCAAGGGAGAGAGCGAGCGAGAGAGCTGGGCGAGGTCAAAAGGCACAAAATAAACTGCACTGATAAAGTGCAGCCCAGTGCCGGCACCGAGACGATACACCGAATGCACTTGGCGGCGCCTCTCTATGCACCACTATCGGGAGGGTGTTGCATGTACGTCGGCGCCCTGATAACTTCACTTGCGTTTTTCTGTTTCCAATTATAGAACCTGCCACTGTTGCACTTCCGTTCGTACCCACCGAAGCATCGAGCCGTATGACACGCACCAAACACTTGACCAGCCGGGGTCGGTTTAAAAATAATAAACAATTTTACTGTTCGCTCGTTGAAATCGTTCGTTGGTTGAACGCGCGCAGCACCGATTTCGCACCGTTCCACGCGTTCCAATCGACTTAAGAGGAATGAAGATGGCTTAGCTGGTAAAGCATGCTTAGCCCGGTCTGTTGCTTGGTCGACCGAAGGGAATTCTCGCTCTCGGTGCGTGTTGTTTCTCTCTCTCTCTCCTGACTCCTGGAAAGGGGCGATCAGAAAACAATGCACCTCTGCAAACCAAAATGCTTCGTCGACTCACTCTGCTCTCGCTCTCACTTCGCTGGAATGCAGCTTAAACATACAATACATGCTGCCAAGCATAGATCGCTTAACATGCACTGTAGACGTTAGGAAGCAAGTTGAAGTTGGAGAGAGAGAGAGAGAAGGAGGGAGAGCGTAAAAAAGGCAGCTCAACTCTTCATCGATTTTTCAATTGACTCTCTCCGTAGCTTGCTCTCCCTACGTGAAGACCTTTCGCCCTCCGAAATATGCGTAGGGTTTCATCGATTTCAATGCGAGCGACTGCACTGTGAAACGCGCTGAGGACAAAATACCGTGGTTGAATCGTATCTGGTAGAGGGAAACAATACGATGAATTGTTGCTGAATTATCAGCACTTCTTGAGCTGAGTCGGGGGAGAGGCGGGGAGGGGGGGAGAATAAACATCTAATAATAGCTTAAATAAAATGCTTGCTAAACTTATGATAAGTCAACAAAAAATTTGTTTCAATATTTTTGTTCATATTGCGAAGTAAATTGATTTGGGGAAGCGAGGTAAGGAGAAGAATTGATTTTATTAAAATTCAATTTATTCTTTTTTTTAACTCATGAGGATCTCACGTCCCTGACCGTATTGTATTTATTTATTTGATGAATTTGATTGAAGCATTATTTTGATCTATTTCTTTATATTCTTTTGTAGATGTTTTAAACTCCGTAGAAATAATGACCATAACAACAGCAAATTACTCAGGGTGAACAGATTTTTTTTCTCTTTAGATAAGTTCACAATGAACCTGACTCTATCATGCTCTACTGCCTCCATAAATTTATCCACCCGGTGAAGCTTCCGGCTCTTCATGTCAGCCATCATACCACAGACGGTGACAGAAATAAAAACTGCCTTCACCTCGCCCCTTGTTGAGCATAAATATTTGTAAACGGCATGGCCTGTGCACTCGAGACTGCACTGGCATTAATGCCCGAGTTTCCGCATGCGTGTGTGTGCGTGTGTGCGTGTGGATCCATACATCATTCTTGCAGTCATTCTGGAGTGGATAAACAGAGACGTAACAACACAGCCAAACAGTGACGCGTGAAATATTATAAAACTCCCTCCTGACTAAGTTGTGTTCTTGATCTTGGGCGAGAATGCAAACTCTTCTCCTCGATGCACTTGGCGGCCTGCTACACACTGTCATTTGCTGGAAGCCCACGCTCGACTCGAACCTCTGCCCTGATCATTTGTGCACTTGTGCGTCAGATCCCACAGCGCAGAAGGAAACGATGTCACTGCCACTGCTCACTGTCGCACATTATCCACGCGAATGGTAGCAAATGGGAAACACAAGCGAGCAAACGCTGGTCACTAATATGCCTTTGACATAATGTTCCAATTTAGATTGACGCTGGATTAATGGCGCATGACAACCGCAAAACAATTTCGCTCACGATTCCACGCGATTCCGCGTACCGGGCCGGCACAGTGCTGACGATTGCCAATCATCTTTTTTTTTTTTGTACTCGGTGCGTTGCAGGTGTGTATCGGGGATTTTTGGTCGGAAAATCGGGTTCCCTCTCAATTGCACAATCAGACAAATGAGCCAATTTTCGTGCTTTATAGAGCGACCATTGTAAAGCGTTTTGCAAATGCATTTCGTGTGTTTTTTCCTCTTTCAATTACTACTTTGGGAATATTACATCTAAACTTGATGGGCTGCTGGGAAAGAAAGTGGTGAATTTTTTAAGTTGACTGCAAATAAATATTATTTGAATCTTTTAAGCTTTAACGACCAATTAATTTGTTTGCTCAGCGATTTTTGCGGATGACATTTTGATGCACTAAACTTAAGGAAGTATTAAAAACACTTCTAACGTTATCATTATCCATCCGACCAATGCTCATTTTCAAGCCAACCTATCTGCTTATTAATCTAACAACACTCGTAACATCTCGAAAGAGCCCATAAAAGCAAGCAGTCAGCTTAAGCGATCGTCGCGTCAACTTTTGCGTATCAAACATCACACACTGAGCGCAAAACAAAATCATCTAAACGTTTAACAACCAACACCAAAAAGTAGCCAATAATAATCAAAATCGGATTATCTTGTGCTCTTGGC
The DNA here is from genome assembly GCF_943734695.1 of Anopheles maculipalpis. Classification (NCBI taxonomy): domain Eukaryota; kingdom Metazoa; phylum Arthropoda; class Insecta; order Diptera; family Culicidae; genus Anopheles; species Anopheles maculipalpis. The sequence goes on from NC_064872.1 coordinate 32,397,261, forward strand.
ACACACAACAACAAAAAGGCAAATAAATCCTTACAGCACAAGGGTGTGTGTTGTCCGTTGGTAGTTTTTTTTTGCAGCAGCAGCCTGGCAAACGTTCAAATCTCCAAACGATTGGCCCATAAAATGAGACTTATCAAAAAGAAACCTGTCCTGAAAGGTGCAACAGAGATTGAAATTTTAATTCAATTTTTTTATAATCTTTTTATTGTTTCCTTTCTATTTTCTTATTATTTATTAACTTGTTACACAACCACGAGTCCCTCTGTCTCTCCTAAACTTCTGTCCATTCGCTTCCCTTTCTATTTTCAGCTTAGCAAATCAATTAAGCAAATTAATTTCTGCACCATTCTGGTCTCTTGTTTATTAAAGCCCTTCCCATGCCTCATTCCTGTATGTTCATAAGGAAATTGTTTTTCATTTTCATACGTGGATCGGCCTTTGTTTATCTCCACCGTCTACAAACGCATGCAGGAAGGCAGGCATTTTTCCCGATATTCCCCCAAAACGGGAGTATCCGACCGCACCCGCTCATTTTCCCTATAGGCATTTTCCCTAACGCGCACCCATTATAGGAATTTGTTTGCTTTTGGGTGTTTTCGTTACTTGCACCTTTGTTTTTCACTGTTTCTTTTTTTTTTTTCCTGTATCCCGGTACACTCCCGTTAGACGGTGGATTGGTTGGCATCAAATTTCATGCTTCACGTGCCATGTTGCATCGCCTTTCTTTTTTTTCTCCCTCCTCTGCCTATGATTGAGTGGAGCATAATGTTGAATAAAAACAGCACAGCGTACACTCCCCCCAAAAAGGGACGCTGATGAGCTTTACACTGTCATATCTCGTATCGCACCGGTTTGTCCCCATCTACTTTGTTTTTGTAGACCGCCACCGAAGTGGGCAAGCCCACCCTATTAATCCCCCAACGGTTCCCCTTTTTTCCTGCAGGGTGTGGTGGAACTGCAGTTCCGGTGATGTACCTTCAGCCAGCAAGCCGCAAGGTTTTCGATTGTTATGCCGGTAAGTCTCCGATGCTACTACGTGACCAGCCCACCACCACGGTAAGCCACCTTTCGCTCGTGGGCAGCGGATAAAGTAATTAAACCCACGCAGACACGTCGTCTATCCTCGTTCCGGTGTGGTTTAGTGTGGAAGCCACCATCATCATCGTGGGCATCCTTCTGCGTCGGCTGGCTCCCACACGGCGTAGCATATGTGGGCTCGTGTACCAAGGTCGGCGTAGGAGCCGTTTTGACCCCGTTCGCCTCGCCAGAAGTTGCATGATCCGGGCAAGTGGGTGGCTAGTCAAATGGATTATGAAACGTCTATTCCCCACGGAAAGGAGGGCCGGTGCATTAGATATACAGAAGGAGACAATCTATTCCTGCTTGGGGAAAACTCTGGGGCAGAAATTTACATAGACAGGATCGTGTAAACATGATTTTTATTTTACTTTTTGTAATGATGTAATTAAATCTGCATGCATAGTTAAAAAAAATTGACAGATAGCTCTTATTATTAATATTTAGTCAATGTTATCAATATTTCTGTTTAAAGTTTTATCAATTACATTATCAAGACGTCAAATCGAAACAATAGAAACAATACCCAACATATTAAGGTACACACTGCTAACAAGACAATACAAATCTTTGGGACAGAAATTGCATGTTTTACAACAGTTCGTTAAGGGTTATTTCGACTTCATCTTGACAAGGCGTTCCATCGGTAAGGATGGACGCGATCTATTTTGAACTTCAGAGAAGTACTCCGTAACCTTCAGCATCATGTGAACCTTTTAGCATCGCGATTTCCACTTCTGTATCCATTTTAACATCAGCTTCTAGTGTAGGTTTAAAAACGTTGAACACAAACATGCCAAACATCGTAACAACGGATACAAAGTTTGAGACTTAAACTTCACCTTCTTGGAATCACCTTTAGGTTTGTCTGTCGACGAATATTCAATAATATTTCGTCGAAGCACAGAGTTTCATTTTATTTACATGTTTTTAGATTTTTTTATATTTTCTTGAGCTGATTTTGTACAAAAATTTCAATGCATTTCTTCCTTGTTTTTCTTTTGCCTTATCCCTCGCATGTTCGGTAACATGTTTTGTAACTCTCGATACAGAAATTAGCTGTGGATTTCCTGCATTTGCAATTTTGTGATGTCATTTACTTGCGATCCTTGATCCTCCACTTTATTGTAAAGTAGCTCTTTTTATACAGGAGATGACACTGCTCCCTAAAATGTGAGAGATAAGTCCATCCGGAAGCTTCGTGCCCACTGAGGGTAAAGCCATGTAAACTTACACGTGTCGGCATTGTTGTCGGCATCTCATCGTCTCTGTCTTAGACTACTTAGATGTGGATAACGTGGTTTTTCCTACTAGTTCGAAGCTAACTTTTTGATATAAAAGAGCTCGCTTAGAGTCCTCAGTTTTTTTTTTTTGTGAGGCCTGCGCTACTTTGCAAAAACAGAAGAAATTAAAGAAATACTCAAAAAGCTTAAAAACAAGAATTCACCAGCATTAGACAATATTAAAAACAAAACCCTTAAAAGACTTCCAGCCTAGGCTTTCATACTTATAAACCAAAATATTCAACTGTTGTCTCAAAGTAGGGTACTTCCCCGATCCCCCGAAACCAGGTAAAAGCAAAATAGTTTAGCTACAAGCTACAGACTTATAAGTCTTCTAAGCAGCATTGGAAAAATATTTGAAAAAATGATCGAAAAGAGGCTTCGAATGCATGTTAACAGCAATAATATAATCCCAAATTTCCAACTTGGTTTTCAGCCGTCCTTATCGACCACACATCAATTGCAAAGGCTTTCAAAACAAGTGAAAAATAATAGAGATATATGTAAATAAGTCTACGGGAATGGTCCTTCTCGATATGGAAAAAGCATTTAATACAATTTGGCATAAGGGTTTGTTGTATAAACTAATCTTGTTAAAGTTTCCTAAATCAAAGATAAAAATAATACAATCGTTTTTTTAAAACAGACAAAATAATTTACATATAGCTAATGTTATATCGGAAGCTTTTGTACCACTTTCTGGATTACCGCAAGGGAGCATGATATCTCCACTCCTTTTCAATATTTATGTATCAGATATTCATAAAATGAAAAACTCCAATAGTTGTTTTAAGATCATTAAGCAACGCTTTAATCAAATATTCTATTTTTTGCCGAAACTGGAAACTTAAGATAAATGACACAAAAACTGAAGCTATTTATTTCTCGTGCAATAAAAGCATGCGAAAACTTCCACAAGCAGGACTAAAACTTAATAATACAACCGTCGCATGGAAAAATTATGTCAAATATGTAGGAATGTTACTAAACAAGCGTTTAACATTTAAAGAACACATAGAACAAACAATAGTTAAAACTGAAAAACTGCTGAAAATGTTATACACATTCTTGCATAGGAAATCCAAACTTATTAAAATAAAACAAGCTTCTCGTATACTATAGTTTCTTTCGTCCGTTATTAACCTACGCCTCCTCAATTTGGCAATATTGCACATGCAGTCATGCAAGTAATGCAGAACAAAATCCTTAAAATAATTATAAATCTGCTCCCATGGTACAGTACAGACTTGCTACACAAAAGGACAAAAACACAACTCATAACGGATTACATAGATAAGTTATGCACAAATCACTCAAGCAAGTGCCTTAGCAGTACAAACCCGATATTACAACAACTTGTTAAAGTGGGTTTTTATGTAAATTTTCCCACGTACTGCAGAAAAAAGGTCTTAAATAAACATCAACAATGTTATCAAAAACCGTAAAACATCTATGAAGAGTGTCTTAACGGATGGGTCCAATTACAAATACCATTATAATCATGAAATAGTCCAATAAACTTCTACTACTACTACTACTACTACTACTACTACTACCTTAGGTGAGGCCTCCCGGTAGCTCTCGAACTCACTACTCCTCTTTGTTCTTCCGGTTGCTTAGAATTATCCGTGGCAATTTTTAATCTTCAGTACTAAACCTCGCGGGATAAAGTTTTGGCCGTGTTTGCTTCCTTGAATTGTTTATATTTATTGCTGGAAAGTAAGTCCTGCCACTACCGATCCTGCCACTACCCTCCCCTACGCATTCTATGGCATCCTACAGACCTGACGATCATAGGTTATGAAATCATGCAAAGCTCAGACATTTGAACAACACATGAAAGAAACTAACAAAATATTTAATCAAACCAAATGTTATTCCTTTAGCAAGAAAATTAAATTAAGCAAAAAGAGTAAAACTTTTCCTTTCTGTTTCTCAAAAACTCATATAAAATATTTAGTACGGCAATTTCTTGTATTATGTGTATTCAGTTCCATTAATTTTGTTTTTAATGTATGCAACAATTCATACGCTCCTGTCGATAAATCACCCGCTTAAGCATCCGTATTTCATTGACACGATTAAAAAACTAACAAAAGAGACTGAAAATTAGGCTGTAAACCACTCGAAAGATATTGCCCCGCGTTGGTAGGATAATTTATTGCATTGGCAATAAAATTATTTCATCTCATTCTTGCTCCCCAATGGTTTAGCCAATCAAAAACCAACAAACCACCCAAAGCCGGAACGAAACGAATTCCTGTAGCAGCGCAAGCAAACCGATTCCACCCACCGTCCAACCGCTCGAAAACGGCGGAATGATACGTTGATAATGCGCCATAAAGATTTCGTTCCTTCCCATGACAAATAGCAGCATCAAAATGGGAAATCACGCTATACAGATATCGATCGGCAGACTTACCCCTGTAAAGCCGGTGACATATTTTAGCGCTCAAATACGTATTTAATCTACCGCATGCGTAGCTCATAATCGTCGATTAGTTACGCCTTGGTTGGTTGTAGGCGTAGGCCTACGTCTAATGGACTTTTGAGAGACCCATCGGTTATATGCTAATCGGTTTGCTGCGGGTCATCTTGCATGGATTCTTCGAAAAGAGCTTCCAAACACTGTACAAATCCTCTCACCCACCCAGATCCAGGAAGCCACCCCCAAAACGGAAGGTGTCAAACGTGCTGACTTGTCAAACGCCTCCTGTCTGTGGCGTACCTCGTCCCAGCGTGTCAGCGTGCCTGTCGACATCGAAGCGGGCCATCAGGCTGGGCCGGTTTTTATGCTGCCGTTGCAGCGCAACACAATCCCGGCATGCACGGGACGATCGAACAGCGCTCTTGCACTGGATTTGCTGATGGATGGAAACATTTTCGACACAAAACCATTTGCTTTGCAGAGGGGGTTTTCGGCTTTTTGACGGTGTTTTGTTTTACTTGTGAGACGTTTCGGCGCGGGCGTTTTTCGACGTTGGCGGTTTTTTATGGCGGCACCCTTTTTCGGTCCGCAAAGGGAGGTCCACCCGACGGAGGGAAGGGTGCTAAACGGCTTACGACCATTGCGCCATTTGCCGTTGGATGGTAATTATGTTCGGTGGTCGGCGTCGGCTGCCGCCAGTTAGTTCGTCGTCGCCAATTTTCAATTTAGATGTGACAGCATTTGCCGCCCGATCGTCCCTGTTTTCCGTCCCGATGAGGGTTTCTTGTGTGTTTCGCACTTTGTTTATGTTTTGTTCTGCTCGTTCTTTTTTTTTATCTTGTTTTTTTCTTCTTTTGGCGTCTTTCTTGTTAGGTGCACAACAATTTTGAAACGTCGCTTGGACGTGGGTTTTTGGGCATCATTATTTGACGCCTGTATTGATGAAATCATTTTTTGAAGCGTTTCGTGCTAACCGGCGCCATCCATATGGTTGAGTGGAAGGGTAGAGCAATAAGGTGCACGATATCTCATCGAAGTGAAGGATTCGCGGAGGCGCTACACTATCTGCAGTTTGTGTTCCACCCACCGAGACAGCGGAGAAAAATTAAGAGGGCGAACATCGAATGACAATAGCTCAATCGAAGTCGTAATGGCGTGGGTTTCGATTTGCTCAGAGCACATATCGAACTGGTAAGGCCTATACTTGTTTGTATGATTTCTTTATGATTTTGTCGAATGTAGAATTCAACACAACAAATCAATATAGAAGGTATTCTTTCTTCTGTAAGAACTGGCAGACGGAGATGAAAAGAAGCGAATGTTCAATTTTGAAGTTAGAGGAGGTTAAAGATTTGTTTAAGTCTCTCCTCAAGATATCTCTAGACCATTGTAAAGGTACAGTAGGAGACATATAGTACGTCTCGTTCTCCATGATAATCAGGCTGTTGTCTTACGGCACAAATATGATTGGCACTGGCAGTAGCTTCTTCAGAGTGGCTAAGTAATGCTCAGATATGGACTGCATCAACTGAAACTTATATCAAATAATTTTCATCTCATTGTTCTCAATTATAATACAAGGGAAAGAGACTTTTTATTAACCAATCATTTGCAGTCGATAATGACGGAGGTTTCTCTTAGCTTCTTCTCCCGCTTAGAGGCAGTCTGACCTCCCAATAATTGGAGGAGAATTAAGTGATCGAACATTAAACGACAATAGCTTAACCGAAATGCTGGATTGGGCTTATTTTATCAAGCGTTTAACATTCAACTTTGCCAAAACAAATCGGTAGCGGTTAAAGATCGTTGATGGCAGATTCCCTAGGCATTCCCTAGGAGGGTTGGATGTTGGGGCCGTGTCATGAAGGAGGAGGGGAGTATTTTTCTTTTTTCTTTTGAGGCCACTAACACGTACGAGGCCCCACGTCTACGAGGCACTTACTACGAAGCTACTACTGCAAAGCTGCAGTCGCAGGGCCCCTTTTACTAGACCCCTTGTATCAAGCAGTTGCCGGGGACCTAGGCGACTGCCTACTCCGCCCACTGTTAGATCCTCTACTGAGATGAACGGACGACGCAGTTAAATTTTACGACAGAATACGACAGACAATGTATTTTGTTCGTTTGCCGTCGATGAGTGGTCAATAAACTACTTAAAACTATTTAAAACAGTGTCTGCTTACTGGGTTTAAAACTATGAATACATAAAAAGCATATTCAATATCCTGTCTAAAACTATATAATTATTTCAATATTAAATATATAACATTGACTATTTTGTTATAGAATCTGTTTAGATTCTTTCTTTAGTGAACGAAGATTTTTTTAAAAATCTTCTCTGACAATCTCCAATCATCTTGCCTCACCTTCACATCACAGTTAAAGGATTTTATTTTTATTTTTGTATCCTTAAAAAGCTATAGCATGGAAAATTTATGTTATTTCCAGTGCCTTCAAAATAAACATTGCAGCAAAAAGTTGGTACCTGGCGAACTAGCACACTTGTATAACTTCCCATAGCTACTGCTCTTTTATGTTTATCCTGACCTTGTTCCTAAATCTCCTCGCCACACTGTTGCGCTCCCAACGTACATTAATCAACAGAGAAGTGCAGAACAAACTGCATTGAATTTAATTCAAAGCATCCCATTTGGCAACATTTATCATGTACAGCCAAACCAAACCGTCCGGAAGAAAAGGTGAACGAGAACTCCCAAAATGCTACTAAAATAAAAGCTCCGACCCCAAACGGGTGGAAAAGACTTAATGTATTACCAAACATGATCAACCACACGGGCGTGGTAGCAAAAGGCAATGGTCGATGATGCAGTGCATAAAACCACACCAACCACTAACACACATACGTTCACATACACATTACTGCATTCCCGGTTTCGGTCAGTATTCGACCAGTTGATGCACATTTTTGCAACCTTCACTTCCAAAATAAACAAAAAAAAACTTACCCAATTTCCAGTCCTGGGCTTCCCATCTCTTTCTTGTATGCTGCAGAAAAGCCAACTATTCGGGATGCACGTGTTTTTTTCGCTTGAACAAGTGCCTAAAGTTGCAAAAGCACACAGCTCGACTTTCAACACTTGAATGTTTCGGTCTACTTTTGCGTGCATGTACGAGTGTGTGCTTGTATGTATGCTAAGGGGTTAAAGAATCGTGGTACCACCTTTCAGAAGTTAAACTACGGAAACACCCAAAATTGTATTGCTAGGCAATAAAACGGAGTTCGTTATCGATATCCGTAAAACGCTGGTGCCGGCTAATAATACGTGCCAAGTTGCCCAATTTAATACGTTCTGGATGGCAGTAAAAACACCTTCATGTAACATTGATGCAACAATTTAAATGGCAAACCTACCTACCTGTTTCGACCCACTCTCGATCACTCACCGAGATCGTCGGGAACACTTGTTGTTCGTCGGAATCGAAACCCGTTCCCAGCAAAAAACATCTCAATTTCGTCTCCTGAACTCTTCCCTTTAGGTGGGATACAAATTCCAAAAGCCTCCCGCTTTGTGCATCTGGCGATCAGCTTCAAGGCACAACGGAAAATGCCTGCGGTTTGCCACAGCGAACGTCCGCTCCGAAACCCTCCAGCTCTCCATGTACCAGGGACCATCGGAACTGTTAGGAGTTCCCATTCACACAGCCGAGCACCTTGTCCTTGATGATGGGTTCGTCCTGGCTCTGGTCAGGTGTGTACGGTGGCAACGGACGGTTCACATAGCTTACCTGTCTATGGTCGCAAAGACGATAACGGCGTAGCTGCACTTCCCATAACACCAGCGTACACATCGGATTTCGCACGGATAATTCGATCGGGAAAGGAATTCGTTCTCAGATTCAGTTCCGTAGCCCCACAACGGTAGCCAGTTCGGTTGTTGATGTGGTGGATGTAATAATACCGGTTTTTTATTATAAATTTGATCGGTAGGAATCTTGCCCTTTCGTTCCGTACGAGCTGTTCTGAGGCTTTGTAGGACAGTATTGGAGTAGGAGTTGGATGAACCATATTTCATCACCATGCTGAATCATCGCACCATTAGCCTGATTATGTAGTGAGATACGTTGGAGATAGCATAGAGATGCATGATGTAAATCGAGTTTCCGATGTAATTTCTCTTGTAAAGTATTAAACAATTTATTCTTTAATAATTTATTTAAAGTTTTGCTCGTAGAACTATTTGTTTTTGATTCCAATAATTTCTATCCGTTTTACATTTAAACTGTATGTCATTTGTTGGAGATTGGTTCTAAATAATGAGAACAATTTTCAAGTAATTATCAACAGCAAAAAGTCTTTGTAATCTATTTGTTATATTTTGTGGAAATTTTTTTGTTTCATGTGCGATCTTTATACATTATACAGACAAGGACAATGCAATAAAACCATCTAAATATCGATTTTTGAAGCAATTGCTTTTGAAAATTATAGTCAGTAGAAGTATCGTAATTATGGTATAAATTATTTATTAATTAATTATAGCAAAAATTAAACTAAGATGATAGAGGCGACAAACGCGCAGAGAAATAATCCTACAACGACAGGAACGGGGCTCAAATCCCTCGCGGAGATCCAATCTCCCGTAGTGAGTACATATGGTAAGTATCCAACTATTTGATATCATTAAGTTTAGTAGTTCTGGCACACGTTCTGGCTGCCTTGGAACACGGCATCTCCAAAGAACCCCACACTCAATTCCTTAGCGACATCGCTTCCTCACCCGAAATCGTTTTATGTTGGATTTCGGGTCACACCGGTATTCACGGTAACGAAAAAGCTGATCAACTTGCCAACAATTGTCGACTCCTTTCACGCCGAGATGCCATCCGGTGCACCAACACCCTTATCTTCCAACACTTGAACTCCACATGGCACAGCCTAGACCTTAGCAACAAACTCCGTCCCATAAAGCACACTGCTTCATGGGAAGATACCGAATCCAGTCACATCCAACGAATCCTTTCCAGTCTTCGTATAGGTCATACCCGCCTTACGGACTCCTTCCTCCTAGAAAAATCCAGTCCTCCACTCTGCAGCTTCTGTGGTGTTTGGCATCACCGTCCGCCACATCCTCACCGATTGCCATGGATACACGACACACCGATCGACCTGCCAACTAGATTTCACAACAATCCTATCACCCGACAAACTTAATCAGAACCGCCTTATTAGTTTTTTACGTATCAGTAATCTATAAAGAAAAATTTAAGCAATAGTTTTAACTTATCAATTATCATATACCATAATCGCAATAGTGTTCCATAATATTTAAGCCACACCTGCAATAGTTTTGTATTAGATTACACCACTTATACAGTAGAGAAGCGAATTTAGTCTCTGATATTCGAAGTCTCTATAAATAAACGTAGAAAAAATATTCAGTCTTGTAAGCCATTTTATGGCCGGTGTGACGTAGCAGGTCGTTTAGCCAAGAAGAACAAGGAACATCCAGCAGTAGATGCGACGGCTTCGGTGTTCATATGGCAGGATGGTGGTTCAAATCTAACCCGAACTGTTCCATTACCAAATCATTACTAAAATCTTAAGCACCGAGATAAATTATCGAATGGTTTACTAGACTTATTGATACCACTTTGTTGGATAGTTGCCCGGTGGTTCAGGCGACAACGGTGCCGGTCTTCAAACGACAGGGCTGGGGTTCAAATCCCATCCGGAAAGTCCACCCGTAGTGAGGACTGACTAACCAACTACGCCACTAGTAAGCCATTCTCACTACAGGGGAATGATCCAAAGGGGATTTGAACCCCAGTCTAGCCCGTATAGGCTGGATGTATCAAATCAAATGTCCTGCGAATTTCCATTTGTTCCATTATGAAGTTGCCGTAAAACAACTAAAACGTGTTCGATACTTATTATTTTACAGAATTTTTACGACGTCGATCATATCCCAATCCATCAAAATACAAATGAAACAGACGCTTGACTATAAGAAATCATTCCTCAGCAAATCAAACCTGAAATAAACCCAAAGCGTTTTATTTTTTTTTGTTTTGCAAACATCTTCAATGTATCCTTTCATTGGCATAAAAACCTTATCGTATACGAATCAAACCCTTCATAAATTCTGGCCAGAAAATGAACCAGAAAAAAATTTCATCTATTCTTTTCTCGTTGACTGATTGATTGCATTTACCGAACATTCGGGTGCCCTTGGTGCATGTCTGCATTGAAGCACACTTGACCGATATTGAAACTCATAATCAAACCTAACCCCAGCACAACCACCACCAGCTCGATCGATATTACTTAAGCCGCATGGTCTGTATGCACCAAACAAACCATCGCTCACATAAAACTTTGTCAACCGAAAAACAATCAAAGTTTCCGAAGCGAACCATCCGACCATCCGATAATTGGATGGCCTATACAAGCCAGGCTGGCTGTGTGGTTAGTTCCGTCATGTGTCCTCTGCCAGAGTGCAGCACAGTTGGTGGTGGCTTTGACAGAATGTATCCTCCGCCACAATTTCATCTCGTCTCGTGGAAAGGAATTTCTAAACGCCTACACGAGTTGCGTTTTTTTTCCCCTTTAAAGAATAGAGCATTTCGACAGCAGAAACTATTTTTCTAGCCCATCATCATCGGCAACACTAGCCCGACCAGTAAATGGGCCCGAAAGTTTCGGATGTTTTTGAATTTATTTCTACTCTCCCCCCCCCCCCCCTTCCCCAAAAAAACGACTAAAACCAACCAAGGAAAAAAAAATGAATTCCATTTATGTGCGCTCCATCTCAATCGCTTAACATCGTGCTTAACTCGTTCACTTCCACTTTTCATCGTGAAGAAAAATGCTCCGGACCAGTGTTAAAAGAAACGGTTCCCGCAGTTTCCTCACTGTTCCGGTATCCGTCATCGAACCGTGCTTTGCTTCGGCAGTGCAAAGCCGCGTCAAAAGTGCGGCGCATCCCCGGCGGGATGACGGGTAGAACGAAGACGCGAAGAATCTCATTCCATTCTGCGCTATTAACATGACAGCATTCTTTTTCTTGGGGATTCGGTTTTTTTTTTCTCTCGCCTTCTCTGGAGACATTGCGCCATCACACCGACAGCCGCAGCCGATCGTGTCCATATTTTGACGACGAGTTTTCACTGCCGAAAATGATGGCGACGATATGAGTGTGTACTTGCGCTTCCTACGGAATCTGGCCTTTTTTTTTTTGGTCGGAGGTTCGTTTTCTCCTTCATTCTTCCGAGCGCTCTGTGCAGATTGTTAATATAGGGCGATATAGTTTTCGATCCCACGTTGACCCGGCTGCGACCGCATTACGAGTACGAAGAGTTTGGGGCGTAAACGCAAGCAGACTAAATACCGCCTTGGGAAACCGCCTGTCCGGAATGCTCTCTCCCGCTTCATGTAGTGGAAGACAAGAAAACGGTAAGACGAACAAGGAGCACAAGCAGAGATGAGATGAACCTTTAAAAATACGCCATAAAATGAACGAATGTCGTCCAAGATTATGGTGAATGCGCGGCGCGAAACGAATTTTTAGCTCCACAGAAGCCGGCTGGCTTTTTTTTTCGTACTGTTGTACTTGGGTACTTGTGTGAGTTGAGGTAATATTCGCTTACATTCGCGCAGTTACATTGTTGCAGACGTGCTTTAAAGCAGCCTTACCATCTGCAAAAAACTGCAAAAGGGTCGTATACAAACAATCTAACGAATCTCTCGTCTTTCGAGCAGCCATGGTGTGAACTTGACACCGTTAATGACCGATGATCGTTGGTAAAAATTGATTACTGTTCTTTTTCTACTCTGTTTCTTTTCATTTAAGATTTTTAAAATTAATGCTTTGAATTTAGTACTTTATTTATTATAACTGGAGTTATCATCATGACGTAAACAAATATCCAGATCACATCGCAACATATGACGTACACTGTCATCAGCCCATTGGATTCCTCGCAAACAGTATAATGTCGTTATTGCGTTACCACCGTGTCCTTACGACGATCGATCACTGTCGTCCCATCAAATGCGCGCCTCCGTCGACCTTTGCCACCGAATCGTATCACATCATTGGTCAACGAATTGGTGCACGAGAAGAATGGATGAATTCATGTCCTACAATGTAATGGCTTACAGGGCCTCCATTTGCTACGGGTTTGCTGGGGGGGGGGGGGGGGGGGAAGGAAATTACTTGCCATTCGTACAACGGTGCACAAGGCAACGGGCAAGGGCACGGGACAAAAAGCTAGCTGGTTTCATTTTCCATTATTTCCGCTTTTTGCTTCCCTTTTCGCGTATGGGCAGTGGAATTTCTGGACGACGCTAGTTGGAGGATATTACTGAGACAGTTTTAGTGCACCATCGAGCGGTTCTACTTCACCGTGGGGATATGCTTTTGGGGATGCAGGGTGAGTAATCTTCCTATCTTCGTAAAGAAAAGGAAGTAAAGAGTTTGTGTGGCCTCTCTTAATTTAGCACGGATCAATTGGAGCATATTCATATGCATCGAGCGTAATAAGATGACATTCGATTCATATGCAAAAGGATTGTTTGGTAGTTCGGATGCTTTATTTATTACCTTTTTATGGTGAAAATATTCATTACTTCTGCCGCCAGTGAAAGATTTTTTTATTTATCTACATAAAACACAATAATGTTATATCACGCTGGGTGAGAGCTAATAAAAGGAAATAAATAAATAAACAAATCCTACTCGAAAAAGTCTATTAATAATCGAAATATGTTGTACCAGAGAAAACAAGAAAAAACAAGAAGGAAATGCCTTCTTTTACAAATAAATTTGTCCAAAATGAGCTCAAGAAGTTTTGAGAATACGGTACTGAGCTGTAATACTTAAACTAAACTAAAACTCTACAGCCTGAGGAAACATCTCACCTCAAAAAACCTGTCGCGACGGTCGAAGCTGGGACTGTATCGTACCTTTATAGTCCCAGCACTCACCTACGCCTCTGAGACATGGCGGCCCTGCCCAAAACAGACGAAGCCCTCTTGGTCACGTTCGAGAGGAAGATGCTCAGAAGGATCGTTGGCCCCGTGTTGAATGGAAGGACAATGGAGGAGTCGCTACAACGACGAGCTGTACAAACTGTATGACGACCTCAACGTCGTGCAGCGAATTAGGCTCACCAGGCTTCGATGGACTGGCCATGTTATACGCATGGGGTACTGGACGACCCAGCTCAGAAAGTCCTTTTAGGCCGTCCACACGGACAGAGGTGGCGCGGTAGGCCCAGTTTGAGGTGGAAGGATGGCGTGGAATCATCCGCCATCATGGCCGGGATAACGGATTGACGGACGATGGCGCAGGACCGTGAGCGGTTCCGAATTCTGCTGCGGCAGGCCAAGACCGCAAAGCGGTTGTAGTACCTGATGAGTAAGTAAGTAAGTAAAAAAAAAAAAAATCAACAACGAACGCGTTTCAATAGTAATTATTGATCGTTACGGAAAAAAGCTCTACTAGAACTAGATTTTTAGGCAAATCCTAGAACTAGATGCCTGGTCGAATTGTTGCCTGGTGAAACTAGATTGTAAACGCTGAATGAAAGAAAGTAAAATAAAGTACGATGTGTAAAGTTTCCGGTAGAACACAAATCAAACGCAGTTGCGCCTGTGGAAAAAATAGGCCACATCTAGAGCTCCAAACTGCAATACATCGAATTTTGATATGGGACCTTGCTATGAACAGGAAATCTCTCATCGACTACAAGATGATCGACCTAAAACACTTAGGATAAGGTGTCTCACTAAGATAAAGACCCTCCTACGAACACCAAGCAACGAGCCCAACAGGGATATGGTGCCCTTTCACCGTTCAGTGCTTGAAATTTCTCCCAACCAGGATGAAAGGCGTTTATTGGCTAATAATAGCCATTACGGCCAGGCCATTCTGTGTTAATATATACCAAACTAGATTGTAATATTTGAGAAATTGTAGTATTTATAGAGAGGCCTCAACGATGCTGATGATTACTGATTCTTTAAAGAGCAGAGTTTGATTTGCATCAGCATGCAAGTATCGTGTGCTACCCCTTTGCATCAATTTATTAATTTCAATTATTTTTTTAAATTGTCAATTTATTTATCATTTCTAGGTGCTTGTTAATTGTATGATTTATCATTTCTAGGGGCATTTCTTGAGGCTATGCTAAAGCATTTAAAGCTATTTTGTTTGTATAATATAAAATACAAAACACTGACTAAGACAAAGACGCTAACGAGTACACGGACTCACGGAACGAATAAAATTCAGAAACGCGGGACATGTCAAGTTGGGGTCGTAGCGGTCAGACAGGAAATTCAATTCACGACACATTAACTAGAAAGGGTCTGAGGAACCGAAACGTGTGTGGCGTTCCTCAACGTCTAGTTGTCTCCTAGCTCGGAGAGTTCTCGCCGGGACCTAAAGACTAATTGCAGAGAGTAGAGCCGGCGAACCGATCCGAATGTCCAAGAAGCCCGCTATAAAGGATCTCTGTGTGATACAAAGGATGGACTCCAAGCGTCTTAAAAATCCGAATGACTTGAAAATGCGTCAAATTGATAACACTTTGAAAGGCAACAGCGTGTCTAGGAGGGGAGTGTTTTGATTCGACGCCCCCGATCTTTGTGCTCCGATGGATCATAGAAATACCTACTCGAGCTCTCAAATAGCAAGAAAATCACGTTTTACGCTGCATTTCTGGAGGAGACCTTATAGGAGACCTATAAGAGCGTATCCTGTGTGTTCTAATGTCCTTTCCAATTAATCCTTTGACTGTCCATATCAATCGCTAATTCAATGCTGTTAGTGATGTCGTTGTGTTTGGGCTCTTGTGGATTGCATTTATCAGTAATTTCTATATCCAGCGTACGTTAAATATCGCCCCCTAGCGATATTTTGATCTATATAGCTATTATATCTAGATATGGGTATACATATTTCAAAACACTATTTTCCGATATTGCTAGTTCCTAACCTATTGATAGAGGAAGAAAAAAAGATGATAACTGCTTGAGGCTAATTTTAAAATAAACTCCCTCACATCGTCATTACTGGCCTTGATTGCATTCTCGGTGCCGATAATGTTTTCGCAAAAAGGAAGCCGTTCGTCAACAACGCTTCAACATACACAGTCGATATGGAATGTTAATTCGTTTTGCGTCCTCTTAAGTAGACGCTACATTTTTTGTTTTCACTTCATATGTTTGCCCCCCGTATTTTTTTTTTTTTTGCACACCCCCTGACACTACATGCTTTCCTCATTAGAAGTACAATGAAGCCGAGCTACACTGTGTCATTCGATCGGTGGCAGACGTAAACATTACCCAGACGCCATCTATTCATTCGTATGACATCATCTTAATCATAGATTCATCTGCTTGTTGGAGCAGGGTTTTTTTCCTCTCTAACCGTCAAGTGATGCGTTACGATTACTTCATTGCACCACTGCCGATAAAAGCCGGTTCCGTAAAATGTGACTCGGACAAACTGAAAACATTTTTTCCCGCTCGATAATGATACGGTTACGATAACGCCCCACCGCAGTCCGTCCGTGAAACTTGCAGCTAAGTTGTTTTTTCCTTCTTCTTTGTGTGTGTGTGTGTTTGCTTTTTGCCCACAAAAAATCCTCCCAGTTTCTTCACAACACCCCCGAAACGGCGCGAATATCTTCACTTTTCGAACAGCAGCAAAGGCACCAACAGTGAGTCTGACCTTCGTGACGTCTGCTCACATACTGTCAGCCACCCTTGTGAATGGCAGTCCCTAGGCGATCCCTTCGCTGATCCCTCGACGGCCCAACAAGTCAACAGGTGGTGCGCAAATGTTTGATCTCGCTAATGAGAAGCGAAGCATACTCTCGCACGGTCATCAGCCCGCTAAAGTGACCGCTTTTCTTGGTATCTCCGCACAGTAAATGTTGCGAAACCGTACTGGCAGTGGATACAGCCGTACGGTGTGTGAACGAATCACAACAAACAACTCACACTTAGAATGTAGAAAAAAAGGAAGCAGCTTTTGTAGCTTTTTTTATTTTTAGACTAGCAAATAGCACCCAGAATACTTCGTCCAGTACTTGAATGAACTTCAAACGAAGGATCGTAGTTGTTGGGAAGCTTTTACTTGCTTCGCCTGCTTCCTGCTATGGTGCTTGTTCGTTTGATTTTCCGTGGACAAACATGACTTAGGTCCTTAGGTGGAAGAATATCTTTCAAAATGTGTGATGTTTGTATGTACACAAAAAAAGCATAAACCCAACATTCTGAGAGTTCTGAGAAACAACAAAATTAAGGCGTAAGTAGCACGTCGTATTACAACTGCGAGTTGGTTTGTAATTGCGCTTCAGAGAATATTTTTATAAAATAAGTTTGTTTGTGCTCTATTGCTTTCATCAACCATCAAATACAGTACAAAATTCTTGGAAAATCTAAACTTTTTAAGCTAATTGGAATGATTTGTGTTTCGAGTAACTATTTTTCCGATCATTTTGCATTATTTTTTGAATCAAAACCTTGTTGCAAAGAAATGAGTGTTCGTTTTTAACCTGCAAAAGTAAGAGCATCAATAAATAAAAAGGCAAAAATTGCCACTTTAGGTAACGAATCTGTGTTAAACAATTTTTCTTTCTCATCCATTCTTAAGCAATTCTACTGCAAAGCTGCAGTTTTCGCCAAATGAACCATGCAACCAACCGTCTAACGAGCAGCTCGCGCTCATTTCAAAAGGAAATAAGAGACTTTATAAACCGCATCCATCTACGATTCCTTTCCCAGGATCGGTCGAACATCCCTGGATCCTTGACGCGATCCCGGTCAGCTTCTTGAGAAATGGTTTGAGAAAAAAAACCTCGAGTACTTCAAGCATCTGGATGCCCGGTAAGGAAGCAGGATACCACAAAAAAAGAAGCACGAAAAAAAGGTTGCATCCCGGTGTTGATGCATAAAAATCATTCCACCACTCATAAGTTCTCCCACGCCACATTCTTGATGCACCAAAGCCAGGACTTAGCGAAGCCAGAAGTATACAAACTATCTTCTCCTGTTCTTCCTACTCGTTCGCTTGTTCGGCTGCCTTCACTCTTGGCGTCCATTAGCGGCGTTTCGAAGCTGACGGCGCTCGGATCACGAAGAGAGCTGTGAAACATATGGTTGTTTACAAGGATTTTCTCAACTTTAGGCTGGATGCTGTGCGCTG
The DNA here is from genome assembly GCF_943734695.1 of Anopheles maculipalpis. Lineage (NCBI taxonomy): Eukaryota > Metazoa > Arthropoda > Insecta > Diptera > Culicidae > Anopheles > Anopheles maculipalpis. The sequence goes on from NC_064872.1 coordinate 32,415,227, forward strand.
CTATTGTTTTTCCATCATTTTTACGTTCCTGCGATTGGTTTTAGTGGTTTTTTTTTGTTCAATTCGCTTCCTTTTTCCGAAAGTCGTTTCCGTTTTCTTTGGGTGCGCCAGCCAGCAACTAGAATGGCTCGTAAAATGCCACGAAACGTTGAGCACATGCCGAGTTTTTCTTTTGTAATCAAATGAGTTTTTACTTCCTGCTCTTAGCGAATGGATACGAATATTACTTCCTTTTGTGTTTGTTTGGTGAATATTTTTCGATTGGAAGATTAAGAAAGATTTAAAATATAACTATTTTCGATTATTCATTTAACAGTTTCAAATACTTTCTTTACACAACGAATTTATGGTTTCTGATATGTTCTGCAAGGGTCATATTTTGCTTAATGGCCTCAATCAAACAATCATAACCCTTTTCAACTCGTGCATTTATGTGCTGGATTTAAATGAACTAAAAGCCACCAATTCTCCATTCAACTAAAAATCGCCCTTCAGCCCATATGGCGACGGTTCAAATTTGTGCTTCTTTTTTTTGCACCAATCGACGAGCAAACTTAACTTTTCGTCATCGTACATCAGTTTGCTGCTTGGGAGACTTATTCATTTCCTCCTTTTTCCCATCATTCTCTCGGGCTGCCGTGTGCTACCGAGTTTCAGTGCCCGATCGGTAGTCGTGGGAATCAAACCGGACCCATTCCCATGGCGTAAAGTGTAACGAACGGCTGAAGGATGTGATGGGAATGTAGCAAAACAAAAAGGCGCAAGAGAGAGCGAGAGAAAATCCGGGAGTGGAAACCAGCGCATCGGGATGCAACGGGATAACCAGATGCAAGGTGCTAAAAGATCCTTCTACACAGCAGCCGAGCATCCTGGTTAGCATCTGGTACGAGGAATTTATGATTAACGAGGAAAAAAACGTCTCCCAGCCAGCGAGCGATGGTGTATGGTAATCTGTGGGAAAAAAAAGGAATTGTTTAGAAGGCCGGATATACCCGGAAAAAAAGAAAATTTGAATTGATTGAGAAGATTATGGATAAGATTTGACTGTGTGAGGAAGCTAAGACTGATATCGAGTTAATTTACTTAAAATTCTCGTTTTTATGTTTTAAAACAAATCAAGGACGTGTAATTCATATGGAATTAGAAAAACCTTAACTCTGACCGAATAAAAAAGGCATATTCGCATTGATATGATACAAAAAGACAACGCAATAAAATGAAATCCAAACATGAGATAAAAATCTTTGCCTTTCATCATCTAAACGTCCTTTTAGCTTACAGCGCAATCCTTTTACAAGCGCTGTGCCACGCTTATGTCATATGTTGGCAAAATAATTACAGCCCTAATCACATTAGTATCAGACCAATCTAACTCCACTCCAGCAAACAAAAAAAATATCCAACTTTTTCGTTTAAGTTTTAATCTTTAACACCCTTTTTCGAAGCATGTTATGCTGCCTTTTTTATTGTGTGGGTCCCACCGTTTCCGACGTAGAAACTTTTCCGATTATCTTGCCGGCCATCGCATCTTTTCTTACAGACGCTCCGATTTTTTTCATTGTCTGAAACGGATGAACAAAATAGAGGGAAAACAATCTCTTTACATCTTTTCTAATCCACCGCACGCTCGCTGGACCGTGCGGTGACAATCTCGGTAATTAAAAAAATTCTCCTCCAACGACCAAACACACATAATTTAATGTAAAAGCAACATAAAACACACACACACACACCCACTCTCGTATATTTCTTACCATGCAACAAGAGCATTGTGGCTGTGTTGCATTGTGAATTACGGTCATTGGTTGGACATTGCATTGGACAGACCCACGCACACAGAGCCAGAAATACCAGAATTCAAGGTCCCGAAGGTGTCGTTCGTTCGTCGGCCCCGTTCCGGTCCGACGGTGCATACCGGGCTAAAGGCCGTAAGACCACCGAACACTGAGGTTTTGGTTGAGAAATAAAATAAATAAAAGTCGGGCACCGCAACACCTTCCCTGTTATTCTTCGGGCAGGATTTATGGAACCTAAGAAGCCATGGGTTTAGGTAAGTGAGGCAACAGGCCAGCAAGCCAGAAAGCCGGGGCGCAGTGTATTCTCTTTCTTGTCTTGATGAAGCTTTATCAAGTTTTTTTTCCGGTGGTGCACGGTGGAAGAATGCGGTTGCTTCTTAAAAGTGTCTGAAGGGCAAAGAAGGATTCACCAAGCAGGCAGACGATGTGACCCAGGAGGACAGTTTAATCGAGTCAAAATTTACAATTTTTTTAGCAAAACAAAGAAGCTTGAAGGATTAGAAGAGTTGCTGGAGGTGTTTTAAAGTTGATCGTTGTGTTTATACCATATTTCACTGATAAAAGTCGTCACAAGTTTAGATTTTCATTATCAACTATGTGAAAAGATTTATTAATAGACAAATGAAACTTGCGTACTACGTCCTCACCGAAATTGACACACGAAAATGAATCATTTCAACCTTCCCTGATGGGGATTGAATAAAGTAGTTTGAAGTTTGTCTATCCACCGCTAATCTTTAGCACAATCCCATGCACCACTTGGGAAATGTATTTGCCAATATTCAATATAACCCACCGTGCTCCCAAACATCACCAGTCAAAAGAAGCTGTCTGTGAAGTTGGTTGATAGAAAGAACAAGTCACATCATGGACAAACTTTCGATCACACAGCTTTGTTATTAGACAGACAATTTATTTTTCCCTCTTTTGCTTCAGACGACCAGTGCTCACATGGTCGGCGATAATCGGTCCTAAGGTCCTGGCCCCACCAACCATCCAACAAACCGTAAACCGTTTTACCCAACAACCGAAAATAATATTGCAGGTCGAACGGGAGATGGTGTCCCACGCGTCTGCTACACAAGGGAATCGAGGAAAATCATTCAGGAGGAAATGAAAATCATTTGCAGGAAGCGAGATAAACTTTCACCATCAACAGCTTCTGGAAGACAAAATCGAACGGAAACTGTGAAGCATCTGTTGCCGAAGTCGTACAATGCTAGTCAAGTGTGTCAACGCAGCACATAAAAAATCATGGCGTGCGTTTGGGCGGGATATTGCTGTAATGATTATGTTTATGTCTACTGACACAGTTAGTTGAAGCTGCAATTCGGATTAATTGGTTTGATTTCGTTGTGCAGAAATGGCTTTTAAACAACACTAGCATGAAATTCTTGATGCTACAATTATGGTGCTATACTTTTATGAAATTTTTGGATAACTCCTAGCAGTTTTCAACCACAATTTTCTTCGCTGTTGATGCCACAACGATTTTCTCCAACAAAAAAAAACCCACCATGTCAGCAGCTTCTCTAATTTCTTACCACCGCAGCGAAAGTTTTCGCTTTGAAATATGCTGTCAGCATCACACAAAACCTTAATCTAAGAAAGGTTTCTTATCATCGAGTAAAGCAAGTTCTTATGCCCTAACAACAAAAACACACCGTCTAGGAAAATCTATCCTCCCGCCACGAACGTGTCATGAAATAAGACAACATCACACATCACAGACCAACCATCGGGACTGTCCATTGCAGTATCCTTTCGTCCGTACGCTTCGTCCTTCGAAAGAATTGGTTCACGTTCCGCACATATCTACCCAGCAGAAGCTTTCAGATTCTCGCGAAGTGTTGATAACGGCCTCGCCCCGGACCTGCAAAAGCATTTTTTGTTGCTCGTTTAGAAAGATTTCCCCATTTTCATCATCATCCTTTGACATCGCGCGTCGTCGGACGATGGCACTTCAAAGGGTCCCCCTCACATACACACCCGTCCAAGGACCAAGGGCCAAAGGGCACACCGTTCGAGACTAGCCTCACCGTACACTCTTTCAAGCACGCGTGCCCATATGCTCGATACTTGTCGACCGAACCCTGGACTCGTTCGCTTTCTTCGCTTAATTAATATGAAACAGTTTCGTTTTGCCGGTACCAGTGCCTGCGGGTATTGTCTCTGCTCCTTGCACGAAACCTCTCATAGAAGCGTTTTTCATCTGCTTTTGGCAAAGGAGAATAGTATCAAACGGCTCCCAGTAAGTGTGGCTGTATGTGTGTGTGTGTGTGTATATCTGTTTATAGGCTTGACACCTGTCTATTTCCGGCCATCAATCTTGGCCACTGCCACTGATGGGATCCTTGCCTACTACATCCTTTCCTTTTGCTTTTCTACATTTGTTCATTCGCTCGCGGAGCCACAACGTGCGCCTGTGTGATGTTTCGTAAAAAAGGGCCCCTAAAGCCTCGAACCGGATGAAGGAAGTCATCAACATTAGGAGCGAGGTTCCAGTTTTTTTTTCGCCTCTACGTTCAGATATTGAAGAGCAGCACGAGGAACTGTGACGAGTAATCATCTCTCGCCATATGTCGGCCGGAAGTGATAGAAGTTGTTGCTCGAGTGGAGAAAATCTGGCCTTAATTCTGATGCATTATGATTTTAGTATGATGGTTTCCGCTCAACATGATGGATCACGAGGACTGCAGTTTTGTTTGTTTGAGCGTCTGAAGACGTTTTTATCCTATGTTCGAATGATGTTGGAGAAGAAAATGATAAAAAGTGTGTAACACAAATTTTCTTTCTAGAATTTGATTCCCAGTTTCCGGCTATAATTATATTAAACAATTTTTTTTAATTTTTCATTTGATTTCGTCGCATTCTTTTCAATTTATATGATCTTTATTTTGAAATTTATTGTGTAATTGAACTAGCTTCAAAAATATAGGGTAAAGTTTTTTACACTTCCTTCATGAAGTATTTTCATTTTTAAAAGATATAAAGTTTTTGTTTCGTCATATCTTACAGACAATTAAAATACTGTTTTCTAATATTTTTTTTATTTATGATTGTAAGGGTTTCTATCACTCTGTCACAAAATTATATTTTAATACATATTTTATAAATATGAATCGCACTTGAATATCGTAAATAATTTAAACGTTTTTTAGTTGCTCATAAAAAATATTTTTCTCTTACCATGAAATAAATGATTAAAAGCCCAATAAAATTTTGTGCAGTCATTAGTGACAGATAGCTTACGAAAATATGATTGCTAAATCACATATAAACAAACATATTTTTTGAAAAAAAAATCTTTTTCTGTCAACTAATTCCTCTCTGGACACGTTAAGGCGATTGTTCATATTATGTTATTTATCTATCATTCCACTTCATTGTTTTGCCATCATTCGTTTCACATGCTGTAAATTCAAAATTGAAACCCAATTCTACGTAAACTTTCACTTCGATAAGAGCTTTTTTCCTGAGGTAATAGCACACACACACACACACACACACACACACACACACACATCAAGTAACGCCATTGACCGTTGGTGATTTATCTTTCCGATCCAGAATGTATCAGCTAGTTGGTACCAGATCCAATTGCAAGGCGTAACATCTTGAGGGCCACAACTTTCCTTCCTAATACATCCTCACACACGACCACTTACACACGAAGAAGGATGCTTATGGCATGTTCATCTTTGGAAAATAACCGACCCCATCCTAAGGTGCCAGCGGCCATACGTTCGGACTGAAGACTCGAGTGGACTGCTTGCACCGATTACTTGCGCCAAGTTGACCACAAGCGTGGTGGTGCCGGGAAGGGTACGTGGTAGACTTTTGAGAAATCATTTCTGTACTGCAAACTGCAGCGGCGTAAGTGTGTATGAACTCGCTCGTTACACTCTCACGAGGATATACCCTGGTTTTCCCGGTCCCGGGAATTGCAAAAATACAAAACGTGTGGAAAACTTTTCCATGAGCATTTAACTTACACAAACACACATGAAGCAGCACACTTACGCGGCGGAGAAAATGATACTTGAACGGGAAGCATATGTACCTACCTTTAACTGGGTGGGTAAAAGTCCCTTTTTACGGCATGAGTTTTGGATTGCGATGAAGTTTCGGTTGCAGCGGAACGGAACGTAAAAATCCCTTTGAGCACTGCGGCCATGCGACCATGGCGTTGCATGCAATGTGCCGTTGTTGTGAAACTCATAACTAAAGTTCACAACTATTACACGCTTGGAGTTGGGAAATTAAAAACAGTCTTTGGTGGTAGTTCCAACCTTCCGAAAAGGATTTATTTCAACAGGATTTATAAGTCGGCAATGAAGGCGGGCACGTTCGATGCAGATTCTACACTTCGCCACACGTCTTCCAGGACACTCAAAATGTCTTAATGAGTTAGCGAAACACTTCCAAGGTTATTAAATAAAACTGTACTCAGACGGGGCATTTTATTTTCTTAATAATGATCAGAGAATTAAAGCACCGCCTGTCTAAATTCTGAATTCGTTACATCACCATTAGCTTATCCACATATTTGCTCCCGAAAATGGTGCAAATACGGGCACCTGCGTCTAAAAAACGACGAACCAAACTTTAACGTCAATGATCGCAGTTTTCTGGTGTTTCATTCGCTTCAATTGAGGGCTTCCCTGGACAGGTGCGTGTGTGATTCTCTCTTGGCACAAGTCACCCTCACGCGATTGCTCGATAAAGCGGACAGCTTTTACTGAAACCTTCTAACCGCATAGCAAACCTCCCTCCAGAGATATAGAGGGACAGAGAGAGAGAAAAACTAACACACAGAGGAAGTTATCCAATGAATCCGTAATGTGGTGGTGCTTGGAACTTTCATAGCCTCGTCTTGATTTGCTTCATCCAACCGACCGGAGCGACTAGCGCTGATTCAGATACGCTTCAGTTCGTTTGACCTTCCGGTTATTAGGACGTTTACATATTTTGTTGCCTCCACGGTAAGCCACCCTAGCAATAGCACACAGTCGGTGATATCGCCTAGACACTGTGGGTCTGTTAGGAAAGGTTGCGGTTTTTAGTTCAAGAATAAAGTCTTGCTTTACGGTGTGGTTTTCCGAAGAACAGAGTGAAAAGCAGCAGGAAAACGAATGGTAGTGATCTGCTGTGAAGACAATTTTATGCTCACCGATTGTGTCTCAGAACGTCAACGTCAGATGATCAAGTGGATGAGCTTTACTGAGTGCGAGAAGAGTTGTTTTAGATGGTTTTAGCAACGCACGAGATAACAGAATTCGTTGTTGTGTTTTTTGTTTTGTTGGAAAATTCATCTTGGAGTGTTTAATTACTTGAGAACTTTACTTGCCAGCCAAATTGATACAATCATCTAATGGATCTTAAGTTTATGCGAGCGTTTAAGGACACAGTGAAAGATAAAATCATTCTAAGAGCCAATTAGAGACATTAAACTGAAGCATTATCTTATTATTGCATTTTATGGGTTTTCCAAGTGGATAGAATTGAAGACTTTGGCCATTTCAAGACACTGCTTGGTATGAAGCGCAGAATTCGCAGATAGAGCAACTAATTGCAACCAATTTTGAGACAAAAACTCCTTTCATTTTGGATGTGACACATTTCCTCCTCCGAACCATGAAAGATTGACATATCCCGTGTGAGCTTCAGGTAAAATATTTGGGTTTTTTCATAAGTAAATCTATCTTTTTTGACCGATTAGACAGTTTTATCCAGGTTTACATGCAAACTGTTCTATTCATCTTGATCTTTGCAGGGATACTCCGAGTATAATACTCGGAGTATAATGTCTCCTGTTAATTGATCAGCTCTTAGTGGGGTTAAAACGTTATTGAAAAATGAAATTACTTCTTAAAAAACAAAGAATACGATTGAAGCAAAACATACTTCTTTCTTTGAATAAAACAAAAACTTTAAACTTGAAACAAAAAAACTGGAAAATCCCGAACCAAAAACCATCAACATTTATAGTGAAAAGATCCTATTCCTTTCAATTTTTGCTGACTCCTTTTACTAAACACTATGAATAGTAAACTAAAACCTCACTCAAGTCTCACTGTTTACCGTGCTAATCGTCGTGCCAAGCTAATTTTAGTATCCCAAGCCTCGCAAAGAAACTAAACGCCTGGCACTAATTTAAACCCTTTTACCAAAAGAACAATTTCCTGCCGGACGCCACCAAAACATGCAACGTCATCGGTTTGTTTCCCTCTGATGGGGACCGGGTATTTCCGGCTACGCACAAAACCCCAAAGTTACTTGCAGTTTGACTTCTCCCGTTTGCTACTACAAGTTTGACTTACGACTGCGGCCGGAATTTACAGCAAATCAAACAAAACCAAAGGCAAAGGTCATCGAAAAGGGAAGGAAAACGGCAATAGGAAAACCCGCTGACATTTGCGCCAATCAGCCATCATCAAGCCAGTCCAAATACACCTTTTTTACGTCGAACGCCAACGCCAACCGAAGGGATATTGAGCATCTGGAAGGAAAAATGATTGACCTTATAACTTTGCCAACTTTTTCTTTTTTGACACTTGTGTTTTGTTCTGTGAAAAAAAATTTATGTGCTAGAGCGCATTCGTTGGAGAAATGTTTCGAGTTGCTGCAATGTTGTTTGAAGCTTGCCTTTGGAAAATTTCATTTCTTCGTGAACAATCGTTCAACACTCAAATAACAAGCGGCTTTATGGATCAATTTCACCTGTGCGCCTTGAGTGTTTATGCTTAACAAAGAAGAATGTTTTTTACTGTCATATTTTAACGCACGAAAAGTTAGTTTCACACAGAAATGACAGAAATATTGATTTTGCCATTAGAGTGGAGGTGCGTCATGGATCATTTCTCTGCTTTTTTCATTTTGTACATATTCCAATGCTAAATTAAGGAAACATTAAAATTAATCTCTCCGGTATTATTTCTCAGAACGAGGCTTCTGTTCCTTTGCTCCATTTCATTGTGCCACTCCCTCTGTGTCGTGGTGATGAACGAGAAGCGATTATAATGTCAAGGAACGTCTTGAGCAAATGTCATTAAACAAAAGCATACATACGATTCTGAGAAGAACGCCTATTTAAATATAACGAAATTCAGCTTTAAAAAATATGAAAGGATTAAACAGAAAAACAACACACACACATGCACGTACATACGAAATATTAGTTTACCCTAAAACTCTGGCAGGAGAAATCCATCCTCCTGACACTTGGCTCCTATTACTAATGACGATGCCGATTTCCGGTTTAGGTCAAACGACACCACGCGACGCGACTCAACATGAAAATGCTGACTATCACTTCTGCCATCTCTCCGAGCTGAAGCATACCAAACAAAACCTCACCACAGCCCGAAAGGGGGAAAGAAAAATAAGAACCGACCAAACAACATTTCTTATTTAATTTTCCTCATAATTGTTATTCCGTGCCGCACTTTCACTGTCACAATATTTGGTAACCGGAAGCCAAGCACATCGGGTTTTGGCCGGCCGGTCTCTCATTCCGGGAAACGTGCCTCACCGTTCGAACGAACTATATCCGTCGCCCGTGATCGTTAATGATGCTGGAAAGGGAAGCAAACAACGAAAAATTGCCGCATTTTTGTTTTTTTTTATTTGTTTGTTTCGTTGATCGATTTTTCCGCCCGCTTGGTCGATCGTAATCGAGCATGTGTTTTCCTTCCCGTACCGTGTGTCTTGCATCGGGCTTTAAGTGGGAGCCGGGAGTTAACCGAAAAATTTGGAGCTTCCCTTGAAGTGTGAGATCAAATGGTGGAAAATTGACAAGTAATGGAGTGAGGTGATCGGAAGGTTAACCGTGAGGCGATGAAAACTGCCGTAGGTAAGCGTTAGTGAGAAGTGGTGCTGTCTCAAATGAGAACCAAACAAGTGCAAAGGGAAAGAAACAAGGGAATGCGGGGGACCCAATGTCACTAAAACTGAAACCATAAACTTCGTGCTCGTGTTGAACGTCAAAAAGGGGAATTGGAAGACGAAAAGGGGCTCATGATTGTCGCCGTTATTTAGGAAACACGTTAACCACCCACTGCGGTTGTTTTGAGTGGGAAAAACACTTCTCAAAAGAGGGGAGCATCAATGAAGAGAAGAAAACTTAGGGACTCATGTCATAAAAATAAACTCTAGAGATGAAATCTGAAGATGAGACGTAAAAGAGTAATATGCATTCATTAGTGACATAAGTCGTTCCAAAGTTAATTAAATCAGATCAGTTAACATAATTAATTACAATCTCACTGTCATACGTGGAAGAATACGAACAAATGCATTCTCCTATTCAAGTGCTTAAATCAGTAAATACACCTTATAAACGCTTAATAAAAACGATTGATCATGGAAGTAACACGGCGACTTCAGAAGCTTCAATTTCCTGATCTCGAGAACGGTATCGACGACCATATGGGAGGCAAATTACATATGTGCTACTTAAAGTCTCTGATCGTAACAATTTGACCAATAGTCAGAGTAATTATTAGTTGTCAGAAACTATCAGCAAGTGATAGAGTTCTGCTACCTTAGCACGATCTGAACTTCAGACAGTAATCTTTCCAGCCTTATCTGATGGTACATTTTCCAAGGATATCTTGTTTACTTTGTAGACTTCTTGAAACGCGTCTCAATTAAGCGAGACGAGGAGATATCGGGCAGTGCCGAGATATTTTTTCGGACATTCTGATTTCCCAACGAAGGAAATTTCAGAAAGCTGCAATGATTGGTATACGCCCTGAGTATCACTCATGTATCACAAGAAAGAAACTCGATTAGTTTGGCGTAGGGTGTAAATGATCTCATCGAGCTCGTTGAATAGATTAAATGGAGTCAAACCTGTGAGAGATCCGATGCTTCTGTCTAACATGTCTAACGACGAGTTTCATGGAAAAGAATAAAACGATATATTTTTTAAATTATCTTTATCGATTAAATATGTAGGCATAATATTGCAAGCCAAAGTAGCATATTTTAAATTTTTCCAGTAAGAAACTACTAGAAAATGGGTTTCCTCAAGGTGCGATTCTATCTACAACACTGTTCCTTATCAGTATGGAATCATTATATGGGTATTTACCTACTGTAATACAAACCTTTACGTACCCAAACGATTTAACTATAGCTGCATCGTTGGCTTAGAAGTTGGTTATTACCAAAATTACTTTATTTTATTCAAATTATTTGATTTAATAGAAAGAAATTCGAAAAAATGGTTGCCTCACTCCATCATAATGCCCAGAGACATTCCACCGGTGCTTTTGTCACCAGCTCCATTTCATCGTTGTTCTGCGAAAGAAGCCAGCTTCCATTTTCGTATCTCATTACCCACAGACTAGTATCAGCCACAGGAAGTCTCACAGAGAAAAGCATCGACACCAAAGCTTTCTTTGGAAGAGCAAATAGGAATGGAATGCTCTTTAAAATCTTCGCAGACCACCTATCACCAAGCAAACACTTATTGGAGAACGTCCCTGGAACCGAAACAGTCCTGCGATAGATTGTTCAATGAAAACAAAACTTCTAGCCGGATGCACTACAACCACAGCGAGAATACAATTCAAAGAGCTAATCGAGCAAAAATATCAACTATACCATCACATCTATACAGACGATTCAGTGTACGGAGATTCAGTTGGCTGTGGGATATTTTCAACCAGATCGAAATGCGCTATAAAGCTCCCTGATCATACCACAATCTTTTCGGCTGAGGCAATAGCGATGATCATAGCGCCAGATGAAGAGACATGCTCCACCAAACCTAGTGTCTTGGCTGCCTTTGAAGACGGAAAATCAAAAGACCCATATATTCAAATTTTCGATAACCTTCCTTTAGCACCTTCCATCACATTCTGTTGGATCCCAAGCCATACTGGGATAAAAGGCAACAAAGAAGCTGACTGCTTGGCGAACGAAGGTCGCAACTTAGAACCTGCTAACCAAACGATCTTCAACAAGGACTTGAAAACATGGGCCAAAGAAATATTAAAGAACTCGTGGCAGCAAAAATGGTTGGAAGAAAAAGACTCCTTCTTACGATGCATCAAAACATCAATCAACAACAAAGAACAAGTGATACTCTCCAGGCTACGTATAGGACATACAAACCTTACTCACATCTATATCCTGGCAAAGGAAGATACGCCAAATTGTTAATTTTGTGTTTGTGAACTATCGATCCGACACATACTGGCTGATTGTTTGGGGTACACCAATGAAAGATCAAAACACCAACTTGATGTAAACATGCGTTACAAAACTTTAACAAAACAAAAAGAGGAAAAACTAACTTAGTTTTTAAAACTACAGCTTTAGGTGAATATAGCCAAAATGGCTCAAAACCTCTATAAAATAGGAAAAAATGTTTTAAATTTGTTTAAGCATTGCACATTGGTTACATACATTCGTCTCTTTACTAAAGTTTTTTTCTCTTACAGTATTAGGCAAGTGTTTATTAGCTTTAAACACTTCAAAAATTCACTTTTTACAAATAAATAATTATTTTTCTATCTCGTAACTTGCTCTTTTGTAATCAGCTAGTTTTCAAGCATGGCGCTTCTTTTAATTAGCGTGATTATGATGTTTGAAAATAAGGAAATAGAAAGTAATCAAGCCAAGACTTCTTTCACGTCGTGCAAAATGGTGCCACAACTAGCATACGGTTGGAGACATTAGGACTAATTTAAACCAGTTTACTCCTTCCTTAGATACAGCACAACTATCACACAAACGTACGCCCCGCGACCAACCCGAGGAAATGAATGCAACGAAATTAAACGCAATGCAGCTTGCATCACACATGCTCGTGCACTTTTATCACGATGCGTAATCGGCGGGTGCCATTGTGCCGACAGCAAGCGAGACTTCATGTTAAGCAGGAAGTAAAAATTAAACGCAATTTCGAGTTCTGCAAAACACATCATCCAACACCAGTCTTTGGCTGGCATGCTTCGAGACGAAAACACCCGCAAGCCTTGCAAAAGCAACCGAAACGCGACGGGACAATTTCCTGGAGCGAGCAAACTGTTGACGTGATGGCAGCCAAAAGGATCGAGTGTGCATCCTCGATGGGCACACTTTCTCAAGAGGAAAGCTTCCGGCTTGAGATGAGATGGGACCGTGGAAGTAATTTCTAATGCCCTACCCTAGGTGCTCTCTTTCCACTTCCCAACGCGTCTTATGGAAGATGGTCAGCATCTTTCTCATCGATGACGGTACAGGGCTGGTAAACAATAAAAATTGGTACAAAATGTACACCATCGGATTGCAAGGTTGATGCATTCTGACGCATTTAAACATCCCACACATCCGGTATTCTCGGCTGGGTGCCACACTTGGATCGCTCCGGGCTATCATACTGTTCATTCGAGACGCTTTTGCATTGGTTGCTTTGTCATCTTTTCCGGATCATCTATCTCTCCTGAGGTCCTATCCCTCGGGAGAAGATTTTATTTTTGGGTGCTGTTCCTAGAACCTCCGGCGCAAGGGGAAGGTCATTTCCGTTTCTTTTGAAGCATGCTGAGTATTGGAAGACGTCCCGTAAGCTTTTGTGCTCACAAAAAGATGATTAACCTAGCATACAATAGCGATTGCATCGGATTGATCGGAAAGGATCGATCGTTTTGTGAGTGTTTCGTTCCTATTGGGAAACAATTTGTTACTTGCTGTGCTCAATCCTTTTCTTGGCATTACAAACGAACAATGTATTAGTATGATTTATGTTTGTTTAAGTTAGATTATTTAGTTCCCATGCAGTGTTTATCTTTTTAATTTTTTTTTGCCGAATCAGTAGCTTTTTTATCACTTTTTTATCACAAGCTCAAATTGTGTGTTTATAGCTTTTATAAATTAAATTATCCTTAAAATTCGATTTTGGTTCAAACGAAGCTTTAAAAGTCACCGTCATCCATCTAAAATCACATCGTATCCCTCCCGATTTTTAAACTCTTGTAGATGTCTATTTTGCAATCGATCTATAAAATCAAAGTCGTTAGTGTGATCTCCTATGGACACTTTAGAATAACGAATACATCCTCTTCTTCTTGGTTTAACGACCTGCTTGGAGACATGCTGATCAAATAATTGTTTTTCCAAACTTATTGGTACCATGGACTCGAATATACAGTTCTCGCGACGGGAGAACGGTTTGTATGGGGTTCTAACCACGATCCTGCCGTGTCTGGTATCGAAGTCGCCTAACCACCGGACTGCTCCTAAAGTGATACATTTACATCTTTTAGATTCAGAAGTAAAAGGAATATCAACAATAAGTGAACCATAGTCGCAAAAGTTATATTTTATCATCAAGCCAAATTTGAAATAATTTTTACCAAATGCTGTACAAATGAAGAAATTAATTAAGCAATACGTCCAGAGCGTTCTTCAGGAAATAAAAAAAAGGTAGGTCTTTTAGGATCAATACCTTTATGAAATAATATTTTTATATTATTTAAAATGAATTTCAACACCCTTTCACGGTGTAACTTTCAGGGATATGCCGTGCCCTATCACGGCTCGGTGAAGGAAATGTCTCCCAGCAAAGATGGAAGGAGTATTTTACTTTTAAGTTTATTGTAAGCAATACGGCCTGGCCGTCCCTTATGAATAAAAAAAATGAATTTCTAGGGCTGCGACATTATGAATAATATTAAGAATAACCTTAAATATTGTAGTAACAGATTTGTAGTATCAATGTTTTTTTCTGCTTTTTTATACTTTCTGTTGTTGATTGTATACAGCGTGGCATCGTAGAAGTGATACATTTTTTTTACAATGCCCTTTTACTGTGTTTTTTGTCACTATATGTCAAACACATGGATATATGTGGACAGATTAGCTTGTTTACTATTTATGTGCAAAACATATACTGGCTAAAGAGAAATATAGGCCCACAAGTTGCACGCAACGCACCCAACGCATACGCTATTAAGCTATTGGTTTATAAAATTGGTTACAAATTAAAACTATTGGTTTATAAAATGCACAAAATTTTAATTTAACTAGTTTTAACATAGTTTTAGCAAGAAAATAAACTTTTTACTTAAATCATGTTTAGTTAATAATTTTTTCTCATAAAATTAGTCATTTAAAATAAAATTATGGCTCAGTATAGAATGATTAAAATTCTTCTTCTTCTTCTTCTTCTTATGCGAGTGTGGATTGTATCCTCCTATGGCCGGTGATGCTTCGCTCTCCCGTTCATATTCAGAGGCTTACCTCACTCTACTTTGCCTTTCGACTTCTAAGAGTCATATCGGCGGCTTATTTTCTCGCTTGATGATCGCTTACGGCTGGTTATCGGTCAGTTGTTTGGCTTTTTTAGAATTCTATCTTGTTCCTTTTTACATATCTTACTATTTCCTTAACATACTTTCCATCTTCATCCTTCCAATGCTTTTCTAGTGCTTCAAAAGATAGTCCTAGGGTTGGTTTATATTTAGAGCATTCGAATATCATGTGTCTGGCTGTTTCTGGCACCTTGCAAAGTTCGCAATTTGCCTCGCTAACGATTTTCATTTTTTCTAACCAGTACTTTCCCAGGTCGTGTCCTGATAAGATGCGATTCATTTTCCGTATTTCTGTGGCAGATAGGTCTATATTTCGGTGCCATGGCATTATTTCAAAATTATTTTGAAATTTTTCAAATTTCTTGCCCTTCTCTGCGCACATGTCGCGATACCATTGTTTTGTATATTCTATCATTTTGGTTTTGGCCATGTTTATCGCGTCCTCCATTCTCGATTTGTTCTTTAGGATCATTTGTGAATCTATTCCCTCTTTAGCTAGTGTGTCAGCTTTTTCGTAACCCATTATGCCTAAATGTCCCGGTATCTATCTAATTTCTGCTTTCGTTTGTTTGGATCTTTTTAAGATGTTATGTATTGATTCCTCAATATGTGTTTGTTTTTGTGCTTTTTGGATAATTTCGCATGCGGCTTGGCTATCCGTGTATATGATTGGCTTATTGATTCTATTTTCGTGTGCTATTTCTAACGCCTTTTCTATTGCGATTATTTCTATGGAAGTAATGGATGTACTTTTTTCAACTTTAAATTTGTATGAGAAGTTTTTACCGTGAGTCATGATGAATATACCAATGCCAGCACCTTCTGTGGTTTTACTACCGTCAGTGAAAATTAGTGTTTTTGTTGTGATTGAGTCCTGAATTTCTTTCTTATATTCTAGTTCCATAATTCTACGGTCAGCTGTACTTTTTTTGGATAGTTTTTTGTCTAGTTGTGTTCTAACATTTACTCTATGGTCTATATTATTCAGTTTTATGTCTTCTATGTTTTGTATAATTTCTCTATTGTCTTCATACAATCTTTCCATGTAGTTCTTTTTTCGTTTTCTTCTTTTTCTGTTTTTTCCAGTTGTCTTTTGTGAATAGGAGAATTTATGACCGTTTTAAAAAGTTCTTTTGTCGCTAAGTACGTTTTTCTGTAGTTCAATGGAACTTCGGAGTTTATGGCATATAGTGTGTTCAAAGGCGTGGTTTTCGTGCAACCTGATACTTTTCTAATTGATTGTGATACTATGCTGTTCATTGTCTTTAATTGTTTCTTTTTTCCATTTCCTAGAATGGATGCTCCGTATTCCAGTGTACCTCTTACGATTGTGCGATGTACTCCAATTGTTTTGTTTGGGCTCAAATTGTTTTTGTAGTTACATATGTGTTTTAGTACATTGAATTTGTTTCGTGCTTTATCTTTCTGTTCTTCTATTTGTTTATGGAAAGAAAGTTTGTTATCTAACCATATGCCCAGATATTTGTATGAGTCCGTTTGTTGTACCGTCTCTGTACCTATCTGGATTTTTATGGAATTTGCTTCTGGTTCCGTTACCCACAGTTTGGTTTTTTGTATATTTATGGGTAACTGTAATGCTTTTGCAGTTTCGCTAAAGTGATTCATTGTTTCTTGCAACCTTTGTTCTAGTTCACTTAGTGACTTTCCCGATTGTATTATGGCAAAGTCATCCGCATATTGGATGATTTCTACGTCCTTCTTATTTTTGTTTTTGTGGAATGCGCTTGTATATATATTGAACAGGGTTGGAGATAGAACATCTCCTTGCGGCAGTCCATCCGACACTAGTTTTCGAATAGTTTCCCTTTCTACTTGTATTTCTACTGTTCGATTATAAAGGAATCCCGTAATCCACCTATTGATATCTTCTGTTATCTTTTTTTCTTCTAAAATATTTATCAGTAGTTCCGTCTTGACATTGTTATATGCATTTGCCAGGTCTACAAATATGACTCCGGTGTATCTGTTTCTGCGTTTGTTTTGCGATATTTGATTTAGCAATAGATTTAAACACTGATTTGTGGTTCGTTTTTTTCTGAAGCCGAAAGATGTCTCAGGAATGAGGTTTCTTTCGGCAACTTGTCTCTCTAATTTTCTTAAGACCTCTGAGTTTGCCATTTTCGTAAGCGTTGGTATCATTGCTATCCCTCTATAATTTTTTGTGTCATTGAGATCTTTTTGGGGTTTTGGGATAGCTATTAATTTGATTTGTTTATATTGCTTTTTAAATTTTCCAGTTTTCCACATGTTATTGATTTCATCTATGAACTTTTTGGTCGCCACAATGTTGAGACCTTTTAAGATCTCATAGGATATGTTGTCATGCCCCGGAGCGGTGTTCTTTTTTCTTTTTAATATATCGTTCCAGTTTTCTATATTCATTAAGTTACTTGATATTTCGCCCTGGTATATTTTTCTGTTACCTCTTCGATTTTTCTTAAAGTTCTCTTCCAAAAAACGTTTCGCTGCTTGTTTGTCTTGGTGGATGAGGTTTTGTTCTTGTCTATTTGTGGTATTTCCTTCAAGGTTGCCTAAGAGTTGCCACA
Organism: Anopheles maculipalpis; assembly: GCF_943734695.1. NCBI lineage: Eukaryota > Metazoa > Arthropoda > Insecta > Diptera > Culicidae > Anopheles > Anopheles maculipalpis. Next base: position 32,432,894 of record NC_064872.1, read on the forward strand.
TCTCTTTGCTAGTAGTATTTGAATCTAATTTCAACAATTTCTTCTCAAACTCGGCTCTTTTGTGTACTTTCTTTGTATATCTAAACTGAGCCATTGCTCTGTTGTAATTTATTTTGTTTTCCGTTGTACGGTTTTGATTTAATATTTTACGTGCTTCATTTTTTCCATTCCAAGCCTTCTCAGTCTCACGGTTCCACCATATCTTTGGCGTTTTTCTTTGTTTGTGTCTGTGTTTTTTGATTTTGTGTTGGATGGTTTTGATAACTGATTTCAGGTTCATACTCCTTTCCGGGATAAATTGGTTTAATTCAAACATCAGCTGTTTTTTGTTTACCAACGTTTTTTGTCCTGCTCTGTGCTTTACCTCTATTGTTGTTATGATCGTTTTGTGATTGGTGGCACCCATATGATGGTCCAATACTTTGCGGCTGCTCTTGGCCATGATATCGTCCGATATCATGGTAAGGTCAATTGCTGTTCTTTGTTTTTTTGTATCTGTGGGAATGTAAGTAAACTCCCTCTCGTGGAGCATGCACAGATTCGTATCCTCTAATTCCTCTACTAAGAACTTGCCCTTGCTGTCATTGTATGTGTTTCCCCACATGGTGTGGTGGCAGTTTAGGTCCGCTGTTATCACAGTTTTTGTTTGATGTTCGGTTTTTTTTATCACTTTTGCTATGATATTTTTGTAGTCTTTGATCGGTGTTGATGGGGCTGCATATACACATACTATATTTAATTTCGAGTCGAGTATTTGGATTTCTGTTATTTGAACTTGGTCACTTTCTTCGTGCTCATTTATCACCTTATATTTTAGTCCCTTTTTCACGTATATCGCTGTTCCGCCGTAACCGTCATTTCTGTTATTGTGTATTAAATTATAGTTGTGTATTTTCACTTTTTTCTCATTTATGTCGTTAAGCCACGTTTCCATAAAACATCCTACTGTTATGTTCATTGCTGTCATGAGTCGCAGTATTTCGTCCCTATTTTTTGAGAGGCTGTTTACGTTGCTTTGAAGAATTTTAATCGTGTTTGAAGCCATGATAATGATTAAAATTCTGATGTAATTCTTGTAACTCTTGTAACTCTTTTTGTGTGTGTGTGTGTCGTTGAAATTTGTTGGTCACTGTTTATACTTTTTCGTTGCTATTGTCTCGACTGGGCTTGGGTTTCGTTGGCCGTCCTCTTCCTCGCTTGATGATTTCTCTTTCTTCCTCCTCTGTATCTTGCGGGAAAGGACGCACTAATTTGAGCTTGTTTGTTAGAGTGTCGTTTGGATTAGTATTTGCGAGATGAACCTTCTCTACGTTCGTTTCTTTGTCTGTGTCAGTCTGTATTTTCGCAATACGCTCTTCTAAGGTTTTAGGCGCACCTGGTGTTGGTGGTACCGTTGGTCTGGGCTTGGTCGTTAGTGTAGTAAACTTGGTTTGGTTTGCTGTGGTGATGTTAGTTATATTGGATGCTTTCATTGCTTCTGCATACGTTAGCCTATTTTGTGCACAAGATACACCGGGATGTAGTTTGTTGCTACAGAACCTGCATAAATGGCTATGGGTTTGATAGGTTATAAGGAGTTTGTGCTCGCCTCCTAGGAACAATGTGGATGGGATGTGGCTTTCGATCTTCATTCGGACTATGTAATCTCCCGTTTTGGTCGCGTATTTATAGTTCGCTCCCCATGTGGTTGGCTTGATTGTGATGACCTGACCATAGTTTGACAGCAGTTTGGCTATGTCTTCTGTCTCGGCTTCCTCTGGTGCATCGTACACTCTAACTTCTACCGATCCGTCCGCTACGCTCACTGGGATTTTGTACGGTTTTTCGTTTAGCACTATGGTTGCATTCACTGCATCCTGCACTGCTCGTTCCGCTACCTCTTGGCTGATGGCTTTAACGTACACTGTAGGTTCTAGCTTGCATATTTGCAGCATCACTACTTCTTCCACCTTCAGTTTTAGGCTGCTTTCAACGAAATTGTGGATTTCTTGATACGTTGGCTTCGGTACGCCCGAGAAATCCACCTTTACGGTGTTCACGCGTACCACCATTTGGATTTTGTGTTGTTTTTCTTTTTATTTGTGTGTTTTAGTACGGGCTCTTTTAAGGGTGTCAAAACACGTCTGTTCAGGCCTGTTGTCACACATCGACTGAACATTAAAATTAAAGTGTGAACACACTCGTTAAAATGATTAAATAAGCTAGTGAATTTTTTTATCAATTAATCTTATACATAAGTTAGCTTTTGCGACACTTAACAATAATATCAAATTCCTTTCCTCATTTTACTAATGATTTATTTAGATATTTTTATATCCTACGCATAATGGTCACAAACAAATGGTTCAGGTTTTTAGTAATCTACGAAGGATACTACCCGCGAACAAACACATTGTTACATTTGCAAGGTGTGTGAAACATTCAGATTAGGCAAAAACTGCCTCATCTCAAATTGTGCCGAGTATTCGTCTACCGGAGACCGGCACGGTTGTTCCAAAAAAGGAACTGGGCAAAATACCTAGTGTCCGGATTCCAGCGGTGATATCAGCTGAAAAGGAACGTACGCAAGATGGCGCGTGAAATGAACAAGAGCCACTTTGCCATGCAAAGCATTCTGAAAGCATTCTGACTTTGATTAGAATAAGTTCAAAAATATGAAAATTCTTGGCTAAACCAGCAAAATATTGCCGACAGGGTGACCTGATCTCGGTTGCTGCTGAAGACGCATGCAGAACCCAACATCATCTTTTCGGACGAAAAACTGTTCACTCCGTAGGTACCCTTGAATAAGCAGAATGATCGTGTTTATGGAGCATCTATTCGCGATATACCAGCCGATAAAAGAGAAGTCGAGCGGTATCAAAATCTCGCTGTCTCAACCAAAGGGAAGTTGCCACTATTATTTATCGACAAAGGTGTGAAAATCAACAAAGAGTACTATTTCGAACACGTTCTGCAAGACCTTTTAAAACCGTACGCTTTTAACCTTTTTTGGAAACGATAGCTTTTGCTTCCAACAGGATTTAGCTCCAGCCCATAAGGCTTCAATCGTTCAGAACTGGTGCAAGAAGCATTTGCCATCGTCGCCAGATTTGAATCCATTGGACTTCAGCATATGGGGATACATGCTTGGAAACTTGGGCGGCGTCAAATATTTGAATTTGGACGGATTCAAGAGACGGTTTATTAAAAAGTGGGACGAAATGCCGGATGAAGTTGTACGTGCGGACTGCAACAATTTTCAGGTGCAGAGGTGAATGATTTGAAATAAAGTAGTGAAATACAAGTTCATTACTAATTGTTGGTATTTAATTCGATTCCGAAGAGAAATGGTTTCGATTTTATTACATGACCAAAGTGTATCACTTCTACGATTCTACGGTTTCTTTTATAATATTTAAGTTTTTCTACGTCGTTTAATTTCAATATTGCGCTATCAGGTTTCTCAGAAAATCTCAATTTTTCAGATATATTTTCTGTTCGTTAAACATTGAGCGCAAAGATTTTCTTTATTTCTTTAATCATTTGTATGAATATGGCCAGGCTAGAATTTTCCAAAGGTTGCATTAATATTAAATTAAAGATAATATAATTGACAATCAACAGAACACAAACGATGACATTGACATTTACAGACTTGTCTCTTCCAAAAGCTTCACTGTTACTCTCATTTCTACACGTCTCAACATCCGTCCCATTATGTTCACCACCTCAGCCCCCGGCTAAATTCCATCAAATTCCCATCCATTTTTAATACGAAAATTCGCAAGCTTTCATTCAACTCCGACACCATTAAAATGAAAACCCTCGCGACTATTGACACGCGTCGTCCCCCCCCCCACGGGTTTTCTCATTAGGCCACATTGTCACCTTCTGCCAACTCCCTTTAATATGTCTCTCGTTAAAGCCCGACAATGGTTCGGGTCTCATCAATTAAAACGCCATAAAGTATTGTAAAACAGCCCAGGTTTGAACGCAAAACGCACGATAGAAAGCGAACCAATTCCCATTCGCACAGCCCGCCCCAGCCGTCCCACGGTTAATCGTCGATGGAAATGAAATCAAGCTTCGTTCCACCGGAGCCCGCTCTTTTCACCTCGTTTTCGGCCATCGAATCGGGGCCATCGTGAGGCGCACTTTCGATTTTCCATGCTCATCCCTCATTCACACCTGTGCACAATTGTGTGCATCTCGTGGTCGGGGTGAAATTTAACGGACGAGTTTTTCCCGTCAACGCGCATTGTAAGGAAATGATATCGCTTGTTAGACCCCTGAGAACGCTTGCCTTCGTTGTGAATGGTGGGTATGTGTGTGTGTGTGTGTGTGTAGTGGTAACTTTGGGACAAGTAAAAGTTCAGAATTTGTTCAGGAAATTAAAGCTCTCTGCACGAGCATTAAACACACAGCAGCAAACTGCGGCAGCAAAAACGAATCCCACTTCCGGGGACATCCGATGCAAAACTGCATCGGAATGGTACAGTAAAAAAAAAACAAATGCAACCTGCTTCTCATCCGCCTGAATGCAGCGTTGATCGAAAAGATGCGTCCGGTATTTATATGTGTGTATGTGTTCTATTTCTATTTGCGTTTGCATTTCGGTGGAGAAAGTGAACCGACGCGAAGGCTGTTTTTGCTTTTCATCGTGCGGAGAAAGTGCGTGCGAAAATGTAGATCACACTGTTCGTTATCAATTGAAGACACCGACACCGGATACGCTAACGAAAAAAAGGGGTAAGCATTAGAAGAAACTCGTGGGGAAAAGTGAAACAAAATCAGAGAAAAATGGAGTCATTTTTTCATCACCATTGCTCACGGAAATCCAACAGATTATTTGATGAAAAGAAATGAAAAGAAAAACCAACTCGTCGAAAGATAAACAGTCGTACAAGCGCACCAACAAGCCGATGAAGCGAACAAAATCACGTCCACTTTGCAAAAAAAACTTGACGTTAAAATCGACCCCAATGTAAATTCGACTGTAACTAAGGGCGAACGATCGTATATCGTTTCGTTTGTACGTCGTGGTGATGGAGCAAAGATTCTTTCATCCGAGATTTATCGTGTGCTTTTTCACGCTGTCGATTACAGCACATTAAATGTTTGCAAAAAGCTATCACTTACGATCTTACGCGAATTTACTTATTTTTGTGATAGATTTCCCGACAAAAAAAAAACAAATTGTTGTCCAGGAAAACTTTTTCTATAAATGACGTTACTTTGCGCATCATCCCTACGCGCTGTTGATGGCGGATGACACTTCCTAGAATCGTGAATTATTTGCTTTAGGAATAGGACTTTCCCCGAAATCCGGTCTTTCGTGGATATTTAATTTTATTTGCCGATGTGATGATTCGAAAACCATCATCGTTTCTGTATCAATCGGCCTTTCAGTGGCCGGCTGTACTGTCTGGTTACTGGGAGCAATCAATCCATTTGTAATTCGATTACCGGGTGGTTTGAAATTTGGGGGAAAATGAAACGATTTCTGGATGTAAATAATATTTCCGAGAATTTGTTTGTGAAGGGATGCAAATGATACGAAGGCTTCGCATTTGTTTTAGATGATATTTTTTAAATAACTTTTAAGACATTTTCAGCAGCAAAAATTGGATTGATGATCGATGTGACGAAGACAAAATACCTGCTTGCCGGGGGCTCTGATCGTGATAGAGCCCGAATGGGACAACTAACACACTGCTAGTCGGCGGCGACAACCTCGAGGTGGTTGGGGAGTTCTGCTATCTTGGGACTGTCGTAACTTCGGTTAACGATGTCAGCAGCGAATTCCGGAGACGCATTGTGCAAGGGGAATCGTGCCTACTACAGCCTTCTCCGTCTGCTGAGATCCAGAAGACTTCGAGATCTCACTAAATGTGAGATAAATCGCACACTGATTCGCCCAGTGTTGCTATATGGAAACGAGTCTTGGACCATCCGAGCAGAGGATGCATCTTTGGCGGTTTGTTCGAGCTTGAAGTGTGGAGGAGAAGGATGAACCACGAGCTTGCTGAGCTATACGGAGAACCAGAAATCCTGTTGGTGGCAAAGACCAACAGGCTACGATGGCTGGGGCATGTTATGAGGATGCCGGACTCATGCCCCGCTGACGAATACCCAAGGGTATTCGTCAGGGACCCCAGTTCAGCACGAGGCGTCGGAGGACAGCAATTTCGTAGGCTGGATCAGATAAAGGGTGACCTGTCAGAGTTGACTGAATAATAAATTTGTAGTTATGTTCCATTCCATTTATATGAAAAATTTACTTAACTTTAGTTTAGTAAAGGTTTCAAAATATGTATACTCCATTTTCTAGGCAAATATCTTAACTTTCCAAACTCTAACTGCATAGTAATGCTGATTAAATATCAAGAAGTTATAGTTGAATAGCGGCAATCGTAAAAATTCTTTTTTTTCTTAATAGTTTTAATTGTTGACTTCATTTTTAAACAACTCACTACTGGATAGAACTGAGCTCTGTGCGGATTTTCGTTTATCGATGACACGCAAACTAACAGAGGGACATTTTTCACGAGTGTTGTCAGTCGTTTAATTCTGGGTGATTACAGTTACATCGAGCGCTTCGTCCGAAACATTAGCGGCGAGGTTTATGAATTAAACTTTGTCTGAAGAAGGATATTCTTCATCGTTTGAACGGATGTTTTGTCCTCTGCATACAAATTTCACTACGATTAAACCATCCAGGGATAAAGTATCGATTATCCTCGTCAATTTCTGTTGCAGCTTCCAGTCAAACTACACTGTTGGGTGAACAGAACCTGTCCCAATTCGATAGGAATAATTTTCTCAGCAACAAATCTATAGTCTAAACGCTGTATTATTTATGTACAAGAAAAGTAGATACAAACGACTTATGGAGAGTTCGGTGGAGCACTAAGATACCGGATGATTGACGAAAAAGTTCTTATAATATGTACTTTCTTTTTAAGCTACTGGCTAATCAAACCATAAATAATAATTTGATACATTAAACCAGCTAAGAAGAAATTTCATGCTTATTAAATTCAGATAGATGAATATTGAGAGCAGTTAATTACCTTTCAGCTGTCTACTTACATTTTTATTACTATCGGTTAAGGATAAAAATTCATTCGAACCACTGCTCAAGCGATCGGCTCCATAAAACCCTCCCAATCCGTACACGAAATTATTTCATTACAATAAAATAAACATTTGCTTTTCATTTGCTACACCTCTGCTTTACACTTCGCCTGCCGACAGTCTGGTGCAACAGCTCCAGCAGCAGCTGACAAAATACGGAATCACACTCGAACCGGTGCAGCTTGCTGATTTCCGCTTAATGAATTCGTTTTTCTTACACCCAGCCCAGCTCTGATTCGTGTGCGGTTGTGTGTTATGTTCGGTGCACTCTTGCTGCAGCTGGTACCACCGGTTTGGCTTCCTTCCACTGCGTTCCATTCGAACCGGCCCGAAGAGCGCTATTAAGCAATCGCCAACGTGCTAACAGATGTTGGTCATGCAAAGGAGGCATGCGATCCATGTGCAGACATTGAATTAAAGTGTTTCAAACTGGGAAAAAAAGCGAATAAAATACGCTGGTGGAACGATGTTGCGTGCAGCATGATGCCGAATCGTTCGACGGTGTGCGTTTCTGGCGATGCCAATGCCCTTTCGTAGATGATTGCCCTACATTGCCAGCTGGGCGAGTGACTTTGGAGCTTCTCGCTCGATGCGATACCCTTCAAGTAACGTCATTTCCAATAACACTCTGATATACTTCATGCTGCAACGCGAGAAAATGGTTTGCCAACTCGCAAGAAACTATTATTAGTCCTCGTTCTACGGTTTGCCACCGGAAATGTCGTAAATCGACAAGTGCTGCCAGCTCCCATTTGAAGACCATCATCCTATCGATATACCTGCTACAAGCTACCTGTTCCCCTTCAAAAACACCCCTTAACTTCCTAGCCACCTGGGGTGAACCTGGGGTGTGAAACAAAAAGGACATCGAACGACGGAACAAAGCTGCCGAACCGATTCTACCACCGGGGCTGAATCAAGCAAGATCGGTCCTTTGTACCATGGTGCAATTGAATTCCAGTTGAGTCTAACGGACAAGACGGGCAAAAACATCGTAAAAATTGACTTCGATTGTGCTCACTTCCGATGCATTGTGGCGAAGGTCCGGAAAACTGGCTCACAAATAAGAAGCGGAACAATCGGATAGGGCAAGACAGCCGGCACCCGTAGTTGGACGTCGTTGAGCGTTGTCGTTGCGATAATGGTATCTGCCCGAGGCATTATTGAATGTCCCTTTCGGAAACACAGTCAACGACGGAACCATTTATCTATCCTTGCTGTACCGCGTACCAAAGGCTCACTGGTTTGTAAGAGAAAGGATCGTGCCTTTAAGGATCTAAGGTATAGCGTGGATTTGTCTTCTCGTTCGATAGCGTGCGAGACATTAACGATAAACGGGTCCGATAATTTCACGCTCATTCATTGGTACGGCCTTCTTTTTTCACCCGAGCCCTTCAGGTGCGTTGATTCACATATTCACCATAAACCTTAGATCATTACCGATGGACAGGAGCGGATGTAATCACCAGCTTGTCCAAAGTCAATACGGAATTATGGTTAGGATCGGTAACTTGAAGGAAAATAATATTGCATCGTTTTACGTTTCTTTCTTCACATGACACTTTCGTGCCATTGGGCGTAATTTCTTTGCCTCATTTAATAGGTGAGGATACTTCTCACGCTTTGTATTTTGTATATTCGCGTATAAAAAGGTTCTCCTCAGTCAGATTATTTTTTATCTGGCTTCTGGCTTACGTTAATACGTTGGGAAGGCCCGGTGGTGTAGGCGACAGAGGCACCGGTCTTCAAACGGTAGGACCGGGGTTCAAATCCTATCCGGACCGTCCCCCCGTAGTGAGGACTGACTAATCAACTACGTGGTATCGCTAGTCTAGAAAGCCATTTCGATGGCCGGCATGACCTTAGAGGTCGTTAAGCCAAGGAAAAGAAGAAGCTTACGTTAATTATGTCCTTAGTTGCATCATATATGGCGTAAAAATGAACATACAGTGTGGTTCGAGCCCCAGTATTCCTGCTCTTAAATCCCAATCCAGATCTTATATCTCAGGTCCAAGCACCCAGACCATTGCCTACGAATCCGAGATACCTGGAGTTGTAGGAAGTAGAATTGCAGGATCTCAAATCAAGAATCCAGATCCAGAAAACAGAGATGAGGGGATTGAAAGCAGAAATCGTAGCTCTCCAAATTAAGGATTCAGGATTTGAGAGCAATGAATCTTAACGCTTCAAATCAGGGATTCGTTTTCCGAACACAGAAATCCGAAATCTGAAATCAACGCTCCGGGATTCAAAACTTCAAGACCTAGTAATGATTTTTTCACTACTAAGTATAACGGCTCTTCGCCGTATTCTCAACACCGGGCGTGACAACCGAAACAATGAACATTATTGATAAGGCATTTACGCCTCATTCTTTGCCTTATCCCAGGACAGTGAAGGGCAATAATATAAGACCACCTGCTATTACACAAAGACCAAATTGATGGTGGCATCAGCTGACCTACTAAGAAATCCGGAACTACGTGGGGGTGATGTACGGATAGGTGACTGAAAATTTGAAGTCGTCCAAATCTTCACCTATCTCGCGTCAAAAGTCAGCACCGAAAACAGCAGTTGCGCGCTAGGATGCTGGCGGCCAGCCAGCTCATCTCTACAGCCTGAGGAAACATCTCACCTCAAAAAACCTGTCGGGACGGTCGAAGCTGGGACCGTATCGTACCTTTATAGTCCCAGTACACACATACGCTTCTGAGACATGGACCCTGTCCGAAACAGACGAAGCCTTCTTCGCCGCCTTCGAGAGGAAGATGCTCAGAAGGATCGTTGGGCCCGTATGTGTGGAAGGACAATGGAGGAGCAGCTATACGAACTGTATGATGACCTCACCGTCGTGCAGCGAATTAGGCTCGCCAGGCTCCAATGGGCTGGCTATATTATACGCATGGCACTGGACAACCCAGCTCAGAAAGTCTTTTTAGGCCGTCCACATGAGCAAAAGAGCCGTGGTAGGCCCAGATTGAGGTGGGAGGATGGCGTGGAATCATCCGCCATCAAGGCCGGGATAACGGATTGGCGGACGATGGCGCAGGACCGTGAGCGGTTCCAAATTCTGCTGCGGCAGGCCAAGACCGCACAGCGGTTGTAGCGCCTGATAAGTGAATAAGTAAGCTATTGCACATTAGGCAAAAAAAGTGGCGATGGGCAAGTTTTCTTTCGATTCTGATGAAAAAATGGCTAAAACAGATATGATCATGAAATTAGACCGTTCATTAATTTTAAAATTCAAAAATTTTGTTTTTTTAAGTTTTGGGCAACACTTCTTTGCATTTTTCACCTCTAGGATTGATAGAGAGTGCTGAAAAAATAGGATTTTTTAACCTTTTCATTTTCTTCTTTTTTTTAGTATGACGGCTTGCGCCGTATTCTATTTTTTTTAAACCTATTACAGTTTCTTTTTATTGTTGTACAATCATTGATAAATTTTTGGAAAAAGCAAAAACTGTCCAAAATTTGGTAAAGTTGTACATGGGGGTAGTATCGAAATCAGCATTTTGAAAAGCAGATATCAAAGTGGTCTTACTTTATAGTCCGTCACTGTATATTATGTCCTGCCTGGATCGAATCATGCTACTGGTAAAGTTATTCAAGGAAACCAGTAATGCCAAATTCAAAAATATCGTTCACCGTCGCTTGTCCTTGTCCTACTTTATGCGTAATTGTTATTTAAGAACGTTTGCTTCCTTTGACAATTTGAAGCAATCTTTTCAATCGCCAATAATTATTTTCCCATCAATTTCGGGTGTTAGAACTGAAATCATCCAAACAGGCAATTGCTTAATCGCGTTTTCAATCAGCTGGTCCCAAATTGCTTTGGTCAAGTACGCGTTTCATACTCACACATTGCGCGAGTCGTTCCGGTCGACAGACCTTGTCTGACACACGCAGTGAAACGGGTGCATAAAATCCACCCAAAGGTCGACCGGCGATGAAACGTCTCCGAATGTGCACCCACGTGTGAGAGCGTGATGCTTCTGCCAAGGCGTCTTTTCTACGATCGTGGGAAAATCGATACATAACTATCATTTCGAAAGAAAAAAAAACACCCAACATGCTCGTCGCATTGTCGCCAACGTCTTCGACTAGTCGTTTGGAAAAACGTTCCTAAAACCGATCAGCTGTGATGAGAAAATGAAAGTGATCTGCTTTTTATCTATCTATCCATCCATAAACATCCATCGTTGCACGGTGCTGCAGTATCGTTGTTAAGTTTGTCCCACCGCTGAGCCGGGGCAGACGAAATCGAAAACTAATTACCTGGGAAAAATTTGGCCAGATGAGCCATCACAGAAGGCCGGGACACCATCAGGGCCATCATAACAAATGATCTATTTCGCACCTGCGAAAGAGTGTGCGCTTCGAATGGGGTGAACAGAAGAGAAAAAAAAATGGAATGTAATCGCTAACCGGTACGTCCAAGAAGGGGCACTTAAAGGCGTCTCCAACACGCGGAGTTGTGTGACATTAGCGGGCAAAGATGGGTATTGCAGTTCGTGGTCACCAAGTCATCGGTTTGATTAATGTAAACATTATTTAAGCACAGGAAAGCACGGCGCGATTGAGTAATGCTGTAGTTCGTGGGGTTCCATAGAGGTTAGAAAGCATCTGCTTACATCACCGAACAATGCTGTAAAGCTTTAGCTGGGTTTTTGTAGCTCTTAGCTTAATATTTCAACATTATATTTAATAAGATTTTAATTTAAAACACATCAGCGAGAGGAGATTAAAAGTGAGAGGTGCTTACTTTCTACACTGAGCACAGATATTTATGTAGTTTTTGTGATACTTTACATATGAATTTATTCCTGAAGCTTTTCTCTAATTCCCATGCTATTTCCCCATTTTTAATGAGCTGATAATTTATTTCAACTTCGAAACTTCTCTATTCCACATCAGTTTCTTTCACATTTTTAAACATAAATCAGTTCATTTTACGTTCTAATGTAACAAATCAGCATATGAAACATTTTTTGACATCTCTCGCACCAGGAACGCGTTTTACTAAATGTAGCCAAATGGCCCAGGAAATTCGCTACACTTGGTTAGCAAAAGCTCGACAAATCGTCGACGTAAAATACCAAGAACCATCTATCCTAATCAGCCACGAATTGGCCACTCAGCATAAAAGTAACATACAGTACTGGCCCCGTCCCTGTCTGCTTGCTGGACGATCGTCATCATCAATCATGTGCGCATCATCATTCCATCCTACATTCCGTCCAAGGTTTTCCTCGCTCGCTCTCTGGCTGGAAAATAGCACAAACCAAGCGGAATGGCGAAATCCATCACTGGCGCATCTTCATATTTGTGCTATCTTTTTTTCCGTTTTATTATCATCCAGTGCGTTTTTCTCCTTCTTCTTGCTCTCCAGTCATTGTACCGCTTGTGTTGTTTTGTTCTGCAACGCAAAGCACGAAAATGTGAACCATTTCAATTCATTAAATCGTTCCCAGCGCTTCGGCTGCCGGCTATACCAGGCCGTGTTCCAGCTGAACGACTCGGCGAAATGTCTCTTCTTGCAAATAGAGCCTTGGTTGCGCAATTTCTCCAGCGCGGTAGATGGGGTCTTCTCTTTCTCGAATGCGGCACAACAAACAGGTAACTGAATTATGAGTATGAAATTAATATTGAGCAAGATTTGCTCGAATTACATGAAAACAGTCCATTCGGAGCAGCGACAGCAGCAGTGGGTAGTAGGAGGAATCGAGCCATTGTGGGTGCTAGGCGGCGCGGAGGTTGACACTGCTGAGTGATGGTAATATCTTAGGCCACAGCAGACCTAGCATCATCTAGCACCCATCATCATCGCTAAGGTTTTCCAAGAGCTATGCTTACGCGCTTCTCTCTTTGCGTGTGCGCTTCCCAGCATAACAGAGGAATTTTGCCAACTTGTTTTTCGTTTTCTTTCGTTATGATCATCTTCCAGCCAAGCGATAGGACCGTCTGTATGTTGTATGCGTCAAAAACCGAACTCACAACTCAGGCTCATGGGAAAACAGGAAAAAAAACCCCCCCGAGAGTACCTAGAAACGCACGCATCTCAACATGACACACGAGCTATTGTTTCGCCGGGCTCAAATATCCACAGGTGTAGCGGGTCTCTTCTGGTGCTTCCACACATCAAAACAAACATTAAAACTAGCAAACCATCGAACCTACTCGACACTTTCCCAATCTTCCAACCGAGGGCCAATAATCCTTTTCGGATGGCGGGCACTGTCACATAATTGTTTAGCTCGTGCTTCTAGCATTTCATTTCGTTGCGCCCTTCGAACCGGATCGAAATTAGCCTGGGAACGGTGTGTGTGTGTGTGTATGTGGAGGGAAAGCAATGTACGCTGAAAGGCGAAACCGTTTCCGCCAGGGGTTGCGATCGGAAATGGAAACGACAACGAACGGGTTATCCTTGCCAAGGTTCAATAGCCATTACTTCCGTTCCGATGAGCAGCATTTGGTGTGTGGTTTTTTTTTACTGCGGCATCCTTTCGATGCGATGAACCATATCCCGGTGCAATCGTTCTATAATGGTAGAGGATTGCTGTTAGAGACATTGAATGCCAGAATTTGCATTGTGATTGAATAGGTAATGTATACATGGTACAGCTAAGGTACAAAACATGAAATGGTTCCATGAAGAATTTAAAGTGTAAGTTTTTTAAATTTTAGTACATATATTTATGTAGTTCAGAACCTTAATCATGTTAATTATACAGCCTGGCAGTTTTTCAGAGAATTAAAAAACCTAAATCATGAGTTTTTAAAACTTATTTTTCTACATTCAAATTACCATAAAGTTAAAAAAACCTATAAGAAAAGTATGAATAAAAATGCATCAGAAAAACTAAAATTATCATTTTAAAAAACTTTAGAATGCGACACGTAGACGAATTTCTTTTTCTTGAAATAAATTTAAAAAATAATTCCATAAAAATCTACTTATTTTCTCTATGTTTTTCTTAAAATTCGTTACTTATTGTTGTGCTTGTTTTGTAATTATCTTCTTCTTGTTGGCCTGCTCCGGATTGAGCACGTCGTGTCGACATGGCCAGGTCTCCAATCAGTTTCCAGGAAACTCGGTCTAGAGCTGCAGTCTTTCATCCACGGCTGCATCCGATCTCCGACACGTTTGACTCCACTTGATCACAGCCTCATGCCGAAAGGGTCCGGCAACTTCATCACTTGCCCTAGCCATCGTATCCTTCCGGCTTTGACTACCGTCAGAATATCAGCACCGCCAAACAGCTCAGCTAGCTCGTGATTCATTCTCCTTCGCCACACGCCCTGGCGAGTGCATTGGCGTCCTCCGTCAGCATAGTCCAAGACCCGTCCCCGTAGAGGACTTCCGGACGTATCAAGGTGCGGTAAATCGTGCATTTCGTGTGTTGTTGGAGTCTTCTGGATCGCAGGAGTTTGTGGGGTTCGTAGTAGGCACGATTTCCCTGCACAATGCGCCTTCGGATTTCGCTGCTTATGTTGTTGTCCGAAGTTGCGATTGTACCAAGGAGGCAGAACTTCTCTATCATCTCGAGATCGTCGCCGTCAACTGATACTCTGCTTCCGAGTCGTGGTCTATCAAGGTCAGAGTCTCCCGCAAGCAGGTATTTTGTTTTCGTCGAGTTGATGCTCAATCGAATTCTATTAGCCTGGCGTTTCTGTCGGGTGTACACCTCGCACACCATCCAGCATACATGACAAATACAAGGTGAGAGTGTAGTGGTATTGGGGGTGGCTTGCAAGGACTCTCCCCCAATCCCCTGTCTCGCCGGAGGACCTACGCATCCTAGCTGATTAAAGCCCCGTAGAATGCCAGGACAGAAGGACAACCAGCTGCCCCTAACATGGAGAACAGGCACTTTTATTTTTCTTAAGCAACAGCATAGCCGCTCGAAGGCCGGGAAACCACCGGGTGAATCATCGTACCGGCCGATCTGCCTGCTGAGCGTCCTGGGAAAAGTGTTGGAGCGACTTATACAGCGCAGACTTACGGAGCATCTCGATGCGACGGGCGGTCTCGCTGATGCCCAATACGGATTC
This sequence comes from Anopheles maculipalpis, assembly GCF_943734695.1. Classification (NCBI taxonomy): domain Eukaryota; kingdom Metazoa; phylum Arthropoda; class Insecta; order Diptera; family Culicidae; genus Anopheles; species Anopheles maculipalpis. The sequence goes on from NC_064872.1 coordinate 32,448,065, forward strand.
CGGAAAGGACGCTCTACTATGGACGCCATCAACAGGGTGATCGCCAACGGAAAGGTTGCGCTGGATAAAAAGCGCAAGGGCGACCGACTGTGTGCAATGGTGACAATCGACGTGAAGAACGCCTTCAACACGGCCAACTGGACAGCGATTGGAGCAGCTCTGCAGCAAAGAAACACGCCATTGTACCTCCAGGCGTTGCTGCGGAACTACTTCGTCAATCGCACGCTCCACTACGAGACGGACGAAGGAATGGTCTCGTTACCAGTGACGGCAGGTGTTCCGCAGGGTTCGGTTCTAGGGCCAACACTGTGAAATGTCATGTACGACGACCTTCTACGTCTGGAGCTGTCCGGGAAGCGTGCGGACATCATTGGATTTGCAGATGATGTGGCGTTCACCCTTATCGGGAGGGACCCACAGGAAATCAGCAACCATGCTACGAGGAACCTGGAGAGGATCGAGCGTTGGATGGATGCAGTGGGTCTGAAGCTGGCCCATCAAAAGACCGGCTACATGATCTTCTGCACGCATCACAACCCGCAAGTAGGTCAACTACAAGCGGGTGGACACACGATCACTTCCACGGAATCGCTCAAGTACCTCGGCGTCGAGCTCTGCCGCAAGCAGCACTACGGCCGGCATTTGGAGAAGGTCTGCACCAAGGCAACGCGTATCGCAAATGCCTTGACCGCTCTGATGCCGAACAAGTGCGGCCCCAAAAGCAGCAGAAGGAGAGCCCTGGTTAACGTTGGGAACAGCATTGTCCGTTACGCGGCACCATCGTGGGGACGGACACTACTACACAGAGATATTCATCGCACAACCGTTCAGAGGACACGCAACAACAGTGGACAGCCGGAGCAGAGCAGCAGGGATCGCCGGGGATGAAGACGAGGAGACCCCGGACATTATGTCCTGGGTAAATCGTAAGCACGGAGAAATTGATTTCTTTCTTTCCCAACTCTTTACAGGGCATGGGTTTCTCCGGAGCTACTTCGTCGAGAAAGGCATCCTCGACGGTTCGCCAAACTGCCCGGTGTGTGAACATGACGTGGAAGATGTCGACCACGTAATGTTCCACTGTCCGCGGTTTGCTCGGATCCGACATGAGATGCAGCAGCAGAGCCACACCCGCCTGACGATGGACAATCTGGCGGCGGAAATGTGTGCCAACCGTGACACATGGGAAGCAGTCCGGACTGCCGCTCGGACCATCTTCAGAAACCTCCAAGTGAGGTGGAATGAGGAAAGTCCACCAACGGCAAGACGGAGGCGACAACAACGTCGGCGGAACACGAAACAACCAAGGTAGCAATAGCTGCCGCCGTAACCGCATACAAAGGACTATACTACAACGGAAGCAGCAGCAGCAGCGACGAGTAACCAGAGCAGCAGCAGGAGCTTAGACCCAGCCGGGAGTAACGGCTACGGACGGACGGGTCTGAGCAGCAGCAGCGGAAAGGAAGGCACGAAGCAGCAGCAGCAGCTGAGTCAACAAGGACGAATGACGCAGCAACCGCGCGTCAACGGGATGAGTGCATTGCACAAACGAACCTGCATGGAGTACTACGCACATCAGCGCATCGGCAGGTTTCGGATCAGGTCGAGGAGTGGTTTAGTTGGGTCGCATCGGCTGCCGGGTCCGCTTCACGGGCCCAGCGTCACGATGAATCCCACATACCCCATCTTGAGGGTTGGTCTGTAGCCGCAGACCACCTTCCGAGATGGGGACCTTTTGAAGGTTCCCTCCCCGTTAACAAAAAAAAAAAAAAGAAAAAAAAAGCAACAGCATAGCCGTATAGCTTTTTTTAATGTCTTTTCAAATGAAAATTTTTGACAAAAGCTACAAAAACGCCTTGAACGATTGAATTCACTCTAAATAGAAAGATTATTAGCATGGCTTAGATAAAAATGTTGTTTAAAGTTTTAGAACAACCTAATTAGACTTATAATGCTGCTTTTTTTGTTTGTATCATCAACCAATTTCTCCATTTTCTTTCTTTATCTCCATTCCTTGCCTGATATTAGTCAAAAGTCATGACTATTATTCATCTAAACGTTTCTCGTGAATATGAATAATTGCAACACTTTGCTCTGGAGACAGTAGCAACTTTGCATAGAATTGCATCACCGTCCGCCATTATTGCTCTCTAGTGCATTTCACCCAAAATGCTATGCTCGGTCCAGTGTTCAAGTTTATGTGGTTAGCGATAAGAATAAACTTTGTCGTCAGAACAAGCACCCCGATTTTCACCTACCAGACCATCTATAATTGCATTTGAATTACGGTGTGCGCGTGTGTACAAACTGAACGCGATAAAGCATGTGCCTAAAGCGACTAACAAAACGGGAAACGGTTTCACACGTTTAGGTCAGTTTTTGAACGCATATTGCCCTATTGCAAGTATCCTCGTGGGACCCATTTCCTTGGGCGCTCTTGACACTCGCCGTGAGTACGTGTGAAAAGGCTACGCAAGCAGGATGTGGTAGTTCACATTTCAACAACCACTACACCATGCGCACTTCACCCCGTCTTTCGCGCCCCGAACGGAGGCGCCCATCACTGTCAGTTTGGAACGCATAATTAATGGCGAGAAGCGCATAGCGCAAGGGCCAACGGTAGACAGTGTTGTGTCGTGTCGTCGTCGCCCATCGGTTCAACCAGCCGGAACGGAATTACTTCCAGCCAACCAGGCAGAGGTCAGGTGAATTACCTCCCATTTGTCCACCGACTTGTTAATGCTCTATTTCTTCCGCTTCTGACACAGATCGAAACGGAAGAGGGTTCTCCGGCTCCCAACAGAAGTAGTACGGTTGGTACGAAGCTGCATGGAGATAGTTCACACCTTGGCAAGTAGATGTTTCGTCGGACCGAAAGGCGTCCTGGGGCGAAAGGTATGATGACGTTATCTTTACGACACTCTCTGTCATCGAGCCGGCAAGAAACTGGGCAAACATCCTGCAGCAATGAACCTGCAAGGCATCATTGTTCATTACAAGCGCGGAAACGAAATGCTACAGAGGCAATAAAGCATTTGCTTTGCTTATGCGTGTTCTAAATGTTGAAGTTTGACTTAAAGTAATAATAAAACGACGGGATAGTAAAAAAATGGTACAAATTGTTCCTTAAAAGAATTGATAAGGAAAGAGTCACCTAGTTAAAAAAGTTGTTAAAAAGAGTGAATGATAAAACAAACAAGTTTACAAGTCTAATAATATTTTCTCTATCAGCCCTGTAAATTTTGACTGTACGGCATAGAGACGTCGTATTGGAAATAATACCGTATTGGTATCTATTGGGTAGTAAAGTCGTATTGGCCCATCATTTCTCGCTTGTTTAGCTTAAAAATCCAACCGTGTTTGTGTCCTCAAAATTCTCGAGAACTCTACATTTTTCCACCTTTAACCTTCGCTTGTTTATACCCTTTGGCTGTGGGGTTCAGAATCAACGGATCCATTCCCCTTGTATCCGTCACATAAACAAACAAAGCTTAACTCACCATCTCGCTTTGTTTTCCAACACACACACACCCAGACGAGACATCAACATTATGCTCAATGTTTTCCCGAACCACTACATAACCCTTAAACGCTCGCGCGAAGAAGTGTCTACTTCCTGTGAAAATTTTCCTTTCATCTGCTTTCTGGCGTAAACAACAAACATATCGAACATCGGAACAGATTTCCCGGCATAGCCACCCCGTACGTTTGATGTGGTTTGAAGTTACACCATCGACTACACACATTTTCAGTGCTTTGTTTTGCAATGCACTAACAGATACGATAATTGTCAAATTGATATTATCGATCGGTCGTAAGTTGGAAAAAAATTGAGTTCAATCGGAGCTGAAGCATGAAGCGAAAAGAAAACTTTGACTACGCCACACTTACGACCGGAGCCGGTACTTTGTTCTACTGCCCTTCGGGTTAATTGAGATGAAACCCGCATTCGACCGGCAACCACCCCATGTGTCGCTTCCTCAGCAGCATATGTCCAACGGCGGCGACTATGATGATGACGATGGTGTCAACAGAGGAAGCGAACGAACCTTGCCCAAGGCTGACCTTTCCCTTGGTTTTGGATACAGGCTCCCCCTTTTGCTGGGAGTGTTGATTCGGACTCGTTTCGGACTCGTCAAATGCAATTACCCAGCATTATTTGATTACGATTCTTGAGCGGGTTTTTCAACTCACTTTTCGTGTGTCGCTACACTGGGTGTGGAGATTGTCCTGCGTCCAAAAACCAAAATCGTCATTGATTCCACCCGAATGAAGCTGAACGTCCGTGCTTATGCTTTCCAGCTTCAGCTAGTGGTGCGGATTTGTGGTAAGGAAGTAAAGCAAGCTTGAATGTGGAGAAATTGAATTACTGTGAAATATATATATTCATAACCCTTGGGGCGATGATACTTCAGCTTTAGTGCTTTGATTGGATAAAGTATTATTTCATTCTATGGGTTTTTTTTACCGGTTTGGGACAGTGGATGCTTCCGGAGGTTTCGTTTGCCTTCTGAGGAAACTTCCAAAAGTGTAATCAATACCTTCCAGTAACATATTTTGATGCTTTTGCGTCTTTGGTACGATCAATCTTCTATTCGACGTTGTCCATTGTTAGCCTGTCAAACTTATGATTTAACTTATTTATTATGGTTCTAAATACGTCTTAATTTTGTAGCTACGGAAAGCTGAAAGTGATATTTAACTTCAATTATTTTCAATGCTAAAAGACATCCCAATCCAACAACTTTTTATCTTAATGTAAAAGAGTAATGGCGCTGATTAACTTAACAGTGCAAACAATCTAATTAAAAAAAACTCATCGTAAATGAAGCATCCACAATCTCCATCTAGCCATGGAAAGGCAACTTTGCATGAATGGCCGGGATTTGAAAGGGTCGCCTTTAAACGATCACGTTCAAGGATCTACGTCCCCCAGCCGTGAGATCCTTAAATTATCTTCGCTCAATAAATTTTACAGCTCGCAAAACAATCAGGCCCACACGCTGAGTTCTCGCTGGGAGTGTTTGCATAATTTATCTTATTTTTCTCTTTTTTCCTCATTTATAAACGAAAAAACAACCGAAGGCGAGCGCTCTTTCCCGGATATTACGGTTCGGTTTAAAGCTCCATAAAAGTTAAATTGCAGCTTAAGTGCACCGGAAAATTTCCCACGCTCTTGCTAGTGGTAAGGATTTCCGATCCTGGGCCGGGCTGATTTCACTTCCCTTACCTGAGCTTAGTGATTTTATGTGCCGGTTTGGGATGAGAATTTGCATACCAACGCTCCCTGGTCCGAAAACTTGTTTGGATGGCAGACAGTGTCCAATAATCATCATAGTAATGCAGTGACCAAACATTTAGTTCCCACGCCTTCAGAACCATTTACCGATCCTTGCAAATGTTCTGCACATTTCAGAAGTCATAAACAAACCAACAGTACATTTATGACTGTTTTAAATTATTTTACTAGTCTCTCCGCTACAAATAATACAGATTTTGTACAGCAAAACTAGTTCTTCATCCACACAAAAAAAAATTCCTTCAAGCACCTGACCTGAAGGAGTGATTCTCCGGAAAGCATCCTAACGGGTGTCTAACTTTCAGGAATTTTACTTCCCATTTACTTCTCACCTTCTTTCACTCACCAGATGCATCACCATAAGCCACCCAGACGGTGATACCGTCGGAGATGTCTTTAAGTGGCTTACAGAGTTACAGAGGCGCTCGATTCCTATACCTGCCGAGACGCATTGCCTTACCTGCGCTACCAGCAAACGACCAGCGAAAAGTGATACAAGTTTCGTCCTTTTTGTCGACGCTTTGGGCCGTGAGAAAACATGACAAACCTTTGCGGAGTCTGCGGAGCGCTGCATCAGGTGCATAAAGATGAATTAATGTGCACACCGAAAGGTGCTTAAAGAATGTCTCGGTTTCTCTCCTACTGGGAAAGGAAACACCCTCCGTTGGTTGCCTTCGTTGGGAGGGACGCTTTCTACAATGTGTGAGTGTTAGGAAAGGATGAAATAAGGGCCCCGAGTGTTGTGATCTGATAAGTTTGTAATCATAATCGTAAAGATTTCTAAGAAGTACCGTACCGTTGCACAAAGCAGGGAAGTGAATAGTTCTGTAGGTTTGTTGGGCTTAAAATCTCATAAAATACGACGCTTGTTGCTTCAAAAAGGGACTGTTTTGTTCCTGTGAAGACGCTGACTGTAGAGGAGTAATTTTATGAGATTTACTTGTCTAAGCCTGAATGTATTTTAAATATTGATTAAGTAACAATTACAATACACAAAAAAACTAAGATTTAGGAACAAGCAGGTTTTAATAACTGCGCTGAACAAATTATAATAAATTCATTTATTAATTTGAAACAACAAAACTGCTTATAAAAGTGTCATGATTATTTTCTTTACTAATTAAAAAGCTTCGTGTTAAGAAACGGACAAATTTAATAAATTCCTTCTCAGATGGCTCTATGTGTCTATTAAATTATATCTAACGAGCTGTGTTGCCATCTTGCTAATATCGTCACAATTACTTATGCGGAAACTCTGATTTAATAAAAAGCACCAAACAAAAATTAAAGCTAACAGACGTAACGCTTCCACCAGCGTGATCATTCTGTTTTTTTAAACCAGAAGAAGAACTAGAACACAGCTTAGAAGCAATATATTCTAGAGACTAATTCCATGAGTCATGAGGCCAAGCGGGTGTGATTAAAAAACCATGTTACATTTATTACAACGCCATAAAACAACCGATATCAGCAAACGAGCCAATCCGACACCTTCACTCAAATTACATCGCGATGACCAGTCACAATCGTTCCACTTCGGTCAGAAAAACTCGCAATTTTTTCATGCTTGACGGCATGACAGCTCATCCTTACGAGTGTTTGCCCTGTTGACGCGTGGCTCGTTCTTTGGACACAACTTACGCTACTCAATTAACGCAACCACCGCTAACACCGGAAGCTAACGCTACGGGAAGGAAATAAACTCCCCTACTAACTTTAAGCGGCTTATCTAGAATACACGTTTGCCGGTGTAGCTAGCATTACGAAAAAAACGGCTTCTCTGTGGTTCTTTTTTTCCTACCACAAACAAAAACTCTTGCGGTCAAAAGCTCGTATCATTTACATAATCGAAATATTGCGCTTTTCCCTAACCGGAAGCGATGATGCGATCAATGATGAACTATACGCTTCCAATCAAACGATACCGACACGTTTTGGAGGTTCAGAACGAGAAACTGAAGAAAGGAATGAAAAACATATTGATTTACCCCTGGTAGGGCAGCAGCCGCACTCTGACAGATTGTTCCTCGTAAGCGACAAATGAGACCTGACCACGCTTTTTTCATGCACTTTGAATAATTCATCTTCTTTCGCAAGAAACGGAAACGATGGAAGCGACGGCAAACATTGTGGGCAGTTTGTTCCTAATTATCATAACGGTGGACCGGGGTGTCGGGATAGTTCATCAACGTTCCTCACTTAGTTTCGGTATGATGTACGGTAGCAAAATCGAAAGACGAATTGTAAGGCGTCTCAACACTGCTTGAAATATAAATTTGTAAATGTAATATTTAAAAGTAGAAAAAAATATGAAAAATTAAAGCAATCACACAATATTATCTTAAAAAAGGAGAAGAATATGATAAGTGATGTAAAATATATTGTTTTTTGAATTTCATTTTAACTCATATCAAGGAGCAAGGGGTAATGGATAATAAAGCACACTGATTTCAATTTTTTATGATTGATTATTACGTTGAATTATTACGTCCTTGACCTTGAATTATTACGTCCTAGGCTTTGAAGATATCAAAGACTGGATTATTTCCTTATTGAGTTCGATTCCTTTATCCCTAGGTATTTGATAAAAAGTTAACAGTAATTTTCTAAACTAAGGCCAATATTATTTTCTAAATTATTTAAGAAGTCTCTTAGACTTTTTCACATTTTATTTTTATTTATTTTTATTTTTTTTTTTACACATTTTATTCGTGACATTTTAACTTTTGATCGTCTTCTTAGTATAAAAATTTCAAGAAATATCAAGCTTGTCTTTCTAATGAAATTTAGTTGAGAATTTTTAAATTAGCTCTTTTATACATCTACGGTGGCGTATCAAGCGCCAAACATAGTTTTTGTAAAGGATTTTGCATTTTCTATTTTATAGAACATCTAGTTGGACGTATCTCTACAGTTAAAAAGCAAATAAAATAAATAAGTAAATATACAATATCAAACTACTTTTGGATGATTTTACCAACAGTTTTTCTAGTAAGAAATAATTTAAAATGAATGGTTTATTACTCAGTTATGAATAATTAAATCAATTGCTCCAGCACACGTAAGAGAAGCCTGACAAAATATATGTTCGGCTTTCAGATTGGTTACCAAGGAAATTGTTGACAAGTATTAAGGCCAAAATGTAAAGCTTGAGTATGAGCAGAGAAAAACATTTTTTTTATTCCTGTAGAAAGGCCAGGCCGTATTGCTGTATGCAAAAAATTCACATGGCATTGTAAGCATGAAATATTACTTCAAGTCATATGCTTAAACTTTCATGAAAATTTCAGGTGAATACGACCAATAGATCACAGGAAGATACAAGCTTTATAATCCGAAAAAAGGTTTAAATTCCATACAAAATATCTGGACTACACGGGTAGGCAGTCGTAGCTGTAAGGGATGTCCATCGAAAAAAAAAAACGAAAAAAAAAATTAAAAAAAAAATTAAACTTTTTCTTCTTATCCGAAAAACAAATTGGTCTAGGCCTTATATAAGTTTCAAGTTGTGTACGCCTTCCCTATGAAAATATATTAAGGAATTATAATACAAAACATACCCAGTTAGGCGGTTATTGACTATAGGGTTAAAGAACTAATTTGAGACCTGGATATTTTTTAAATTTTTAACTGTGTAGAAGAAGATTTTGTATCATTAGCCTGGGTTTTCGTTTGAAAATTTATATTTATGTATTTTTTGTATTTATTATGAAGTATGATAGCACGTCGCCATAATCAAAACACCATGTGTGACTGAAAACAAGAACATTAACGGCAAGGCATTTCGTCCTTTTTCTTTACCTTTTCCCGGTTGTAACTTTGCAGTTTTTTTTTTTCAATCAAGAGTTTAAATCAAGAGCTGCCAGTTCAAATGCCACCAATAAAAACGATTGTCTAATTCCTCCATGATTCGAAAATCACACCAACATCAGCAACCCGAATAAAATACAATTGCCAAATTTGAATTACTCAAGCCATCTCCAAACATTGAACAAAAATTATTTATTTACCTTTCTACGCTCAAACTACAAATTACCAGCCAGAATGCTTCGAAACAGATCACATAACTGTTCCCATTATTGTCAAATGCAGGTCAATTTCAATTAGCATTGCCCAAAACCGCTCCGATTAGTCATCGAAAGCATTATTCAAAGAGATGGAAGAGATAGCTGCAAAAGAAAAAGTGACACTAAAGAAGACTTCGCAATTTGTTAGCCTACAGCCCGGCGTTTCTGCTCAGTGACTAAATTAAATGATTGGTAAATAAGAGTAACAAAATGGAAACAATAAACAAAACCGCCCGATTGCCAAAAATACATCGTATCATCCACCCCATTACAGCTTGCGCCTGTGTACGATGCAGTTTCGCCGTTTGAAACAAGCGGTCAAGATGCGAACGCGCCTGCAAACACATAGACACGAAATGGAAACATTTGCTCCATAAAAAAGGCGGTCGGTTCTTGGTGGGGGCTTAAATTGTCCTAATATTATTTATATCCAACACCGAGAAACGTGACGATAATTCATTTTCAACGGTCCCGAAAGCAGAACTTTTTGGCGCAATTAATCAGTCGCGATGGCGAGCTCCGAGCGTGACCATTCGGAACGGAGTCAGTGGGTTTTGTTGGTGCTGAAGCTTCAGCCAAACGAAGCAACAACAAAAAAAAAAAAAGCTCTTCAACACTGGGTACTGATCATTAATTAGCTGCATAATTTAGCATCAACAGTCACCGTCTCGTCCGACCGTCCATCCGCCGATCCGTCTCCGTTCCGTTCAATATCCGGCACATCATCGCATCGCATGTCGATGTTTTCCTCTAAACTTTCCATTTTCAGAGCAGTTTTCTCCACCGCTCGGAGCTGAGAACGGCGGGAAATCACGCCCCGTCTCTCAGTTGTCCAGCAGTTGTGTCTCGTTTTCTTAGCAGCGTAGCGTTTTCCGCAATCGAAAATGAACCCCCCCGGCATTCACCTGTGCGGGGTGTCGATTAGAAAGCCGATTCCCCACCGTGTTTTGTTGCCGATAAATTAAAGGCTAAAATGGTTGATGATACCGTTCATTACCGGACTGTTGGCATGCTTTAAACGGTTGTGCTGATTAAATGAAGCGAGGTTGGGTTTGGTTTGGCAAAGCTCCATATCCGTATGGGAGTATCAATTCGATTGCCAATTTAAAGCATTCGGAAAAGCGATAGCTTCATACGATGACGTTTCCGTAAGGCGTGAGATACAGGAAGCTTTAAGGGCGTGTGTCTTTAGGAATGTCAGGGCAGGGATTACATAAACTTCCAGGTGAGTTAAGGAGTGTAAGACAAGTCTTGAAAATCAATGGATGGCTGTAAAGTTGGACGATTGTAGACAGATTCAAACCACAATTTAAATGCGTTTTGTTACAAAGTTTCACTTTCAGGTTTAATGTAAAACCCCTGCAGAGATTAATATTGGCAACCGTAAAAGTAATAAATAATACAAAAAAGTTTCTACACAATTAAAAAAAATTGTAATAAATAAGCCATTTCAACCATAAAGTAACGAAAGGATTGTAAGTAAAAAGGGTATCAATGTGAGATCAAACATTAGGAAAAGAAATTAAAAACAAAACTAAACGGAAAAACAACATAGAAGAACGAAATAGACTTCAATTGAGTAGAAGATACTCATACTTAGAAAAATCTATTTGGCAATGGCAATCACTTTTCATGATACCTATTTACAAGCATACAAAGTTCTAAAAACAACATAAAGAGACGATCAAACAAATTCAAAAGCATACAAATAAAACCGCTTCTTTCAAATGCACATATTCCGGGCACGCCATCTCTCAACGACTAAATTAAATTGAGTGACCTTCCCACGGTGCAATGCATCCCTCCCATAGAGTTGCGGCAATCCTTTCAACACGCTAAAAAGCTTCATGATTAATCATAAAATCCTTGCCAGCACGTACTGTCATCGGTGTACACGATGCACTGCCCGAAACCCGCTTGATCCTTTTATGTGTTCCGAAAATGCGCTGATGGAATATCTATTACAGCTTCAGAACCGCCATTCAGAACCTGCTTAGCATGCGTCTCGGGTGGACGGTATTAGCGAAACGTTTCGAGCAAAAGATTATAATCTAATATTCCACCCGAGCAAGCATTTCCTAATGCAATCCGAATGGAGCGTGACCGTTGTCACATTGGTAGACAGGTACGGCTTACAGCTGGCGCAATTGATGTAGATTTACGTACGGAGTAGGGTTTCGGTTAGACGAGAAACACGTTGCACGAGCAGAGATGGAAAGATACAAAATGGATGTCTGTTTAGCAAAAGTAAAGGAAAAGCTAACTCAACTAACTCATAACCACCAACAGCATGAATCTACTCCAAATCTTTATCGCGATTGAGCAACTGTTGATGGCGCTAAGCTCATAGTGTACATCCACCAAAATTTCATGAAAGTCTCATCCGCAATCCGCATTCTACGTCCATCTAGCTCTTCAGAAAAAGAGTAAAGGTATGAATATTAAAGCATGCAGCAAGAACACTTGCTTCCGTCTCCAATACCAGCACCGGCTGTGAGCGAAAGGGAAAAAGTTCGCAACCGTAGCAGATCTGTACGTTCACCTGCACCTCCCACCGTCAGACGGGCAACGGCACTTTATGAATGTGCTCATGTCCGTCAACCATCTCATCCGTTCCGCAGCAGCTCTTTCCAGTCCAGAAGAACTTGTAGGAGAAAACAGAAGCAAGCACAGCCATACACACCTTCAAGATTTTTACGCAAACCATCTGCTTAATGCGGCAACTTCCTGCCATCCTGTCCTTTGAGATTGAATTGTAGGATGAAGGATGGAACTGAGACAACAAAAATGAAACAAAACAAAAACCAGATTCGATTAACTCCTGATGATCGACCACATGGCATTCGGAAGTTCGGATTCGGTGCACACACACGCAATGTCGAAGGACCACAACAGATGATTTTATGCCCGCTCGTTTCGGTTGGCTATCTTGCGGCTGAATATTGATCGAGGTGTAGCCTTAGATGCTTAACGAGACAAGTGCAATTTCAATCAGATTCTCTCGTTGAGCCTTTGAAAAGTTCGCACATGGCACCGGTGCACAAGAGGGTTGGTTTGCAAATGATACATTTCTGAATGATCAGCTTAAAGACAATGAGTTTGTATATCTTGCCAAGTCAACTTCGTCGTGTTATGCTGGAGGAGATATCAATTAATTTCACCTTTTTGCGGTGAAGTTATTTCAATAACCATAACTACAAACATATATTCGGACAGGCTTCAAAAGACACGTGGCGGGTTGAATTGGTAAAATCTTTTATTAAGGAGAAACATTTAACGGAAAGATGATGTAGGAGTAATTCTGAATGATAAATTAGTTAATTTCAAGTTTTGAATCTTTATTTGCAATCGCAGTCGTCTTAATCTTTTTGAAAGAAATTGATATTCAGACAACCTAGGGGGATGAGGGACATTTAAAGGATATCACTAGAATCGATTGTCTCCATGCAGCCTCTCCATGTGAATATTCTCAGTCACACTTGTAAGTCCTGTTCCATACGGTAGCTGGCTTAAAAGTTGATGGTATTAGACGAGTTATTCTCGGTCAGTCAGTCATGTTGGCCTGCTCTTTAAAAGAGCACGTCGTCGTGACATGGCCCAGCCAACAATAGATCTCCAGCACCAGCACATCCATGTAGGCACCAGATCTCCGACAGGTCTGTACTCCCCGACGCCTTGTGCCGAACTTAGGGTCGCTGACGAATACCTTCTTAGCGGGGCATGAGTCCGGCATCCTCATAACATGCACCAGCCATCGTAAACTGCCGGATACGATGGTTGCCACCGTCAGGATGTCCGGTTCTCCGTATAGCTCAGCAAGCTCGTGGTTCATCGTTCTCCTCCACACTCCATGCTCGAACACACCGCCAAAGATGGTCCGGAGGATGCGACGCTCAAACACGCCAAGAGCGTTTGCATCCTGGACTCGGATGGTCCAAGACTCGTGGCCGTATAAGACCGGTCTCGGCGTCTTCTGGATCTCAGCAGACGGTAAAGGTCGTAGTAGGCACGATTCCCCTGCACAATGCGTCTCCGGATTTCGCTGCTGACATCGTTATGCGAAGTTACGACAGTCCCAAGATAGCAGAACTGCCCAACCACCTCGAGGTTGTCGCCGTCAACTAGCACGCTGCTACCCACATTTTAATGCAGACGAGTTATTCTACTGGATGCTAGTTGTAGTCTGGAAGCTGGTAAAAAAGTATTAACCAAAGGTATGTAGACTCGTTTAATTCCCAGAAGTCAATACTTGATTTGTTTCTAATTACATTAAAAACAATTCAGTTTATAATTAACAAAACAATATCCATTTGTACTTAAACGTTTTAAATTTTCTAGTAACCCGTTAGTGTGAGCCAAGCAGGGGTTCGAGTATTATTTGTCAAATTTTTAGAAAAAGTATTACTAAACTGCGCCAATTCTGTCACTTTAGAGTGGTATTTCTGACGGACAAAAACCGTCAGACTGTGCAATATTGTCCCATTAGAACAGAGTGAGGTCAACAAATTTAAGAGATTAACATTCAATTCGATATTGAAAAGAATTTATTTGAAATGGTGGAAAACATCACAAACTAAACAAAAACTTTCCTAAAAGTATAAAACCAATCAATACTTATCAGGGAATTGCAGCAGCGGCGAATAGAAGTTGCTCCTATCACGTAGGCAGCTGACAGCAAAGGCAAGTTTTACAAGCCTAGAACCTTTTCCATGTTGTAACATTAACTATTTCCGATTATTATAATGACAATAACTTTGCAACCGTAATTATCCATCTGCCTACCTCATTACGATGTCAGCTATATTCAGAAGCTACCTAAATGTACATAAATGGAGTCAATGACACAAAACCAACTGGCAGCAGCTAATTTCCAACGAGCTGACACAAATACCCAAAACTCGCTAATCAGTGGAAAATCGAAAAACAGGTGCGTATGCATCGAAAGATCCTTGCAAGAAAAAGGTCCTTCCCGGTAACAGCTTGCTGCTACCAGGGAGGGATAAATTATTGCTGATCTTTGGCAGACAAAATCCCTGGCGTAGGCTGATGCTCTCAAAACAGTCCTCCAACCGCACAACACACCAGCAGCAAAAGGTATCGCGCTGTTCAGGCACGCACCCGCCTCCTCGAAAAAACAATCGAATATCACATTTGTTTTAATGGTGTATTAATCGGGAAGGATGGCGGTGAAAATTAGGGTCCGTACAGGACCGCAACACACAACCGGAACCGTTACCGGATTACCTGCAAGCCTGGCAAGCTGGTGTAAACCGTATGCCGAGCTTCAGCCGGTGCTAAGGAAATTGATTCTGACAGCGTTCTACGACACGGGTTGGCTGGTTCAGAATTTGTGGATGGGGATGATAGAAATAGGCAGACGCACGTGCTTCCTGCCCATCGTACGGCTAGCATCGTGACGAGCGCGTGACACTACACACGGTAACATGTGCTGCACAACCTGCGCCAACCTGCAGGGGGTCAGGTGTTTCTCGACGTACCTCGTTACATCCGTGTTTTTATGCTCCTGATGAGGTTTTTGGAAGCGTCACGGTGGTACGATAAATAAATAAATAAAAACCTCCCGGCCAACATTGAACAGCAGCAGCCGAGTCCGGGCAATAATAGGCCCTGCTGTTCCACCAGCAGCCGAACGCAATCGCGCTAGCTGCCGGTTGGTCAGCAGCATAAAGCGCAGGATGTGGCAGCCCGTGCTGCTGGCGGTACTGTTCTGTCATTCACACGCATACACAATTGCTGGCTGTACGCGTAACCGCAGCTGTCCCGAAGAAAGGAAGGTCTCAATAAGCGGAAGTTGGAAATCAAAGGCTAAAATCTAGCACCGCAACACACAATGCATGTGTTCTTATGCTTTATTGTTCCTTTGGGGATGCGTTCCAATTTGGATTATGGTCTTTAATGATGGGATGGAATTGAATCCTGTTTATTGTGGTGTTTGTGTGCGGACATCATTTAGCTTTTTTATTCTGCCTTGGAGTATTCAAACATGAAGCTTTCCTAAACACGTGCTTTATTGTTGGATGAAAACAAATGGAGCAGCTGGACACGGAGATTTGAGGTAGTAATTAGCCTATCGTGTCAGTCTGTAGAGCAGTTTGAATATTTTTTTAAACAGATTTTTAGAAATATTTTCTCTCAGGCCCAAAATAACGTTTTTGCGATTCATTTTTGGGGAGCTTGTAGACCAACATGTCCAGAAAATTGGTAAAAATGTTGGTTTGGATTGGTGAATTACTTTAAATTTGGTTTCAATCACCTTTTCCAAGTTTAGTAGTACGTCTCATGGAATCCACATTCGTCCTCTGGATAAACGAATCCATAACAAGTTTAACAGCAGAGAATGTCCTTATCTTAAACGCCATTAACGTAGCATTTTATACATAGGGCTTTGACTGAAGTGCCTTCCAAATTTTGTGTTTGAATTTATTGAATACCATATAAGACTTAATATTTGTTCTATGTTCATAAACGCAAAACTATATTTTCACAATTTTTAAACACCTTTTTATAAACTAAGTTGAAGTTTAAATTCAAAACATCAGCCCATGTTTGACATTTTGTGATATTCTTTTGTTATTTTAGTGTTTTAAAACTTCTGTTTATATTATTTATTGATTTCCATTTTTAATTCAGTTTATTATTTCTCGCAGTGTTTCTTAAATTTTGTTTGTCTCGTAATTTTGCTTGTTTTTAATTTGCTTTTCATGTTTTGGTATTATTTTTATCCAATGGGGATAACTGTTATTTTAGTGTTATTTAGACTAGTGGAAGACATGGTTAGAATTATTGCAGATGTGTCTGTTGAAACATAATTTTATTTATTTACTTATTTATCTACAATTGATTATTACGGTCCAGTCCCGTATTGTCAACACCGCTTGTGTTGAATAGATTTTCACAGATTCAATAAGGACGCATTTCCTCCTTATTCTTTGCCTTATCCTGGGCATACTCGATTGTGGGTGGTTGTGAAACATACTTTTATGTAACATTACTTATTATTCTTATCACCAGCAAAACAGACATTTAAGGATTAATTAATGAGCTACAAATGAGTCATAATTCATCAAACTGTTAACAATAAAAATATTGTTTAAAAGCTTGGAGGCGCTAATTTTTCGCTTGAATCGTGAGATCGTGAGACAAGATCGTGAGAAATCTTTTTTCAAATGAATGGAAAATGATAGTTTTTTTCCATTTTCTTTTCATAATATATTTATGTTTTAATGCAGTCCACAGGGCATGTCACTTAAGATTAGGTAGATAGCTTTTCTCACATTAGCTTCACCTGTACGCATTCCGATAGATCGCTCCCGTATGAGTATGCTAACGATCGTTCCGTAAATCACAATTTTTAAGCTTACGGCCAAACCCTATTAAAGACTTATCTGTCGTTTAACATCGCTTGAGAAAGCTTTCCACCAAAAAAAATGCACGTGTTTTATCGAATGTGTACCATAATTAGCGTCCATGTCAGAACCCATGTCCTCATGGATGATGAATGGCCATGTAAACGTGTCTGACCCTCCCTGCAATCGACCGATAGACTTGTTTTTTCTTTTTTCATTTTTCATTCATCCTTCGTCAGGTGCTTTTGCAATTGGAAGGACATTTTTAGAGGACTTGTTTTTCTCCATAATTTCAATCCAATTTGAAATATGTTTTCTCTCCATTGCGCCCATGAAATTTCCCCATCGCTACGTTGGCTGCTAGGCAATACAGCTAGTTGAGCCCTTCGTTTTACCATGCCAAAACCCATCATTATCGTCCCGTAAATAGTCCGAAATAAAGAACAGTTCAGTCGGTAGGAAAATAGAACTAGCTCACCTAAACCACTTGACCGCCATACCCGGCAAATACGCTCCGATAAAAAGTAACGAAAATAAAACCGCTCCGAAAATCTATTTCCATCGTGCCGGACATCGGTTTTTGTTTTCCCTGCTTCACTTTTCCTTTAACTTTTTGTTCCATTTGGTCAAAACATGTGCTTGCTTCTTCCAAACACTTCTGATCCCAATCAATCAGCGATCAGCTCGATGTGCACTGGAATCGTACGTCAAACACACGGGAGACCGATAATTGCATGTTTGAGCGAGAGCACACGGCTGCTGTTCCTGGTGCCGAAAAACACGTTGGACGTTGTTGGCTGTTGGAAGCAAAACGCTTTTCCAATCTCATTCCGATCATCTCGCACGCGTAATCCAATTAATACAAATGGAAATTTATTGCCTCTTGCCCGGGTGTTGGTTGTTACTCAAAGGCGAAAAAGCGTTCGAAGCGTGATAGTGATCGGACGGATACACTGTTGCTTATTAATAAATATGCAAAGTTGATGGTTAAGCTCGGCAGTGCTGAGAGAGAGCTTATTGTGTGAGCTGTGTAATGATTTTCTTTATGTGAATGATCTCAACTGGAAGTAGGTTTCAAATGGAAGCAGCATGAAAACTACAAAGCGTATTTCTTGATGTGCGTTATTGGAGTAATTTTTTCTTTGCCTTTGTCGAAATCATTTCAATTAAATGATAAGCACATCTGCTAAAGATAGTCCGAAAATGGAACATAATTTTCGACAAATCTCCGGTCTGGTGCGTTATCAAGAGCATGGACTCGCTTCGACAACAAATCACCCAAAGTACATCAACAAGTCGCATCTACTGGTGTAAAGGTCAGCTGTTATTGTTTGTCCGTTTTCAGGTCCGTTGGTCCGCACGAACAACAGAATGTCGAATGCCCAAGCACGCAAAATATCAAGAAGTCTTGTTCTCATCCCAAAATAAATAAGAAATTACGCACGGAAACTGTTGCTTCAAATAATCAAGATGTAGTTTCCAGCTAGCGTGACCTTTACCGATAAGGTTGCTACAGTTGAAGCTGTCCCGATCCATACACGGTTTTAGCACTCTGCAATACCAACCAACTATTTTAAAACACATTTACAGTGGATTTGTTTTAATCGAATTCAATGATCAATCTCTTCCGTGAGCACGATGGCGATGTTAATTAAACCTTTGATCCAGTGTAATAATTCGGATGAAATCGTTGTGTGGTCATGCACGTTTGATGCCGTGCGACCAGTTGGAAAATCGTAGTCGGTACATTCACCATTTGAAGCCTGTCAGTTCAAATTGATTGAAAAAAAAAACGGCACAAGTTACATTGCTAACAGTAGAAATTCTTTTAAACCGCCACATGAATCATCTGCAACATTGTGCAATGAAAATCTATTGAAAGGTACTTTTGTCAGGTATTTTATTACAACTTCATTTTTAAAGACACGTTTTTAATTTAGCCAGAAGATCTTCGGAACATTTGTTAAGCATTTTTCCTTTGACGATTATTTTTAGATATTAAATTGACTAATACGAATTGGATTGCTAATCTAGAGCTATTAAAATCACTCTTTAAATACCGAGAATGTTATCGTAAAAGACTACAAATTTTAATTCCGAACTGCAACTGAAACGTCAAGTAAACACAACCGGCAAAGCAACAACCATAAAGCTTTGCCATTCCCTTTCGCAACTGAGTCCAAAATTACACGCAACAAATGGCATATCAAACATCACCTTGCAGTGTGTAGCTACAACCAAAAAACCGGGCTAACACTGTTTGTGCAATGAAACACGCTACTAAAAAAAAAAAAAACAGAACGAGCCGTAAGGTTTTAGCGATCTGTTTTTGTCTCCCCGGTATCCTACAGATCTTATGATATGTTTGTTTCTTTTCGCACTATCACCCATCATCCCAATAATGCGGTGATACTTTGCAGCTAACCTACTTCGGCACGGTTCAACCCACCTGGTTGATTTTTTGTTTTGCCATCGCCCACTGTCAGCACCGAGTTCGACGTGTTTCGAACGATGTAAATGGAGTTGTAATACGATACAGCTACAATAGCAACAACAACAAAAAAAATAACTATCCGTTCAACACTCACTCGCGTATCACGCGGATCCGTCAAATTGTGCTAACGAGTGGTAAAATTGCCATGTGCGAGACTTTGAAACAAATGATAGGGCACAAGGCAATGCGTGGCGCGATGGGCCCGGGAAGGTTATTTTTACCCTACGTAAGGTTGATATACGTGCAACACCACCAAAATACGCATTGATTGTAGGTTCAAAAAGTGGTGGCTCATCATGATTTTTTTTTCCAAATCAAGTCCATGTGGGGAGAAATAACGAGAAATAAGTACCGTTTGGTAGTACAGAGCATGGTGAAGTATTTTTGGGACGTTAGGCGTTTTAGTTTACACCAGGGACTATGTTGATGATTAATTAATTTGATAAAGTGTTGTTCAAACTTCAGAACCAGAACCATTTTAGTGAATTTATGATTAATTTTTGATAAAATATCAGAATCAGAAGTAAATTAGCGAATTTTTGAATTCTAAGCCAACGAATTTTCTGGACTATGTTATTTTTTATTCATTTATAATTAATTATGACGCTCCAGTGCCGTATTGTCAACACCGCATGTGTTGAATAGATTTTCACAGATTTATAAGGCATTTCCTCCTTATTCGTTGCCTCATCCCGGGTATACTCGGTTGAACTATGTTAATTTTTTTTCTTTTTTGATGCTCATGAACATCATAGACCTTCAAAAATCGTTGCGTGTCATATTTTGGTTCTTTGTCTTGAGTCTACCTTTTTCTGGATAGTAAGTGTATCTCACCTAAAAACTGCATGCGATTCGATATCGCGTTCCTACGCGTAGCTGAAAAATAAAACACAGAACCTTGCTTATTAGGAATCTTACTTCTTCATTGTTCTTCTGGTTTGATCTGGTCTGCTTTACGCGACAGGTTTGGTTCAAAACGATCACACACGGCGGTGAATTCGCGTCACATGACGAGGAACGGGTCAGAGGCGCCAAAACGAGTACGACGTTCCCTTACGTCAAGAAGTGATCTAGCACGGAGTGATCTAGCCGGGGCGTAAATGTTGATTGCAGAGAGCAGCGCCAGCGAGTCAATACGATTGTCAGTTAGACTGGCGACAAAACGCCTCTGCGCGTTACAATTCCGCTGTTTCTCAGGTCAAGTAAGGCGAAACGTCCATTGCAGTCCACCTGGACACTCCAGCCACGCAGCGCAAACCGTGTAAATTTACGCTGGATGGATTCCAGGCAACGAGCGTGTCAATATGAGCCACCACACCACGGATGAGTATTCCACCACAGACCGAACTAAGAAGCAGTACAGCATCTAAACAGCAATCGGGTCTGTAAGATCGCGCGCAAGCTTCTTCAGAAAGCCAACTAGCTGATTGCCCTTAGCGACGATGTGCTCCAGCTGGTCATGGAAGCTCAACTCATCATCAAGGAACACTCCTAGATCTCTGACGCAGCTTTTCTGGCAAACGTAACCACACCAACGTAACCAATCTCCAAGCTTTTCGTACAGCACCAGGACTGGAACGCACTGAGAGCATTCTGGAGATGCAGCTGATCTTCCTGATTGCGTATCGAAAGGTAAAATTTAGCGTCATCCACGTAAAGCTAGTGGCTGTCAGCAGGAAGCACACGTGTGACATCGTTCAAGAATATCACGAAGGGAAGCGGACAAAGGTTGCTCCCTTCTAGCACTTCTGAAGACCCGTTGATACGTCAAGAGGTTTGGTTCCCCATCTTCACACAATAGGAACGGTAGGTGAGGTAGGGCCGCATCCAGTTCAGCATTCAGTTCAGTTCCGGAAGACAAAAAACCTAAAGCTTGGCGAGCAGCAACGAATGCGAAATACTATCAAAAGCTGTCTTGATGTCCGTGTGGTCCTGTGGCAGGTACTGAAAAACACAAATGGCACAAAAAAAAATTAATAATAATTTTATTAACACCTACGTTTGTTTATATTACGTTCTCAAGAAACATTTCCTATGCTTTTTAGTCTCCAGTGTGATTTATTAATGTTTTATCATGTCTGTACCATGTCAAAACAGTTTTATTACAACTTTACACGATCCTAAACAGTCCATCGCATGATTAGTTGAAACATGATTACTCACCATGTAAAAACGCTGTTCGGAGCATTTTATACTTTATGAATTAAACCATCTAAAGACTTTGCGTCTACAGAATTATTAATCTGTTCTTCTTGAGCATAAAGACTCATAGGACATTGTGTCCTAAGCTCAACTAGTCGACATGTATCAATATTAAAACTATGTGACTCTCAATCGTTTCAGCCTTAAATATGGTAATGCGGAATAATTGTATGTTCAAATCTTGCTTGTAAAATTTGCTTTGCAAGCTTTGCAAGCGCTTTTGCGAAATTTCGAAGTATTACGATCAAATTTTCATGGGTTTATTATATTCGCATTTACCTATCAGTTGCCATATCATTAAAGGTAAACATAGAGAGTGATTGTATTGGAGAATCAAGTATAGTAGACCTTGTTGACAAAATCTTTGAAAATCTGCCAACTAAAGCGATACTAAGGCAAATTTGTTTTGGAAAACCCCTTAGTCATGGTTATTTAGGCAACTTTGTTAATAGGTTGAAAGTTGAACTATCTTTCTAGATTGTATCGCAGCCAAACAAGGTTTTAAGAAACAGTTTTATCATCATGCTATAAACAAGTACCTTTGAATTTTAAAAGCGCTGTATTTTTTTTAGGGTATTAAAGAAATAGAATATTTTATGTTCGTTTTTTTTATTCATAAAGGACGGCCAGGCCTTATTGCTTACAATAACTTAAAAGTAAGATACTCTTTTCATCTTTTCTGGGAGACATTTCCTTCTTCGAGCCGTGAAAGGGAACCATATCCCGGGTGTGCTCGGTTGTTCCGTTGCGTAGTATTCCGTAAGCCAAAGTCGTGTTGATAGCGAGTCGTGTGCGGGCGTTTCCATACGTGAAGTCCTGATGGCAGGGGGGTCTTGTACGTTTTCCATTTCGAAGGTTCGTAGATTGCGTCCGATTTTGAAGTCTCGTTCGTGTCCTTCTGCTCCCTTTCGCTGGTTTGTCCATCCATAGCATCGGTCGGTGCAACTTCTTCCATATGGTACCCAACCCTTCACGCATCGTACTCATTCATACATTCTTTCATGCATCCATTCATTCATCATAATTCATATAAGTGAGGTACACCAGGTACAGCAGGTCCACGACTTTCCAATGTCCTGGACTGCATCTAAAAAGACGGGTCAAGCTGCCAATGCCCTGCCTTTCCAATGCCCTGGACTGCGCCTAACAAGGTGGGTCGAACAGCCTCGTATATCACACAAGACCATAGAAGATGATCTATGTCGTGGTATCCGAGGCCGCAGCCACATACTTTGGAGTCGACCTGTCCTATACGCTGGAGCTGCTCGCCCAAAGCGAAATGATTAGACCTAGACCTAGACCTGAGATGCCGTGGAACCAAGGCTTCAGGGACACTTGGGGAGTGATCGAATATAGAAACCTCCCGAGCTCATCGGTGTCCCTCAAACTCTGCCCCCGAGCCAAGCAGAGAGACTGAGGGTGTGCACGCATGTACTCGTAAGGTAGGATAAGCCTGTCGAAAAAGGACCCTTCCCAAGAACCCTTTTTGGCCAATTGGTCTGCCTTTTCATTGCCGAAGATACCACAATGTGCAGACAGCCAAACAAGAAATAACCGAAATGATATCTCAAACAATGAGCTTAAGACCTTTAATATTTCTTTTACGAAGTAGCACGGGTTCTTAATAGCCTTCACAGATTTTAATGCTTTTATGTTAGTTTTGATGAACATGGAACAACAATAACAACTATGATAAGATTCAATTATTTCTTGGGATTGTATATTAGAATATTATGGTTTATAAGAAACTTCTTAATTTTATTTTTCGAGTGAGTAGATATTCAGAATCAGAATCATGTAATTGTCAAGTTTTCTAAAAAAAAAATAATTTATATTATAAAACAGTAAAATCGTTCCTTTTCCTCGCCGTCATTAAATTAACAACGTCAAAATACCCGAAAATACGATTAAATTTATTTAATAACTTTCCCTAATAGATAATGAGAAAATAATAAGCGAAATTCTCACCATTTTCTGCATTAACGACATCACACAACAATAATTTATAACACACTGCCGTTGGTGGTATGAACCAGAGATAATTTCACATTTTAAGTAACGATGACGTGACGTGATAGCTTCAACGTTTCGTTCTACATCACATGGTTGGCAAGCAGTGGGTTCCACAATTTTCCACTCACACCCTGTAAACAAACCCGTGGTGTGCAGTGTACGCTCATCTGTGCTGTGGGGAAAGAAAAGCCGAGCATAAAAAGAGGGCAAACGCTGCACAAAACTTCGCGCATCTGTAGCTCCATATGGTCCATCATCCATCATGTAATATTTTCTGTTGTACTTTTTTTTTCAACGATGGCAAACAATGCAACTCCACTACAGCTCGGCCGTCCGCCAAAAATGCATCCACTTCGGGGCCACCTCGGAAACTTTGTCGCAAAGGGTGGCGGGAGAAAGATTTAACACTTTACTGCCGCGCATCACACATTCGTCATGTGGGCGTGAAAACCGGAAAAAAGCAACAGCAACAGCCATCGGCGGCCACAGCAACCTAGCGTCTGGCGGTTGTGCATGTACGCTGCCATCGCAGGAAAAGTAGGGAAAATATTACGCGAACAGCAAACGTACAGTATGGTGGAAAATAAACGACGGTGCCGTGTCGTAAAGTTGTCTGCGGTTTGCTAAAAGTACACAACCAACCAACCAACCAACCAGCCAGCCAAAGCCACAATATCCATGTTTAAGATTCGCGTCCCGAAAACCATTCACCTTACAGTGCAGTTCACAGTGTTTGCGACAAACCCGCCACACAGCTGCGAGGCGCGTGGTGTTTTGATGATTGCAATCGGTGTGGATGTCGTGTTAAATCTTTCAGTACGTCCTATTTACGTCAGATTTATTTGTTCACTCTCATCTTCTCGCGCAACATTATGAACACACTCATTACTCAGCGTGATAGTGCCCGAAAACACAAATCAAGCTTGAAGATAGCAGCGCAACAGCACCGCAACTGTGGCCAGCGCAGGTTCGTAAATCATGATTGACAACTACTGGCTGGCATTTCGACTAATCACCCTCGAAAGCCGCAGTGGGTAAATGTTTGATTAGGTTGTACCGGCGAACTAACTGCCTTACCAAGCGCTTATCATAAATTTACAGCTCACAACCAAACAACCACTTCGCTTTTCCAAATGAAAACCTATTGTTTTCGGAATTGCTCACCATCCCGGAAATGGGAATCTTGACTATTGCATGTTTGCCGTAAGGTTTAGACGAAGGTTGATGCAACAAGCTCCACAGCCACAGCCAGGGAAACATTCGTGATTGATTCTCCTCACGCTGATATGGCGAAGCTTTGATGCTTCCCGGAGACACACAGCGATCGAACACGTGGCCTAGGGAGATGAAATGCATTCGAAGCAATGTGTCGTTGGTGCATTCCGAAAATGTAATATGCTGCACAAGTAGTTGATACAACTTTTGGCGAGCCAATTGAAAAGTTTTGCAATATGCTTAACCCAGGTCGCTTTTCACAGAACGCTTGGCGAATGTAATGATGGGAAAGTGTTTCGTAGCTTTTAGTTTTATGGCGAAATTTGCAATGGATTCTTGGTAAATTATTTTTTTTTCATTCGTGAATTCTTGTTTTACACATTGTATTGAAAACTTTGTTTTTTTAAAGAAATTGCTCTTGACAATCTTATTTTTAATTTTTTTTGTGACTTCTCTGAAATTTTATATGAAGAGAAAATGTAGTCTCAGAGACTCAACGCTTCTTTAAATGGACGGGGGATTATTTTGTGTACAAATTCAGTAGATATTTTTATACGACAAGTCTGTTGCGAAGACGAAGACACTTCGACGATAATATCCCAAGTGGTCTTAGTAAACTAGACTCCCAAAACGATGAGGTCTTCTCGATCATGAGGTCTCTTGTTAGGCTAAGTCCTTTCGACGACGAGCAAAATTAGCAGCTGAGATCTCTTGGAAGACGATTCTAACACAAAGTCTGTTAGTAGATGTGGTTTGAACGACGAGGTCCCTCTGATCGAGAAGTCTTTTGGTGGATGATACACTCTCAACTTCGAGGTCTTCTGGAAAATGAAGTTCTATGAATGAAGTTATCTGAACTGGAAGTTCTGTCCACAAGGATTTTTGTTAAGATTTATCACAATGGACCACATTTCTTTTGGATTTTGTGCTTAAAATTTCTATGTGGATAATAATAAAATAACAAATTATTACTCTAAAGTAGTATAAACTTACATTCGTCTATTATGAAAATTAAACTTTAATTCAAATAATAAGGCGGTGAATAACATTCCTCGAATCTAATTATATTGATAGACAACACCTAAAATAAAAAATGTACCCAGACCATGCAAAACTAAGCCAGCAAAACAAGAGGATATTTCCCTTCAAACTTCATACCAAGAAGGTAAAACCGATGTTTCACGAAAAGTTCATTACTATTCCATTGGCATCGATTTCTTTGGCATGTTTTTTTTATTTTGTATACTTCCATCTGGCACGTCCTAAAGCAAGTCAATTTCTTCATCTCTTATGGATTTATTTCGATTGCTTCTCAGAACAAATGTCGCTAAGTACGGACCAAGCTTACATTCGAACACATTCCATCCACAGCCAAATTTGTGGTTAGCCGAGTGGATAGATTAATATTAATGAGCCGCTTGTGCGAGGGCTTGTGACGGACCGAGAGCTCTTTTTTATATTTTTAATTCACTTTCGCTTTATGCTTCTACCGAAAGCAAACCAAAACAGCGCCTCCAAAAAGCGTGTGGACAGCTCCATCACACGTCGTCCTCCTTAATGTCAAGGCAAACATACACACATACGTACAGTGTTTGAAGTGCCCGGTTCCAGCCCCTCGACTCGCCATTTTGTGCGATTTGTGCGGGATGTATTCATTTGGTCGGAAATCTATCAAATGTCGACTATTTGATCGACGCACTCAGACGTGCCATACAGCGGCGCCGCCATCATCGCGTCAGTCCAGATCCAGCCAGCAAAAAGCATAAAAGCCTTGTGGCATCAAGAGTGGCCGAAACATACTGCTGCTCGCTACACGTGCCCGAAATGGGCCGAAGAATCGGTAAACAAACATCGGGACACCTTCACCTTCAGATCAGCATTCAATTATCGGCATCATTCACAGGTCACCGCTAATGGTAGGCGATCATCACTCAAAAAAAGCCCTTTCCTGGATGTGATCTTTCTATCCCGTCTAACATACACTGGGTAAAAGTGATCGCGGGCTATGGGATGGATGGAGCTAGCGGGCTGTTAGTTTTCATTGAACGGCATTCCTCTCGACAACGGTGACCACCCGCAAACCATAAAAGGGAGGCCTGCCGGTTAGGTTACGGAAGCGATGGCACGCGGAACGTGCGCTACTGTGTTCGCCCGAGCCGATCGTAAACAGTCATAAAACAATCAAACGGCCTAACGTATCCGTCTTGATCAGTCGGTGGGTGTACGTGTGGGGCTAGCCCGACCGAACTCACTCACGTCTTACACAACGCGGGCTTTGAGAGCGTTGGAGGCATTTCCACGCAACGACAGTGCAAGGCACCATTGCCAAACGATGATTTATGGGAAGTAAGTCAAGCTGTAGCTTATCTGTTGCTCGGTAAGCTTGCTTCGCTCGTGCAAAATTGTTAAATTACCCCAATGACTTCATGACTGTAGCCCGCATTTTTGCTCGGTGATTGATTTGTCGTTGAAAGGCCGGTAAAGTGGCTCACGCCAGCTCAAACCGAGCAGGAAGTGTTGTTAATACTGTTGCAACCGTTTTACTCATTCATGTGGGCTGTGGTTTGGAAATTGGACTGAGCTACAGTTGAAGACAGATAATCTGCAATTAGTGGCACGTTCACAAGCTTTACAGTTTTTATTTGTAATTAAGGAAAATAGTAGTTTCTTTCGATAGGAATCCAAGAAGACTCTTTAAAAAACTCTCTTAGTTCTTTCTTAAGGATTAAATTATTTAAAAAATAAGAAATGAACATACCTAATTACCATTCGCCAATATTTTATCAAAAGCTTATCCAATTCCATAGAATACTTTTAGACGAAATTAAATTGACTGCGTCCGAACTGCGTCAGCCCGGTAAAAATTTTTGACTGATAAGGGGACCCCGAATCCACTAAGAACCTTCCCTCCGGTCAGCAGATTCCATGTGTTAGGGGCGACCAACTTCTAATCCGCCCAGGCCCTCCGAGGGACTAAACCTTTCACTGGCTTCAGCTACAAAATAGTAATAACTATCATAAAGTCTATTAAGCTATTAGATGACCAACATGGCCTCAGAGGTCATCAACCCAAGAAGAAGAAGAATACTGAAAATGACATGCAGTAATGGCGTTAATTCGTCAGCCAGAAAGACTTGGAAATTGGATTGACAAACAACGGCGCTAAACCGTAGACTTTGAGCGGTATCGCGGACTTATGCTGCACAGAACAAGACCATGAAAGAACCTTATGAGAAGATAAATAATCAACAAAATTTTTCGCTAATGTCAATGCCAGAGTAGTGCCGGTATCGAATGTCATTACAACTTTTCTAGTATTACTAGAATAATCAAGTAAAGAAAATCAAGAATCAGTAAGTAAAGGTCTTTCTAACACTTATAGTCAAAGAATGAACAATGACGTCCTACAAAACTTTGAAGCAAAAAAAAAGTTAAAGAATGTCCGGATTTTTGCAAATAAGCTTTAAAAATTCCTTAAAGATATGTGAAACGTTCTGTTTATTAGATCTTTCTTACATGGGTTCTTAAAATCAAAATCGCCAAAACCATGATTTAAGGCATCCTTTAATAGACCATTCCGAACCGTACGATTGTCTGCCAAAATATTACATCACACGTGACGAAACAAGCTTATCCTCTAAAGTATTATCGTACATGCATGAGCAAAAACATGAATAGAACACAATTGACGTTAGCTATGATGTACGTTTTATCATAACCATCCATTGAAATACACCAGCAAGACATAGCAAAACATTGAAACGTTTTTCTCCTCTTCTCTCGCGCATGTATGTGTCTCTGGTTCTACTTCAAAGCTCGGCTTAAAATCGCATACTATTCCCATTGAATAGTCGTGTCGTTACGGTCCAACGGTGACCTTGGTTTG